>NW_028186239.1:194627-294006 GCF_003343005.1 Rhea americana
TTTTTTTTTTTTTTTTTTTTTTTTTTTTTTTTTAGGAAACACAGGTGCTAGCAGTCTGGCAAGACTCTAGTACAGATATCTACACTCTGTTATCTTATACTCTCCTTGCAACTGATCTAGAAATACCTGCGAAGTCATAAAAGGCCCTGCATTGTCCTGCAAGTAGATAGCAACACTGTTCTATTATTTAAAGTTTTAAACACTTAGAATTGAAAGCTTAGTATGCACATGCACAAAAATAAGCATTTACACAGAAACAAAGTGAAAAGAGAGGAAATGTGACACAGCTGTAAAGGCAAAAATTGCATCCTTTCATGTTCTTAACAAGGACAGGCGGTCACTGCAAATGAYGTAGGATGGGCTCTGAGTCTCCAAACCAGTTTGCCATCCTACTGAGTGTATGGCAGATGATAGAGACCCTCATGGCAAAAACAACCCACAGCATTCCTGAGGGACTAGTTCTGAGCAGTGGTAATGGTTACCTAATGCCATGGCTTAATATCTATCACATCCAAAGCACAAAMTCATCTTCGTTTTTCCCCCTGCTAATGAAAGCATTTAGGTTCACGAAAAGGGGCACACTCCGACAACAGCTCCATTCACATCCAGCTCTGCGTGACCAAAAGCTGTGAAAACAGGAGCCCTCCCGACACAGCGGTTTGCACGTACTCCATGTGGCAGGTTGGCACTTAYGTGCCAGTGCCACAGGAAAGTGGTGCTCTGTGAGCAAAACCTGGGTGGGAAGAGCTCTTGTTTAAGCATAAATCCCTGATTGTGTCCAAACAAACGCAAAGCTTGTAGTTAAATATATAGTAAACGTGGGTTATTTCCAAACATCCCAAGCACTCTCTTTGATCTGAACGAAACATGTCTGCTAGAGACAGCTGCTTCTAGTCTGCTTGCTGCCAATGATATTTACAACCTCTCCCTCTCTACATTTCACTTTTTTCTTTCTTTTTTCTTTTTTCCCCTTTTTTTCTTTTCTTTTTTTTTTCTTTTTTGTAGGTTTTTACCAGAGAAGTTATCACACTCAGGTCATAGTGGAGCAAAATTATATCAGTCCCCTTGATATAAATAAACACTCATTGCTGAATAGTCCCACTGAAACCAATGAGACTGTCAATTTTACTGTCTTAAGGAATCGACCTGTGCACGTGGCCCTAGACCCAATCCATGTGTAACAGGCTTGGGAGTGCAGAGTCTAAACTCAGACTGTGAAGCTTCTGAGTATTTTCTTGCCGAAATAAGTGTTTTTTYTCACATTTTACCAGTCTGAAGCCTTTTGAGTCTTGTGGGCTTTTAGTTACTTTGAGAGTGTTTTGTGCTTTATTGCTGAGAGGGGTCTCGGAAAAAAAAGAGAGGAAGGAGATCCTCAGTTAATTAGCTACAGTAAATGATTGATCTGCCCAGCCCACCAAGTATTTTAGGAGACAAATGAATATATAAGTTACGAAGATTCTAAACACATAAAATAAACAGTTTTGTGAGTATAARAACATGCAGCTTGTGAAGGCTACTTGTCTCTGAGCTGGAAAACAATTTTGTTCTACAGTAGAACAGTAATCATAGATCTGGAGCAGTCTAAAGGCACACTCGTAGGGTATGGCATAGAATTTGCCCCCTCAAATGCAAAAGTATTGGATGTCATTGAGTGTGACTGACTTCACCAGTGGCTGGAAATTGAGTTCCTGCAGCACACGTTGCTGCTCAGCAGCTCACCCACGGTAGCTGACCATGGGGATGATCACAACAGCAAAGGGAGTGCAACTGTGGGGTGCAAGCTGACAYGTTTGGCTTTGTCTTTGGAGTATATGCCTAGAAGGTAAGCTGCAATAATTCAATTTCTTGTCAWTATCAGCCTATAGCAGCAGCATAAGACTATGCTTTTCAAAGATGCTAAAGGAGCTAGGTTTTGATTTCCTACTTGGACTTGGACATCCTGATTTTTAAGGGCCCTTGGAAGATCTCAGAAAAAGGGAAGGATCCTAAATGATAACTTTAAACATATGAAATTTCCAAAGCTGAGCAGACACTTAAGGATTTTAGCATATAATGTCTGTACTATCTTAGAAAAGCTGGATTCCTTTCTATCATATCTAGGATGGAGTAGTGCCTGTTTAAGCCTCATCTGGATGCTGCTCCTGGAGTCTGCAGATATATTTGGTTTTAAGTTATAACATTAAAATAGGCTAAAAATGTAAAGGTGTTAATCAGTAACATCATTCATCTCGTTCAGTATTTATTAGCTCATTTATAATGACTGGTTGTGGTGATATTTGTTTTTATTTTGTTAGGATCTAATGTCTTGAATTTAATCAAGTTAGCTTATTTGAAGTCACCGATAATAAATGTCTTTCACTTCAGCAGCAAAGAGCAAGGTTGGAATTTCAAAAAGGTTTATGAAACATAAGACCAATGATACCAGGTCATTCCTTTTGTGGAAGATGTCCTCTACTTGTGATCATCCCAGTTGCCTTTTTCTGAATTCCTTGGAGAAGGTAATGTTTCATGACATGGAAATCAGTTTGAGCCTCACCATCTTGTATGCTCTACATACATTTCTCTGGATCCACATTCAAATTCTATGTTAGAATGAGATTTGGGCAAATACCATCACCCCCCCCCCATAATACTTTAGTGTGGGGGCTGCTAAGGAAGTATAACTCATGGGTCAGCTCCTCAGCACAGAGTCAGGAGTAGATGGACCACAGAGCATAGCCTCTTCTCAGTTTAGACACTCWTCTACTGTTTTGGAAATGCCCTAAACCTGTTGACTGACACTCCTTCTCCTTATTATCTCTAAATATTAGAGATAATATTTATTATCTCTAAAAAATCTGAATTTTTTAAGCTGCTGACCGCCTGCAGTGGGCTTTTTGTGTTACTAGAGAAGAACAAAGATGTTCAGTGACTTATGGAGGAAGCTCATCTGTTTACCTTCAGTCTGTCCCTCACTAAACTCCTCATTAGATGAACATGCCTCTCCCAAGAGACCATGCTGTGGTAATTGATCTACATTTATGTTTCTCAGAGGTTCCCTAAAATGAATATGTGCATTTTTCATAGGTTCCTTAATGTGAAATGTCACATTCCTGGCAAATAAAGCACAGAGACTGCCTTTTGAAGAGTTTGCAAATAATGTATGAATGATAGAGTTTTTTGGGTTTTGTTTTTTTTTTCCAGGTTGCCCCACATCTGTGACTAAGTGGTGGAGCATCTGCAAAATTTACAGAGGAATCAGAAACATGGCACTGTATCTGAGGTTCATTTGTAGAARGTAAAGTAGCATATGTTATGAGTCAGTTAATCTCTTTAGGGTTTTATCCAGCACAAATTAGGTTCTGTGGTCACTGAGTCACAGCAGGCTGTGGGCTGCTGTAGCCTTGGAGCTTTATTCTGATTCAGCTGCCAAGAAATGAACTGCTCTGTGGGCGCAAAAATTGGCTTAAGCTTCATGTACTCCAGCCAGGCATGCACAGATCGAAAGGCTGCTCCTCCCTTGACACACAGCTACCTGACTCCTTTCTCACCTACTCCCCAACAATTCTAATGCTAAGACACAGCCCCGACAAGGAGGTGTTAATTCTGCCTCCTTAGAAATCAGCAAAGGGTGTGAAAGAGTTTAAAAAGATGTGGAAGCTCTTGCTGTTTTGGCTATTTAAAACCAGCCAGGACAAATGCAAATGCAGAGATCAGTTCTGTGCTGCTGCTGGAATCAGGAATTGCTTTTTTTTTTTTTTTTTTACGTATTTGTCCCCAGCCTCTATCTGGAGATATTGCAATACCTCCAAAATAAAATGCTTCTAAAATAAAATGTTGTAGGTCTCCTAAGTGGGCAAAGGGGACTGGAAGATATAACTCTACTTAAACTAATCTCTCAAAGAAGCCTGAAAATCTCATTCATAAATGACTTAATAGAGGCACAGACCAAATCACCGGGGAGTCATTTGTGCTCACGYATAGGTGTCAGGATGTCTGCTCCTGCATCCAACTCTGTCCTTCCCTGTTGATTCCTTGACCTTGGTAAAAGAACATATTGTCTCTGCACTTCATGTTACACATTGTAAATGAGGCTATAAATATTTGCCTATGTCACAGCAGTAGTGTTGAGGTGAAATAAGTACTTACTTTTTACATGAGAAACAGAAAAAATCTGTTTATTGTTTCTATTATCTATTGTTGACAAGCTATTTATTGTTGCCATTAATAGGAATTAATGACTGTTAAAAGCATCATTTTCATCTCTTAAATTCTGTGATTCTTATAAGCGAGCTTTCAGGAAGCGGCCAATTCTGAAACATTAAAATACAACATGAAGGAGACGTGTGTGGTTGTGACACCTTGAACATTCAACACCTTACCTGATTATTGACAAGAAGAAGCTGTTGTCATTGCTGCTTTCCAACAACTACAGCTTTGCCAGCAAGTATCGTCAGAGGAGGCCAGACACAAGGCTACATCCCACGCATTATCCCACTTTGATGTATTATAAACACAGCAAGAACAACTCATTTCTGGGCAGCTGGAGTAAGACCCAAAGAAACAGCAGGCGTTTGATGTGTTATTTCAGCTTAGCGACCCCCTGGCCTTGCCCTGCATGTCTATAGACAGACGCTTGAAGCTGTGATGCTGCGTGTGTCTTGGACTCCACTAGCTTAGGTTTAAGTATGTGTCTCTTGTCTAGAGCCATTTGGGATTCACAAACTCGGTGCCTTTTCATGTATAGTAATCTGGTGGCACTGACTTCAGCAGGAAGTCCAGTATCCACTGCTGCTTTAGCTCAAAAACACGGCCAAAAGAAGTGCCAACCTACTTAGCTCTAGGCACCTTAAAGGGCAGACAAATTTAGGTGTAAAATGACCATCCACAGTAGGATTTAGAACTGAGAAAGGCTGAGATTGTACTGATCAGATACAGAAAGGAACAAGAAGCTTCACTGCGCCTGTTTCTGGGCTGTTAAGCCTAGAGAAGAGAAGGCTGAGACATCTGATCAATGTGTACAGGTATCTGAAGGGAGGGTGTAAGCAGGATGGGGCTGGACTCTTTTCAGTGCTGCCCAGTGACAGGACAAGAGGCAACAGGCACAAACTGAAACCCAGGAAGTTCCATCTGAACATGAGGAAAAAATTCTTTGCTGTGAGGGTAACAGAGCACTGGAGCAGGTTACCCAGAGAGGTTGTGGAGTCTCCTTCCTTGGAGATATTCAAAAGCTATCTGGACATAATCCTGTGCAACGTGCTTCAGGTGACACTGCTGAGCAGGAGGCTTGGACTAGACGATCTTCAGAGGTCCCTTCCAACCTCAACCATTCTGTGGTTCTGTGATTCTGTGACCTCTCTCCCCAGATTTACTGTCAGGCTCCAAGCATTCACCAAGGATGGGACCACAGGTTCCACAAGGCCACTTCTCGTAAAAACACTCATTTCAAAGTTTAATGTGTAGGACAAACATAAAAGGGGATCTTCCTTATCCAATACATAGAATCAGTCCATAGATATTTGGTCTGGTCTAGGTAACCCTGTGGTTTCATGCCTTATGATATTCTTCATTTACAAAAGCTGTAGCTTAGGCAGAAGGAGTTGTCTCAGGTGTAAAAAGGTACCTTTGGCAAGTTAGACTAGTTTGGGACACCCTAAAACTAAATTTTATTTAATTCTATCTTTTCTACCGTTTTCTGCCTTCAGTAGGGAGTGCTGGTAGAGTTAATTCATAAATAAAGATAGCTTTCTCAAAAATTTGTCAAACGTTTAGCAAACATTTAGCAAACAAAATCTGTACTTATAGGTTTTGTGAGCATACATACATATATATATATAGCTCCTATAATTATATTTATGATCAGGTCCCACAAATTCAGTAATTTAACAACGGTTTCTCCAAAGATCTCTGAATGTCAGGAAATGTGCATGAGGGAGTCTTTAATAGAGTCTTTCAGAGGCAAGGTGAAGCCAGATGCCCCCAGATGCAAGTCCTTGAAGGACAGAGCCTTTCAAGTGGAGCTGATCTTCTCTTTCTTATATACATTATATGCAGTACCTCTACTTTTGCTTTAAAATAAGAGTAATTAAAAAGAAGGCTTTCAGCCTTTGCATTGGATCTGGCGAACTGCAGCTCAGTCATGTGTGCTGGTTCAGCATTAGATGTTATACAGCCCCAGCGATTAATATACAGCTACAACAGCAGTGACACAAACAAGACACCAAATTATCTGCATGAAACATAAAAGAGTCTAGTAATTTATGAATATTGCTTTTAAATCTGTATTAAGCATTGTCCAGAGTAAAACCTCATTCACTGAGCCCAATTCATTTTGCAGTTAAATTAAATTCAGGGTAGGATAAAATGCTTCTTATCAATTATTTTTTGCTTTAATCATTACAGACTTGATGGGAAACATAGATACTAAATTGCAGAAGAGAATTCTGAATACACTGAAAAAAAAAAGAAAGAAAAGCACAGGATGGCAAGATTCAATGGGACAAGCAGAAGCTTTAGAGTAGGCTGCTAGAAAGAGTAAAGATTTTAGTACAGAACCACACTGCAGTGGCTGGTTGGGTTTACCTGAACACTTTATCTGGTACTTCACAGTAGTATTGTCATATTACCTGATTCCTTGATGCAGATGACCCCTTTCACTTACAATGGTAATAAGGAAGGTGAGAATGACAATGTGAATAGATGGAACTGGATTACAAGAGGGAGGGAATACAAAGGATAAAACCTTACACCCCCCCCCCTTTTTTTTTTATTTTACTCCCCTAACATTAAGCCTCTAAATCCTTATTTAGAGTAGATGGCAAAAAATTCCCCATCAAAATATTTTCATTTTCAGCAGGAAGTTAGAGGTTTGATAGAATTTGACAACATTTTTGTGGAAAGCATCTGCTTTTACTACTAATACTTGATTTTAAAGTAGGGGTAAAAAATCAAAACTCCTAAATCATTGGTGTCTTCAGGTTCTTACTATTTGGTTATACTATGTGATGCCTAAAGCTTCTCGCAAATATTTCATCTTTTCTTTACACAGAAAGTAAAACATGTGACCTTGTTATTTACATATCCAGCACGAATTTACCAAGTATCATAGGAAGAAGCAGTCCTAGTCCTTTCGAGCAGCGCTGCATGATGCCAGCCATGCTTCTGGCATGACAGGGAAGGAGCTTGTGTCCACATCATGGCATGTATCAGTGCATAAGAATGAAATCCCACTGGCTGCCGGTCTGAGGTTTAACCGTGTAGCTCCTGTTTACCAAGATGCCCTTTCTCTCTCTTTGCAGGCTCTTACCGCGATCCCTCACCTGCCACATGCCATAGTGCAAGGAGCATGGTGTTGCACAGACACTCAGGATAGTGTTTGTCAAAAGAAAAGAACTAATCTAGAGAGATCTTGGCATATTTTAGCTCTGTTGTTTAGAACGTGGTGCTGCTAATGCCAAGGTCGTGGGTTCAATCCCCGTATGGGCTACGTTGAGGGCTGGACTAGATGATCTCCAGAGGTCCCTTCCAACCTTACCATTCTATGATTCTATGATAATSRAAATGCTTGCATAGGAAACAAAATCTCTCCCCAAGAGGATGGTTAACTGCTGTCTAGTGGTGAAAGGAGACTCGTTACATGGGTCCTTGCAGAGGCATCGTCAGCTGGATGGAAAGAGACATTTCAAACCACAGTTCTGATCAGTTCCTATTATCTGATTTGCCATGGCCCTAGGTGACCACTCCAGCACATGCGTAATTCCTCGCTATTGATATAGCTTAACTACATACAAGGTATCTCTTAAATATCTTAACTATATACAAAAGACTGTCCTACTTGACCATTGCTGTAGGAACGCTTTCTAAAGACCATTCACAAATATCTTATCCATGTGAAATTTGATCATGTCTACAACAGGAACCACCTAGAGGTGTCATTGRGACACCCCACTCAGGATGTTAATCAGCACCCTTAAATATATAAATTGGACCAGATACAGCAGGGCCTGACTCAGGGAATTTTTAGAACTGTTCTGGAGAGCTCCTGTAATAGTCAGATACTTAATTGTGATGGTTTACTCAGCCACCAAATTTCACAWTGGTGCATGGTCTAAAAGGAGTCCATCTCTCATCTTTTCAGATGACAAGCCATCAGCTACTGGACCACYAGGATAGCTACATACACCATAATTACAGCCAAAGAACAAACTTGAATTTCATATTTACAACTGATGTATAATTTAAGACCCATAGCCCACGCCACATGTCGTGCAGAATCCAAACTCAGCTGGATACCTGGAAAAATGTTTTATACCATAAAGCATATTCCCATTTCTCCCTGTGTCTTTACTTAAGCTTGA
Organism: Rhea americana; assembly: GCF_003343005.1. Taxonomy (NCBI): domain Eukaryota; kingdom Metazoa; phylum Chordata; class Aves; order Rheiformes; family Rheidae; genus Rhea; species Rhea americana. The sequence continues at coordinate 202,964 of NW_028186239.1, forward strand.
CTACTCAAAAGTGTTATCATGCAGTAATGGACCCAGCACACTGCTCTGGGTCTCCTTTCCTTTTAAATAATGATCCAAAAATCAGGAAAGATTATTCTGTTTTCTACCTATCAGCATATAACTTTGTTCAAAGTGGGTCAGACCCATGCAAATATGTGAGGATCAAATTATTACAGTGGAATGAAAAGCCTGGGGGACAGAAATAGAAGTAGGAATGACTTTATATTCCTCAAGGCTTTCATAAAGGCTGAGAAGCAGAGAGAGAAGCATAGAATTTGAGCACCCAGATTTTTATTCAAAATCAATGATGTTCTGGAAATTAGGCCAAAAATCATGCTGTTCCTGTTCTGATGGGAGTGACAGGTGCCTACTCAGATGAGGGCTGAAATACTCTCTCTATGCTAGCAGGGCAGAGCCCTGGGCTTTTTCCTCCTGAATATGTTCTTTACTGAAGCAATAGATTTGGGTTTGGTTACATCTTTTATGAATACTTTTTCAATAAATTAATCAGAAGCTTCAGGGAATTTAAGGCTTTTTAAAACAGATCAGTTCTTCTGCAATTCCCTTCTGAGAGCTTCAAAACTGGATTTCTTCCCATTCAATTTTTCATACTTCCATTTTGCAAAATTGAAGATTCCTGAGCCGATGCAAAGACAGTGCTTGCACTCTCCCCGAATCAGAATTTGCCAAAGGCCCCAGAGCCACTGGCCCCATCTGCGGGACTCTGTTAGCTACTCCATGCAACATCCTTGATTCACAAAGCTGTGTCAATGAGCCACAGCCACCAAAGGTCTGAGCTATGATTCTTCCTGCTCTTTAAAAGCCTTCATGTCTCAAATTGCCCATCTAAGCTCGGACAAGGTGAATAACTACCAGAGTTCATGCAGYGCCTTCTGAGATACTCCCCGTATCAGGAGAGTTGTATACTTTTCCAAGGGCTGTCCTCTTAGGTCCACACAGCTGCTCCTGATAGCTGCAATGAATTGCACACGTTGCTTTGCAACCTCCTGCTGTTGTTTAGAAAGTCAGYGCAGAGTTAATAACTTCCTCATATTCTTAAAGAAAGAGCACTGAGACCACCAGTAGGCTCATGCTGTTCCTAGAGCGCCAGGGAGAGCATCAACAGATTGAATCAGAGGTATATTGAGTCCAGGCAGAGCCTGGAATTACAGGCAGTAGTATACCTTTCTCTAAAGTAAAATATCAGGACTTTTCTTGCCCCTTTAAAGCTTCTTTGTGTCTCTTAACTACCTTCCTCTTCCTCACATCTTTTCTGGGAAGCYCTGCATTTAAATAAGACTGTTCCCTGCTACAGGAGTATGAAATCATGGTCACTCTCCCCACGGTATTGCTGCAAGCTCTGTTTTTGTAAAAGCAGTTCCTGTTCTTATGAGAGAATATCATGCRTGCAGTGCTCAGCTTTGGTTACTCAGCTTTATAAAGAGATATTTCAGCAGGGATGATTGCACTCTCCCCACAGGGTGGTGGAGCCAGTGTATGGAGCTTGGTCCAGCTGTTTCCTTGTCAGCTAATACAGTAGTCCCTTCTGCGAGGAGAGGCCTAAAAGACACAGCAGGAGGTCTTACACAAAAAACACCTGTAAATCATATACTGCACCATCTGAAAGAATTCTCTGCAAAACAGGTACACAAAAGGCTATTTTGTGTATTTGGGTCTTTTGCTGTTTACACAGTGAAAAATAAAAACAAGGACACACAAGGCCAGTCATAGCTCACATAACTTTTACAACAAATACACAAATGTACCATTCCTAACTATGTATGTTCAATTGCTCTTGTCCCTTTTCTTGTGGTTTCTATAGTATATAGCACCATGTGCACCATTACAGGTTTAACAAGCTATTTGAAGTTCTACTGCTAAGATACCTGACATGAACACAAAAGAGAGGTCAATATTTCTTCAGTGCGGTCTTGATTCTGACAGGTGTTTAGGCACAGATCTCACTGTAAGAAATAATAGGGTTTAAGGGCTCAAGAACCTTCATTAATATTAATGAAAGTACAAAAATCATTTATAGATATGTGGAAAACAATCGTGCCAATGAAAGAGTGTTTAGAATGAATACAATAGTGCAAAGGAAAATCAAAAACTGAGCTTACCAATTCTGAACAGTATMTAGCCTCTTGGTGCTCAGACTGCCTTAAAAACTTTGACAGTTAGCTTTCTCATGTTTGCCCTTTCTTTTGATTAATACTYATTTTTTTCTTCTAACTAGTACAAGACCTCAGTAGTCTTTAGCAGGATATCTCTCAAGACTCAGTCAGTAACAGCTGAAGACAGTAATCCCAGAGAAGGCTTTTCTTTTGGAATCCCTTGGCCAGAGACAAACTTTGCATTTGTCAAGCATTTATACTTTAAAGCTTGTGTGTATGCAGTAGAGAAAGAGAAAAGGACAGTTCTGTGGGTGTGGGTATGACAGCAAATCATGGCTTTTCAGCCTGGCAGTCCATGGAAGATTTCTAAGGGATCTGGAATGGGTAACTAAGAAAAGAAAGGCTTTTGTTAATAGGCTAGAGTATGATATACAGAGGTCTACTCTTCCACAGTTCAAGAAAATATCTGAGAATCTCATAACTGAAAGAAGTTGAAAGCCACAGCAGTGGAAATACACATGAAAGAGAAAGAGAGACAGAATTACTGTATCTCCAGAGACTGATGCCCAAATCCTCTTTCACAACTCAGATTGCTTTATCACCTTTTATGAGGCACCAGACTCAGATGATTCTTACCTTGAAACAAGGAAATCCACTTTGTCTTGTGAGAGAAACTGTCCTTTGGAGAGTTCTAGACCATCAGATAGATGATAACATCTCCAACTGCAGCCTCATGGACCAATGTGCTAAGCRGGAAAGCAATGTAACAGTTTACTAAACTGGGCAAATTAAATCTTCTGTTGCAGCTCAACTGAATAAAGTACTTTTACTTGGGCTGAGCCAACAACAAAAAATATACAAAAAACTTAAAATAATTCAATTAGACTTTATCTAGTGATAGTTTGTTTTCTAAAACAGAATTTTAAAAAACTCCAGCATTTTGACATTGCAAAAACAGCATTTTTAATCGCAAAATAATCCCAAKCAATTTTACCTGTGAATTCTTACAAAACCAAAAAACCTCAGTCTTAATTCACAGCTTTTGTCTTCATTTGTCATCAATTTTTATGCATTCAATTATTTTCTGTGTGTGACGGTGAATTTATATTATGTCATTAAAAGGTAGCAGCAGCTGCCATTTATCACAGAATTAGTTAAATACTGTTCTTTCACCTAAAAGGAGGGAGCAATTGTTCTCCATTATGAGAAAAGGTGCCTGATGGCAGAGGAGCTGTTGCCCACGATAACTACGAGAGAACCTCAGCGTGGCTAATTTGCGTCGGCCGAGAGGCTGGCAATGCAGAGATCATAATATTATTTGGAAAATATGTCTTGGTGACAGAGGCTGAGAGCTAGACAAAAGCCAGCTGTGAATGAATGAAATGCTTTTGTCAGTGGTCCTGAGAGAGGGCCAGAATCAAGCTACTTCAGGTACTGGATTTTAAATTATGTTCAAAAGCTGCCTCGAGCGGTTTCTGCCCGGTTCAGGGAAGCGTAACTTTGTGTAAATTCATGGTAAATAAGTAGGACAGCACCAAAATCTGTCCAATTCTTGTCATCAATATCTCCTCTTAATGGAAGCAACCTGGCAGGGCCCCAAATGCAAACTGCTCAGGTCACAGGGACAACGGTATAAATGTTTGCAATAAAGGACTTCTGGGCTCCGAACACATTTGTTTAATCAAAAAGATTTGTGTAGTGATCAAAGAAATTACTCTGGCAAAAGCCATATAGTTTGTAGAGATTAAGCAAGCGATCAGGTCCAACAGGAGAACCATCTTYAAAGCTCATTGCTATAAATCCCACCACTTTCAGCAGAAATTAGAAGCGCACTTAGAGTCAAGATCTACAATATTTAATAGGACAATCTTGCACAAACACTTTCTGGCCATGACAGCTATAGGCTGAAAATATATCTGCACAAAGAAGTCAGGCAACAGTTATGGATAATGACCACATTTGTAAAATCAAGATGACTCACAGCAAGCTAAAACATGAAAAGAAATCCAGTTCTCTGAAAAAACAACTACTTTTTTTACAAATTCTCAGTCCGCTTCTGATTTATGGACAGACAGGCATGGAACACAAAACAATCTCTGACAGAGAGGGAGAGTGAACTCTGCTGTGTGAACATTAATCTCATTATTATTTTGCTTCTTTTTGCTTCTGCTTTTTGCTCATCTTTGCAGTAGTATTTAAATGTAACTTAAATATTAAAAAATATCCACCAAGATTGAGATCCATGTTACAGTTAATTAAAATATTTTCGTTTTACCAGTCATAGTTTTCTCTGCAGGTATACCTTACCTATACACTTTAGTTAGGCTGGTGATGATCCAGATGGCTGGAATTTGAGGAGATACTGTAACACAGAGGAAGCACATCTGGGTAAACAAGGCTCTGATATGCCTGCTTGAAATCCAATTATTTTTCTCCTGTGTGTGCAAAACTATATTGTTCCGTTTATTGAGAATGTCAGAATACAGCTACATGAATAAAAAGCTTCATACAAGGCTCTTCTGTGCACAGATACTTTCATTTATCTTACATAGGTTCTCTGAACAAACACAGCCCATTAGAAAAGCTCCCACTTCCAAGCAATATTCAGTTTGGACAATACTTGTAAAAGGACCTCAGGGACTGGGAAACCAAACACTGAAAGTGCCAATTCCTGTCACTTCAGAAAGACTCAGGACAAATTTTCAAAACATCAAAGTGTTGGAGCCACCTGAACGCCATTGACTATGAATGGGACTCAGCCTCCTTTGAAATCTTTACTTCATGCACACTCAATAACAGAGAGTCTTTTCACCACATCAGAGAGAATACAGGAGAAGTGGAGAAGGGAATCAAGACTTGAATCTAAATTTCTGGCACTGTAAATCATTTTTTACATTAATAGTGCTTAATACTGATTAATAATAGTGATTGATAATAAATGTATTCTGGTGGCAGTGCTGCAAAGAATGGAATCACCTTCCTATTTTCTATTTCTCTACAAAACAGTCCTTATTCTTRTCATTAATTTTGCTGTTTGGCAAAGAAAGTCCATATGGTGAGAGCTGAAAGAATTATCAAGTGGAATGATTAATGCTGTTATCGGACTTCTGGTCTACATTTGATTCATAGTGACAGCTTTATCACGGAGAAATACAATAAAATCCTATGGCTAGTATTATCCATGCCATAAAATATGAACTGTACCCACTGCAGAAATATTAATGACCTTAAATTAATGTTCTGTATTTAGAATGTCTTTCAAAACAAAACTTTCAAAAAATCTCAGAACTGGAAGAGACTTGATGTGATTTCCTAATTTACATGGTAAAGATACTTTGTTCATCTAAGGTGTCAAAGGCAATGGTTCAGCTAGAGAGATTTTACTTGACATTTATCATGCTAAATAAACAGGCAGATTCAGTGTGTGAATCGCAGGAGATTAAATTGAAATGTGTAAATGAGAATGTCACCTGATCACATAGAATCCAAGGAAACTATGTTTTGGTGCACTGTGCAAACAAATTGCATAATCGGAAAAGCCAGATAACTTTTTCTCATCATGTGGCATTGATTATATAGGTTGAGCAAGGTTGGATCCCTTAGGTATATCAGATAGCTCAAGCATTCAAAATAATGGAGTAATTGATAACAACAGCAGGTTGACAGCTTTGATGCGGATCAGCAGGTATAGGGGAGAAGGTATTTGGCCAGAAGATTTTGTTATGTGCAGACAGCAATAAAACAGTGGGTTGGAAGTCTCAGCCCGTGCTCCTCCCCCTGTGTGGGTGCAGATCCAGGCTCTCAGCAGGAGCTGATACCCTGCAGATCAGGGCCATTAGGAAGAGCAGAAGAAGGGCAGATTCACCGCTTTCATGCCTGGCACTCTGCACACTCTGTCCTCAAGCCGCCACATACAGGCAAAGTCTTATTAGAGGAAGTATCAGGTATTCTTAATAAAATAATAAATAAATAAATAAATAAATAAATTGTGCATCCCATTTCCACTACTGATATATTTTGCTGGAATGCTTTAGAGCTCTGCTGCTTAGGCAGAAGAGGTTCATGTAAATAAGACCTTTATGCAAAATTACCTGGACACAAGCTGCCAACTTAAGTTGACTCACCGGAGCCTTGGGAGAGAGCTACAAATGCAAGAAAAACAGCCAAGGTAGACTGGGAAAAGTCACCAGGGATCCTCCCAATGTACCAGAGGTTTTCTTGAAGGAGAGCAGAAGTGGATTTATAGGCTGAGGAGGAAAAATCTACTATACCAAGCCAGAACATTGGAGAAAACAAAGGGACACTTAGTGGATCCAAAGCCTCAATAAATTCTAGCCTACTACTGACACAAGAGGTATCAGGAAGGAAGTAATGAAAAGCTTTGAGTGACAGTATGAAAGCAAAGGTGCTTGCCCTTTGCATGACAATAGTTCTTGCATTCTCCAAAGCTCTTATACTAGCTCCCTTACAATGCTTCCTCCTTCCTTCTCCCCAAAAGGATGATTTGCATAACATCTTAGGGCTTGCAATGTATCCTATATTTTTCCCCTCTGGTTCTTAAGGGATCACTGTCTTATTTTTTATTTATATAAGGATGTATTATAAAGGGACGTTATCCCTAAGCCCAGCATTACTATAAACTCAGAAAAAAATAAAGCTGAAGTAACATGTTAGACAGAATTATGCACTATATTATAGAAATTTAGGGAACCCACACAACCTTAGCTCTGCCTAGGGAGATGCTACAGAAAAAATGCTGAGACATTTTAATGTTGGTGGTCTTGATTTAGACTAAGTATAGAAGTAACGTGACTATCTATCATTCCTGTCCCTATATACAGATCCTTGGATAAATAGACAAGTAATGGTAGAAGTGAACACTAAGAATAATCCCAGTTTCCACTTGTGGGAGYAGTCATGTTTCCACCACCACTGCCAGTGGAAGATGTAGCTTCCATTCAATACTAACTCATTCCAATGTGATACAAGGATTGTTCCTAGACCTCTATTGTGAGAAAAGCTGTGTTTGCATCAGAGTATTTCTCTCATGTATTTCTTCAGGGAATGAATTGATATAATCCCCATGAGTTTGCATACGAACCTTCCTGATTTCTCTTGCTATGCCAGAGGACATTTGCATAAATATAACAAGCGACACAACTGAGAGGCTAGGACAGAAACTGCACGCTGTGTTTTTCAGTTCACCAAAGGCCATATCCTTTGGCAGGGATAAATCTCCTGATGCTTTTCCTCAAGAGCTCAGGATGCCGAACAATGCAAGAAATAACAATATAGCTTTCCCCAAGTGACAGGTGCAGTTGCATTCCTTAAGCTAGTTTTTCCTATTCAAACTTATACATTAAATGTGCAAGCACACTATAAAAGAAACAGGACATGCAACATGGCTGAGCTAGCTGTACTATGAGAACATTCATACAGTAAACTTAATGTTGCATGATCTGATGTTTTTGGCATTTGTTTCGAGAACTGCCTGGTTTTAGTCCGTTTGCCCAGGTTTGGCGGGACTGATAGTCTTTGCTCCAAAAAGATCCAGAACCAAAACTGCAGCGATGTCAAAGGTCTGCAGTGAGTCAGTGTGTGCATTGGAGCAACTTACACTGGGCTTTCATTGCCATGAGACTTTCTTAACCTGTGATTATAAATGAGAGCTTTACATATTGCGTTACAGCATCCCTCACAGTCTCTCAAAAAGCACTGATCTCCATCACAAATGGCTGAGCAAATACTTATTAGGAAAAGTCAGCCCTGGGAAGATAGGAGCTTCTGAGGTGAAACCGAGACACACCAGTTGAAATGATTTATAAAGGTCATGCAGCAGATGCATAGTCTGACTTCAGAGTCTTGTAACTGTAAACCTACATTTCTTTGCTGTTTTGTACAGTTTATATTAAGAGGTCCTTCTCCAAAATACACTGAAATTGAATAAAAAGACAGAYAATAACTTAGGGGTCTCTGTACTTTGTACTATTGCTCCATGAATATGCATCCCTTTTTTTTCACCAATATCTACTAAAGGTTGCAAAAACACCTTATTAATTTTATGCCCATTAAAAATATGCCTGTAAAACGCTTGGCTAATTTGTGTGCATCTGGCGAACACTGCCATTAATGAAGCTGAYGCCTTTTCACTTGGATCAGAGTGCTACGGATTGACTGGGGAACTGGCTGGGGGGGGCACAGAGACTTGTGCCTTGTTAATGTTTATTAACTGTATTAGCAAATGTGTTGCTGAAAACAGGAAAATTATGTTAATCTGTTTTCCTCTTTTCCTTTCCCCTCCCTGCATTCTCCTTCCCTCATTTATTTTCATGGAGGAAATGTAATACCCATAGATTCTGCTGCCATTAATTGCAGGGATGGCCAAATCCCTTGTATGAGCAATTAAACTGGAGCCATGAAAGCAAGCTCAGCGATTTCTCCTCCATTCTTCTAGGCAGGAGAAAGTTCATCCTCATAGTTGTGCGTCAAAGCAGCTCAGCAAATTCATTAATACTCCAGAAGCAGCCAATCAATCCCTTCAGGTCAAGGATCAGAGGTCCCCATATCAGGGCTTAAACAGCAGCCCTTCTGTAGGTCCTCTAGTATTGGCTTTGGATTATGGCTATTCATCTATGACACTGAAGGACAGATTTTGTGTTTGTTCTCCCCACAGTCCACATAATCCTTACCTGCCTTTTTCTTTCTTTTCTTTTTCTTTTTCTTTTCTTTTTTCTTTTCTTTTTTTTTGTGTTTGTTCTCCCCACAGTCCACATAATCCTTACCTGCCTTTTTCTTTCTTTTCTTTTTCTTTTTCTTTTCTTTTTTCTTTTCTTTTTTTTTTTTAGGCAAAAGCTTCATAAAATGTAAAGAGATAGACTCATATTCTTTTTGGAAGCAAATGACACATATCATTACAAAAGAAGCACCTAACCTCTGACATGCATGCAATCTTCAAAAGCTCTACGTAAGATGGCAGCATGCATTCAGAGGCGACAGGCTGTGAACGGTAAAGAACAACGCAAAGTGCTTTACACTGCTTTCTGTACCTGAAGGCCAGAGGCCATCTTATTCCCAGGAAGCAAAATGTATTTACCCTTGGAAACCTGTAGAATGGTAAATTGTGGACAAGACCTCATTTTCTTTGTGCTTTCTGTTCCACCAGCATTACTGCTGCCTCTAGCATCTACAATGTCATCTCCAGCCCCAGCTGTATTCATTAGCTATGAGGACCCCACAAAAACAAATACAAACACAAAGCTAATTGTGACTTAAAGCAGATAGCTCTATCTTATACATTAGGCGTTATTTTTAGTAAAGAGGAGGGTCACATAAGACATCTTTGGTCTCACGCTGTGCACTGTTAGTAGATGCAATTTACTTTCAACACTACCAGCATTCTCTAGTTAACAGTGGCTGTAGATTAAAGCCTGTTTACAGACTTAGAATTTTTTACTTGCTGTYGAAAGAAAGAATAAATGACAGGATGCTAAGAACTGAACAGAAACAAAGATGTTGTGTTGAAGAGCACAATTTCTTTCTAAATAGCCTGGCGCTTCCGGATGGTGCCAGACTGAACGAGACCCCACAGATTTTCAGCAAGCTACAGCTTAGTGGAAATACTGTGGGAGGAAACCAAGTCCTGTGGACTGTTCCAACCACGCGCTGTATGCCGAATATCTGTGCTCCAAGGGAAGGGAGAGGGCTCGAGGRCTAGCCCGGGGATGGCTAGGCACACAGATCCCTGGTGAGGCAGGGTCGGGTGGCCTTGAGCGAAGCTGCTGCCCAAGGCCTTTGCAGACAGCTGTGGGAGGGTTAGGTGGCTCTCCATAATGTCCCTTCGCTTTGCTAGGGAGAACCCTCCCTCCTGGTATCCATGCGGTTGTGCMTCAGCAATGGTTTAGAGTCACCTACCCTGGTGACTCTACCTAGGGCTGCAGAGAGCAACTGCTATTCCCATAGAGGGTCCTAATGGCTTTCCATGCAGTGTCATCCTTTGTGCTGGGGAGCAAAAGGAACGTCCCAGAACAAGATACGGAGTCAAAATAAATACGAATTTTCAGATGAAATGACCTTGCTGGCCCCAGCTTACTCCAAGGTGGAGATAACTCAACTTTCAGGGGAAAGGCATCCATTTTGATTAGATTTTCTAGGAAGTGTTTCCTAAAAAAAAAAAAAAAAAAAAAGAGAGAGAGAGAGAGAGAGAGCGAGAGAGAGAGATTGCATATGCCCAGTGGCTCCATGTACGTAGTACATTATATGAGTAAATAGTGTGAGTAAAAAGGTTAATCTAATTCAACATCAGATGTTCTAAACAAAGCTGAAGCCATCAAATGGAAAAAAACTCTGTAAGTGCTCCCACAACCACAGCAGTGAACAAGCAAAACAGTCAGGGTCTAGCTCTGCCATCACACCCATTAATCTGCTATTTTCTTTGGTGTTATTCCTCAATTATAGTAGTATAGAACAGAGCAGAATCAGATGGGAAGATCTTTTATATGACTTGAGACTTTTTTTTTTTTTTTTACTTTTTTGCTATCTACTGAAAATTTCACAAAAATAGAACTCAGCCAATAAACTGATTCATAGATTAAAATATACAATATTATCAAGAACACTGCTAATCTCAGTTTACTAGCTCACATGGTAACTAAATCCCATATCATCCTTTCAAAAATGATTCAGGCAGATTAAATCTGACAGGACAGCATGGGGTAATTTGTGCTGTGGTAGCATGCAGTGTACTAGTTTTCAGATAATTTCTCATTTCCAGGGCATTTGAACATTYAGCTTTGAAACTCTGACACATAAAAGAGAAAAAAGTAGTTGAGAAAAATTGTGTTTTCTCTTTCTTTCTCCCTTTCCTCCTCAACTTTCAATTCCCTTTTGAAAAACAGAAGAGAAGTGAAGATGGACTGCCATCTATTGGTATAATCAAAAAAAACCTTAAGTGAAAATTTCTGTCAGAATACYTGATTTCCAATCATATAAAATTAGTAAGTCCCAACATGCAGCACTTCTTAATCACCTGTATGAAGTCTAAGATCCATTTATAATCTAACTCAATTAAAGGACATATTTAGACAAAAATAGATTTCCCTCTTTTTCTCTCATTTTTTTCCTCAGGTAATATACCTGGATCCACCAGTCAGACTACAATTTTGATTGTAGTTGGTAAGTATCTGAGATTGCCTTTGTACTCTGCTATTAATTCTACAGATTTGCAAAGCTACATCCTTGTTTTGCAAAACAAATTAGAAATAATTAAAAAAAAAAAAAAGTCTTAGCCTGCAACATCTCATGCTTTAATATGAGTAGGTTAGATAACTTGGGAGGACACAAGACATTAACTTCTTTCCAGAAGAACTTGGAGAGAGAAGAAAAATTTACTTAATGATTTCTTGGCATACAAAAATTTCTTGATACATAAGAAGAGGAAAGGCTATACCAGAGGGAAAGGCAGGAAACAAGTACAAAGTATATGTGGGAAAAGAAGTAAGGAGAGCAAGCAACATGAATATTTCTGTATTTTTATTCAGCTGTCCCCTCTACCACCCATTCCACCATGGAATAAATATTTGTTAGCTGATCTTCCAACTTCATCATTAATCGACCTGCAAAGTACAAAGTAGACAAGCTGTCCTAACCGATGGTGCTACCTCGACTGCTTGTTGTCATGCACTAGCATGGGCACCATCCACCAGTTCAGCAGTTTATATGGTATTTTTCAATTTCCTTAACAGTAGTACTGATTACGGATTTAACATTGTTTTCTCCAACACAGCTACTTTTGCCTAAAGGGAACTGGTTCACAACAACAGAGCTAGAGAAACAGTAATTGCCAGCAAGGAGAAAGACGGTTGTGATAATCTCTTATCACAGCTGGATTCTGCCTTACTGGCAAAGGCTCTTTCCTTCTGTGTCCCCATAGAAATGTTTCTTACCACAGATTAGAGTCTTACCATAGGTTTTGGGGAGGTCATGGTTTCACCTCTTTTCTTCCTTCATACAACTCACTATATTACAACTCTAAAAAGTGTTACTTTGTTGGTGTAGTCATCAATTTTTTACACTGAAACTGGTGATTTCTATGCAGTTTCTATCCCGCCTTTAGATTAAGTTTGCGTCCTCTTAACAGGCACAGCCAGGTCAGCTTGGCATGATATCCCCTTCTTCCCATGATGCAGATGACTTATTCCACCCAGCACCACTGATGCAGRGGAGCTGGATGGCTACAGTCCCCTAGTGTCTTTGGAAACGCACTCTGGACCTATTAGGCAAACTATGACCTCTTTTTTGGCACTCTTAGCAAAGAGAGTATGAAATGAAAAGACCAGAGAGAGGAAGTTGTTTTCTTTTCTTGAGAATTGCTGCCTCTGGCACAGAGTTGATCATCCAGAAGAAATCTAGAGTGTTACAAGCCATCATATACCTGTTCCCTGAACTCTGGGGCTACCACTTTGGCTGATATAAGTCAGTATAGCTCCTTTGCATTTAGCATTGACAATTTAGACCCATTCAAGCAGTAGCCCTTAGCTTCCAATGCCACCCCTGCTTTTGGGCATTAATCTACTCTGTAAAAGGAACAAAATGGAAACAGCACATACCTGTTTTCAGGAAAGAGACTTTCCATGACTTATTTCCTCTGTTACTAGAAGGTTAAAAGTGTTTGGTGTTACTATATAAGCAAAATAGAATGCCAGGGAGCTGGGCAATAAAGCATCACAGAGCTATTTATCAAGTAGATTGGTTGATGTTAATGCCTTTTAGATCAGCACGGAAACAGCCTCTAGGGGGTATATAATAAACAATATTATCAGAGCTTGAGTGCCGAGAATATCAGATTCCACTGCCGACTGACAAAGTGAGAGATTGGTTTATTTACTATTAAGAAACCAATTTATAGTGTTGTGGTGCTGTTATGTCTCTGTTTACTAGGAAACAACATAYAGCTCTCATGTTCATTTGTTGTGCAAACATTTCTATGTTACTTGATCTCAAAAAGGCAGTTGGTGATACTGATACAGGATGGGAAGGCTAAGTTGAAAAACAGTCTTTGCTCACTTTGATACTATGAGATGGAAAGTTGATCTAAATCATATTATGAGTAAAAAAAGCTATAATTACTAACAAAACCCTGAAGTCAGTTTTCTAAAGAGAAAAGGTTTCAGCAGAAGAAAAGGGCTGGAAACCTCATGAAATCCACCTAGGGATTTTGTTATTGTCAACTGATTTTCAAGTGAAAAGGCACTCAGGACCCCATTCAGAACAGGTATTAGAGGTGCAGAACTTAGTCATTATAACTACTATGGTGCAAAAGCTCAAAAAAAAAAGTGGCAATCTAGGCTGCTTTGTTGTCCATGACTCGCAGATCTTGGCTCCCTATACAGCGAAGAAAAAGAAATATTCCCAGTGCAAAGCACCTGACGCAAAGAGTTGCCTTGTGTTAGTTTTCTCTACTGATTGCATAGGCAACTGGGAAACAGTAAGGCAACTGGGAACTAAGTCAAAACACAGCCCCTAGATACTATGCTGATGCTTGGCAATAGGACACTGTTGTAATCATTATTGTGAAAATCCCTGTAGAAGGTGAGGTGTATGGTAAACACTGGGCCTGACTCTCTCATCACATCAGCTGACAGCAGGTACAAAGTGATTGAAGTCAGTGAACAAGAATCAGATTCATGATGATGTTACAGAATGAAGGTTTTGGCTGAGTATCTATTTCTTGAATCCTATAGAAGACACAACGAACACTATAGAACAATGACTACGAGAACATTTGACTTAAACTGCCTCCTTCTTCTTGCATCTAATGCCTTTGCTTAAATTACTGTATATCACTGTCAATTCATACATGAAGATACTTTATCTTTGGAGTCTCCACAATCTTGAGCATTTAGAAGTCTTGGCAATAGCTTTGAATCACTACCACATATGTCAGCAGTAAAAGTGTGCTCATGAACATTATGGAATGACTATTTTTGAGCACGTGGAAGAAATCATTTGAGAACAGGGTCCTGGAAATACACAGTGTAAGAGGCTTTAAACAGAGGGAGCCAGGGGAGCATTTTATATTCATTTGTATTTTGAGAATAAATAGGGTAATATTATCTAGTATTCCCAATTCACTTAGTCTTATTTTTAAAGGGAATTTAATGTTAGTTTTACAAAGGACTTCAGGAATGTAAAAATGCAGACAGACATTTTCTGAGAATTATAAAAGCATCTGAAATGAAAGTTAGTAGGAGTTTGGCCTCTGTTTTAAAGATTTGTTGCTGCCACCATGCACTTTAAGTGCCTAAACGTCTTAAATCTCACTGAAAGTCGATGCATCTTGTCTGCATGGAGGGGTTGACTGGCCTGATGCCACTCRGAAACTGCATTGCCCTTGGCTTGCCAGCAGTCAGAAGCAGAACCGAGCGAAGGCAGCTCTGCTGCCTCCCCGYCATCTCGGAGGGCAGGCGTAAGCACTCGGTTCCGTCAGAAACCATCCGCACAGAACTAGATGACTTCTGAAAATGAGCCATACTTTGGAGTCCTGGGAACTAGCTTAAAAGTTCCTCTGTTAGCTTGAGATGAATCATTCTCTGACTACAAAATCAGCCTCTGATGATTAGTTCAAATTTAGTCACCAAATTTATAAATGTTTGAGTTAGGTAGGAATTACCCTCTTCTTYCCTCTTACTATTCCATTAGTTCCACAGATTCAGGGTTGTGTGAAACATTTCAGAATAAGAGTTCCACTACCATCGTTTAAATTCCTGCTCATATTTTTAAACTTTAACTACACTGGCAAAATTCATTATTCTATGAAGACATCCAACAGAGGACTTTTGGTTACTTTAAATATACCAGTGGCATGGGATAGGATTTACATCATGTATGGGGCTTATATTGGCCATTTGAAGAAAGAATTCCTTCTCCACTCCTGCATATTTTCCCATCATTTTTTACATTAAATATGCAGCACAACAGCATTGAGATATTCTCTTTGAATGCTTCAATACATACAAATGTGTTGAAGATGCAAGTCCAGAGGGTTCCTGATAATAGTGTGGCTCCTTAGTCTGTTCTCTATCAATATTCACTGTAATCTAGTGAAGAATGATTGGAGGTCAGGAGGGAGGCTATAATACAGTTTCTTAAAGATATGTCTTGAATTGAAAAGAGGTTTGTCCTTAGCATCAGTTATATATCCTTCCTGAGAATATTGAAAGAATGCAAAGCTCCTAATGCCTTACTCAATCTGGAGTAGTAWCCCTCACATACAAAATGCAGATTTCACTAAATATCATACTGTTCAAAATGTGCTATTTAGAGTTCTGTTTATGGATGGAAGTAACTGTAGGGTTAATAATGTTGATTTTATTGACACTTTCAGTGTTGATTTGGTCAATATTGTTTCAAATTTCAGGGCTCGACTTGGCAACCTCTTGCTATTGAGACATTGATTATAGTGGGGATATACATCAGGGAATTAAGACCTGACCAGATGTGCAGAGTTTCACTGCTGTAGGAGCAAGATCTTTATGATAGGCAATATGAAGCAGTAGTATCGGTGAGAGGACAATACTAGTGTCATGTAACAGAACCCAGAATCAACACTGATCGATAACAGCAGTTCAAGGACACCCTGCTTTCTAATTTTTGTCAAGCCTCCTACTCAGAAGGTGTAGCAAGTTCTTCTCCAAAGAGAGAGAAATGAGGGAGCCCACGATACTTTCCTGGCAAGGAAGTTAAACCACGGGTAATCCTCTACATATGGCATCTTTGCATGGTACTGGATTGGGATAATGGCATATACGAGGGGTAAGGCCACAGCAGGTCCTCCTACTTTTCACGAAAGGCTGTTTAAGTAGTCGTGAAATGTATATAGTGATTAGTAGCTTCTTGTTACAATTTCACAGAAACTGAGTAGTCTTTGCTAGGCCTGTGCTTCATACTGGTCACACAGGCACCAACACGAAGACTTGCTCTTGAATGCCTGTGCTGTTGTCCATTGTCACTTACTTTCGTAGAAGTATTTTCTGCAGCAGAGTCTAGGACCAAGGACATTTCCAGAAGCTCTGTCCTGGGCATAAGTTTAACTCTTCTTACACAATTCGTTTCCATTTCTAATGTCACTTGGTACAACTTCTTTTGCTGTCAACTTCTATTTTGAAGGAGCCCTTATTTCCGATCCCCTCTTCTTTATCAGCTTCAGCAAAATCTGTTATGAACAGAATGAAGTCTCAAGGAGTAATTACAGTTTTGTGCAACATTCTAACTTTCATGTTGCTGTGCAACAAATTATTATTTGGCATCTGCTATTGTAAGCCAGCAAATATTAACCAGTGCTCCTAATCCTACATGCTTTTTCAAAGAACTCTGTCTTTCCTGTAGGCAAGCTCTTTGAACATCTAAAGTGGAAGACTTGCTAGGATCTTTTATATGAAGAAATTAACATTAAAATATAAAAGAAGAAAAAAAATAAAGACTCAGACTTGGTTTGTTAACATGTGTGCTATGCTCAAAAACCGAATAATGCCTCAGTGCTTGCAACTGAGCGTTGGACAATGTGCATTTGTGATCATCTTCACTGTGTTTTGCTGAGATGATTCCATTGTGTCTTTAATACCAGTTTGTTATTTCTTTATATCTTCATCAGATTTAATAGTAATTCCACATATTGAAAAGGGATTGGGTGTTTGGCAGGGGGAGAGAGGGTGACATTCAGTAGTGGAACAAGTCTTCAGTTATTCAAAATGAATCCTATTCAGGACCAATTAGTTATTTCTCCTTTCCTTTACTGAAATATGACTGAAAAAAAAATTATCCAGTATTATTGTCCAAGAATTTCAAAAACAACTGGAGCAGGATTCATTTGCCTTAACTTAGGCATATGGCATACTAAAAATACAGCAGCAACAGTGCAATTTCCATTCATAACTGTGATAGCTGCCGATCACCACCTGCTAGAGGAGCTAAATAGGTTATTGATGTAGTTATTGTTAAGAAGAAAATTAAATACAAAATGTTCTCAAATGCAGGAGACATTTGATTGTCTTTCATCATGACCTAAATGAAAAATTGAGATTTTGGATTGCTTGCGTAAATCAATTTAGTTCCCCTGAAGTAAATGGAAAAGCACTTAATTATACCTCAATGAAAGTCAGTTCTTCCATTCTACACATATGGAAAAGATACTTTAATTCAAATTCTTTATATTCCAGAAATGTTTCCATCACCAATTTGAATCTTCTAGGGGCAGCAGGTAAATATTATTCTGTTCACACCTGGTAATGATGATAGTTGTAGAGCTATTACACAAAGCGGACATTTGGGGTGATATTCACTGACTAAATGTARGTTTCTACACTTGAAGTACTCTCTTTATGCTTCATTTATAATCAGTGGGGTAAAATCAATACTTTTTAGGGGTGCTACTTCTCTCATGATAAACTAGGTATCTAAAATTGGTCAGAAGAACTGTACCCTAGAATTGACCATATCTCTTCACCCATCATAAACAGAATAGCTCAAATGTAAATGTCTGCACTGCAGATGTTTATAGTTAGGTTATATTAATTCTGTCCCAAAATAAGAAGAGATGCAAATTATGTTAATAGTTCTTAGTGGCAATTGCCCATGTTACGAGGTATACTCAACTGCAGATTAAGTGAGAAATAAGCTTAATGTACCTTTGTTTTCAAGCTCATAATAGTCATGCTATTGCAACATTCTTTCTACTAGGAAGTAATATACCAGTAATGATATATTAATTTTTAATATGACAATTTATGACAAAAATTAGTTTTCAGTTCTCTAATACACCTGTTACCACATTTTTGAGCATCATATTTCACCGTAAATGTCTATATTAAATATTAGGGCAGCAGCATCTGCCTTATCTTGCAGAGAATTGCGGTAGAGATGTTTTGATTTGTATGAATAAAAACACATAGGTGTAGGAGCATCAGCAGGAGCAACTGAAAGGAGAAGAGCTATAAGAATGATGTGCTCATGTTACATAGATCAGCAGGTCACCAAGATACCAAAACACCTACAAGTTTCTTCTGAGAATATCCATACTGGGAAACAAAAGAGGGTGAACAGATTCTGATGACTCAGAAATGAGACAGGATGGAGAGACTTATCACTGTAAATTTTTAAGGTGAACAAAAAAGGTATATCCAAAATCACCAACCTAAGAAGAACCCAGAAGATGTRAGAAGGACTAGGTTTATATTACTTGTTCTCTGGCCTCTTCCTCATGGAGAATCTTGCACTGACCACCTTTGTACAAGCATGTTGGTGCTCCAGTGCTAGATGGACTACTTGGACCCRCATGTACTGCTGCATGTGCATGCTTATGGGAATGTATGTGTGAATGAGTGAAATCAGCTTTGTTTTAAAATGTTTTCCCTCCTATAAGGTCTCCAACTGAGATCCGCTAAGCTGTTGTTACGACATTGCAGCGTTATTTCCTACAAAGTATTTCTTGGCAAACAAACAGCTTACCATGAGTCTAGGTCTGTTGTTTTCTCTCATGTCACTAAATATCCAATGGCAGGAGTTATTTTACACTACTGTAATTCTTTCATGATTTTTGCAGGTGTAAGTAAGAAAAAAAAACAGTCCTATTTCATATCTAAACTCAGCATGCAGCATGATTAAATTCACAACTGAGTTATTTCACCTGGGTGACACTTAAGATAAAAAATGGACAGCTATAAGCACTACCCTAGAAAGGATTGAATTATGTGAGACAGAGCACTTTACAGCTGGTTGTATTCCATGGATCCATGAATGAACAGGTTGAAATCTAGCACTGATTATAAGAAAGAAAAATGAATAGTTTGAGTGTGTTATTCATTCAAAAGAAATAGAGCCAAGCCCTTTGCTGGCATAAATTTCTGCAGCTCTATTGATTTCAAACAAGAGCTGATTTGCATCAACTGAACATTCCAGCCATAATTTATAACATACCCAATTTTAATTAATTGTTATTATAGTCCTAAATAGGATTTTTCATTGCTCAATTATTTTTAGTACCATAGATGAAAAGAAAATAAAAATTCCTGCTGCTAAACATACTGTATTTACTAGTCATAAGACAATTAATAATTCTTTTGTTATTTTGAAGAGTATTAGACTTGAGGTTATCAGTTTAACTGTCTACAAAAAGTCAGAAACTACATCTTCTATATTCCTAGATAGACTCAACAGTGTTGTGTTTGATTTTCTGAGTCTCTTTTTATCAGTATATTGAATTGTCAGGATTGCTTCTTGAACAGAAAATCTCAAATGCATACTTTAAATGACTGCATAGAACTTGATATGATTTTCGATATGACTTGTATATAGGTAGCAGTACAAAATACCTGAAAAATTCTTAAGAGGTCTTGGCAGTTTAGAAAAAAACTTCCTCCATTTGTAATGAAATGCCCTGTGAGAACAGAATGACTGTACTCATACTTTTGTCATAACCTATAGAACATACAACATTCCTTGGAAAAAAGTAGTTTTAAAGACCTTGATTAAATATTCCAAAAAAGTCAGCCAGTTAATCTTAGCAAGTAGCCTTGTATTCATTGCTCAGAACTGTGGAAGTATTATTCATGCAGCAGTCTGTGCTTCCATTTTTCTATTACTTCTGCTTTTATTTATATATCATTATAATTCCATTTTAGGAAAATAAAATAAAACTTATTCTGACTACCGTGCTCTAATCTGATACACACTAGATTTTTCCTGATCTACCTTGATTTTACGGGTCATTCTCTTTCTCTATTTGTATTAATGTAGTTGTAATATGTTGGCTGTTTCAGGGAACACACTGTACCTATTCTTACATGTATGAGAAGTTGTTAATTCATCATTCTTTGCTTGCCAATCATGACTACAGGCATTCTTCTACATATTCTCACATTCTATATGTGAGATAGACAGACAGACAAGGAAGCAGGGCAGGGAGAAGGGAACAAAGGAAAGAGAAAGAGAGAGAGAGAGGGAAGAAAGAAAAAGGAAAAAAGGAAGGAAGAGAAAGGAAATGGAAGAAAGAAAATGAAAGAAATAAGAGGGGAAAGAAAAAGAAGAGAGATGGAAGGAAAGGACGAGGGAAGGGAGGAAGGAAAATGGACAGCTACCCCATGGCTAGAGGCATCAGCACACCTGACTGCACTGAGAAAGGGAGGCGAGTGAATTGTAGATCAAAGTACAAATCAAGAGGTAGTTTCTTCATTCAGTCCTCCTTTCTGAAAACCCTTGTGGAGAGCTGAAACACCTTTCTCTAGTAAAGCTCTCTGTAGAGTTAYCTTGCATGATTCTCTACTATCCACTGTCATGCCTTTTTCTGACTTCATATGCCAAGTAGCCTGGAGCTTGATTTATACTTAGGTGGAAGATCTCTGGAAAACACTTCCATGCAAACATCCAGTTGTTTAGATAATTTAGAAAACAAGGCTATTCTCTGTGCAAAAGCAATTCCAAACTTTACAGAAAGTTGTTATAGAATTTACTATGGGATTCTAAAATGCCATACAATTTTAAAGCTGGACTATGAGATTCTTTACTATTAAGTCTACACCCTRGACAGGGTTCTATGGCTCTGATCCATATGACTGGTAATTGCSAACCGATTCAAATAGTCCTATCAAACTTATAAAATGTGTTATTGTTCCAAAAWTGGGCTTTAGTTTCATCCTTAAACATCTATATTTGTTTGTAAATTTGATTCTGGAGTCTTGAACACGAGGGCAGCAAAGGCTTCCGTAGGATGGATAATGGGAGCAATGGGTTGAACTAAACTGCTGGAGAAATTAAAATCTATTTATATGTCTTTCAAAAGGTTGTGCAAGCCTAATATAATAAAGACTCTAGAAGGAGCCTCACTAAACACTGATTTACCCCTGGGGGCTATTAATAGCTTCCCATTCATCATCATGTGGACSTGTAGCTACTCTCTTTCATAGGACCAATTCCGGTTGAAAGGGGCCTCAGGAGGTCTCTAGTCCAACCTCCTGCTCACGGCAGGGTCAGTGATGAGGTCAGAGCAGGTTGTGCAGGGCTTTATCCAGCCTTGACATGGAAACCTTCAAGGACAGAGACTGAACAACATCTCAGAGGAACCAGTGCTTAACTCCTTGAGGGAGGAAAAGTTTTTCCTTCAGTTTGAACCTCTCTTGTTTTGATTTATGCCTGTTGTCTCTCATCTTACCATCATGCACTATTTCCTTAGCTAAGGCTTTTATTTTGGTCTGTGCGTTGTCATAGTTATTTTTTTACTCCTGAAACTGGATCCATATTAGTGGACCTTAATGCATATACAAATTCATGGTGATACTAATATGATTATGGCCAAATGCATCCAAAAAAAAAAAGTCAATYTCAATTAGTCACTTAGATGATATTTTCTGTAGACCTCACTTCCTGAAATAAAAAACAAACAAAACTTCATTAGATATATAATTTAACAAAGCTGGAGAGGTAAAAGAAACTGCAACAGCAAGTATCTTTTTAAAATAGTTCATGCTGATTCTTGTGGGGCTTTATATGCTGCTGAAATGATCTGCCTAGAATTATACGAAATGCAAAAATACAAAAATATAAACATATTACCTTAAAAATGCCATTTAATATCAGTATGCTAGCTCAGTCCATATATTTAAAGACAGAGATAGGCAAATAAATAAAAGCAAGATTGGAAGTTGTGACATATAAATAGAGTAAACAGGAGTCTAATATATACAGTTAGATAAAAAGAGCCTGAAGGAAGAYGATAAAACAGTTTAAATCCCCTGAAGTAATATCATAGAATGAGAATTATTCACAGTATGTAGCAAAGCTAAAGCAACTAGTGTTTATTAGGGCCTATAAATTTTAAAAAGGAAGACAATATTTGTGCAAGATAGTATGAACATAGGGGAACAATTATGCGTAACTGAGACTCCACTAAGGACAATGTCACATTCCTCCAGTTTTCGAGGGCACCTTTGCTCTCTTGTGTCTCTCGAGTGCAGTCAGTTAGGTCTTCAGCTGTCCATCAGGTTCTGAGCCTTGAGCCTTTCTCAAAAGCTGGACCTACCAGCTGCAGTTCCTTGCCAGCACTTTAATCACCTTGGTTAGCCCAAGTTTGGTTCAGCACAGTGCTGTTCTCTCACAGGCAAAGACCGGCCTAACCAGTGCCACCCAGATCTCGCCTATAAGAGAAACATCTATACGCACCAACCTGTTTCAGAGAACACTATTTTAAAAGCAGGAAAGCTGTCATGYGTCTCCACATGAAGACTCTGGCCCATAGTCTCCCTATGGTCAGTGTTTGAACTGAACTGTACACTACTACTAAGTAGTGCAGACCAAYGGGAGTGGATCAGCAGATCAAAAGCCTTGGCGCTGAGGACCTGATGTCCACAACACATGTATTTAAGAGGGTTTTCATCCGACTAGTTCTAGTCTAGTCCTCCGTGCAGGTAAGGAGTCCAAAGATTCCTAGAGATTCACAGGCCCCAAGAAGAAAATCATTGCTTTAGACTGCTCATAGAATGAAGGACAGAATCATTAATCAGATTATGATTGCAATAGGGTACTCACTGAGTATGATCTATGTCATATTCCCTCCAAAAGTTCTCTTTTTCCATGGAAGTACATCTCCCATATAGCTCAGGATTGAAGCAGAGTAATCACACAAGTGAAGGAAACTCCATGTGTGTTACAATTAGATAGAAAAAAWAAAATGTTCTTTTCCAAGCTCAATAACCCAGATTAGAAAAGATCATTGATTATAGAGATATTTTGTTAGTTACAATGACTTCATCTAGGTCAGAATCCATTGCAATAATAAGGAAGATGACAGTATAAAAAAAAAAAATCACGGAAGACATGATTCCCTTATACTGTAATACCTTCTACAGGATAAGTCAAGTGGATTTTACAAGCTGGGTGTTACAGCACAGACTCATCCTTCCTAGCTTTCATAGATATTTTTTCTGCATTAAGCAAATAACTGCCAAACAAAAGCTAAAATGTGCTTTTGGAGTCAAGCCATTCCTCAAGCAGTTTTGTCTGAATYACGTTCAGTTTATTGATAGCCTTGGATGAGCAAGCAGTAGCCCTTACTAATGACAACAAATATAATAAAAAGTTATGCCTTTTTGCTTCTGGAAAAGAGGACACAGGTAGTAAAACCACATTCCTGCACATTCTGTTGTTACATTGATATTTCTGTCACTAATCRTCAGGATAAACACTATTCCCCAAATTATCTCCTAAGGAAGGTATGCCTGAACAATAGGAAATAAATCAGGGATGATACAGGTTACCTGGATTTAATTCCTTGCCTTGGCAAAGACCTCCTATGTGACTTATCTAAGTCATCCTTCCATTATCTCTGCCCCCAAGCATTATGTATGGAAGTAGTTACTTACTTAAGTGTGTTACAAAAATGTACATTTTATATTACAAGAGACTATGACAATAAGAATTAGACAGGCTCAGATCTCTCTCATGGGGGAAAAGTCTAATTGTTTTAAGAGATGCTCTATACACTGTACAAGTACAATAACATTGTTATATTAAAAGATCCTGATTCATTATTGTAATTATCTTCCCAGRAATAAACAGAAAATATTATACACAGGTAGTATTTCATAGTATTTTTTTAGAGCCTGATATCTTACTGGGATGTGGACACATGCCAGTAGTCTTTTCCCTAGTCAGGTTTGAACGCTACGGATTTAGTGCAGCAGCACCACCTGTTGGTAAATTTGACAAAAAAGTTATTGAAAAAGCAAATGGAAAATTATCAAAGCAGACCATGAAATGAAATGCTATGGTATAGCCTGCAAATTATATCCTCAACCATACCTTCTTCCTGCCAACACCTGCATGTGTAATTAGGACCCACATCAAGGGGTATCCATATTATTAGTGCTGAAGAACTATTCTTCTACAAGAACCCTTCTTTTATTATAGGCAACATTTTCTTGAACCAGAATTCCACATTTTTCTACTTCATTAATTTCTCAGCAGCAAAAGTTGCCTAAATCGCACAGAAACYTGGGATTAAAATAATGGTGATTCTTCAAAGTGAGTATACGTAGAAAGAGTGCTCCTGGAAGAGGCAAAGCCATCAAAAATGGCAAACAGTTTATCAGGTTGTCAGCTGTGTCAGTTTTGGCTGTGAAATCTGAAAGAGCAACAAAATGTAAGGTTAACAAGTGATTATTATTTCAAGAAGAGTGGCATTCACATAACTGTGAAAACAGGGAAATCTCACAGCTCTCACTGAGGAGAATGCTCTTCYGGTGTGGAATCGTAACTCGAATTACTAGGAGATTGTAAGGAAAATACCACCTCATCACCTTAAGCTCAGAAACAGGCTGCAGTGTGTAGATAAATATTTTGATCACTGCTATAGTTTTATATGGGGATGTTAAGCAGTGAATGCAGCACATAGTAATAAAGACAAATGAAGTGGAAATGGAACTGCCATCAACTGCACAGATTTTAGCAACAATCGGAGTGGGGGGGAGGAGGCAATTTCCCCAAATAAACTCAAAATTAAGAACATCTATTGTCAGGCTAATCCTACATCATGTCCTTATCTTTTACACTGAATGTGCCAGCTTTTCTATACCAAGAATCCATCCTCAGGCAGGTGCTGCTGTACTCAGACTAGGCAAGGCATTTCACATATGCACATTGCTCAAAAGCGGGTCGGCCACCACACATTACTGCAGGACACTGCTCTTGTTTAGGGCTTGACCTCCGGTGCCTCTGCTTGATACATCACGTTTTCTCCAGCTAAGCATCCASTTGGAGCAGCTGTTCCGCAACTTGTCAGTTCTTCCATAGCCAGCACCAATTCWGTTTGAGCAATGTATTTATGGGAGAACTGGGGGTGGCTGTTATTACAGGACTCCCTCCCCATCCACCTCCAGAGAGCTCCCTCTTGATCTTCTTGGTTCTGCCTCCAATGTGTCTCTCTTGTCAAGCATAGAATTGGATTTTATAACTGCAATCTCAGCTTGGTGTTATAACAGTAACTCAGGTTCCTCTTACTCAGCAAACAGCATGCACAGGCCTACTAATTGGAAGAACATCCACTGAAGCTTACCTAGCCAACATTAAGAGTCTGAAGGCAAGAATCTGGTTTCTTTTACAGAAAAAGTACTGGTATTTTGTTTTAGGCCTTTAATAATTGATTGTATAGCCTGGTCACATACTCTATGCAATAAATTATTATTTTTATTATGCATTTAGGCTTAAACAGCTGGTCCCACAACTATTTGCATCCTGCTCTGGAGAACCATGAGTCCAGCTCAGCAGCTTAAATTACAAGCATCCTGGTTCAGGAGGCCCTACTTCTAATTACTCATGCCTGACAATATGATCAGTGTCAGCAGTCTCAGTGCTTCATTTCACATACTCGTTATTTATTATCAATTGCACAGCTTTCCTCCTCCGTTTAAAGAATWCTCATTGACTGACACATACATTTATTTACAGTTAAATAGACACAGGCTACGGATTTCATTTCAGTCAGTGTCACAGGATAAAGGGAAATATGAACAGAGTACAGAGAAAGAAGCAGTTGGGCCTTCTTATTCCTTGCTTGGTCTCCTACTGTTGACAAYGCAGAAAAATTTCAAAGGTTCAGTAAAGGATTTGCCTTCCCAAGGCAAGCATAAAAACCAGGTAGGATGAATCAGTACAGAGGTGCCACTCTCTCCCTCCACAGCCTATATAGTTTAACAAGCTTAGACTAGATGCCTTTTACATAGCTAAAGTTAGATGCAGTGAATTTTACTTTTTAAGACTGAGTCTTGTTTTATATTTTTCATTTTTGTGGTCTATTCCACTTCTTAGTATAATAGGGTTTCCACTACATTCCTTGGAAAGCTACTCAACTGAAGGTTTSTATATTCTGGCTTTTCTGCAAGAAGAGCCGTGTTTATTGCTCTCAGGAAGGAAGGATTATCTGCAAATAACTGCACTGACATTTTCTTTTCTGCCCTCTTACTCTCTTGCCATAACCAYACTAATAAGTCAGTAAAAGCAAGAAATACAGAACAAGGTTTTTCAGAGGAGTAACAGAGTTCAGATACACTGCTTAATTTGGTGTCCAATGTAAGGCATCTTAAAAGAATCTCAGTTTGTCAAGAAACAGTCTTTTAGCATTAGACAAAGATAAAATGATCAGTGATCTCAAATGAGGTGCAAAGTACCAACCTGAACCAACTGGGAACCTCTAGGTTTCATTAGGACTTCTCACTAGGACTTGGCGATAAAGGGATTATATATTATTCTAAAATATTCACTTTCACCCATTTAGAAATTCTGCTTTTGTATCCTGTACATTTCAAAGACAGTGCAGTCACTGCACACTGAACTTTGCTGAAGTCCACATTTGCAAAGCATTTTTGAAGAGTGTAGTATTTTTCTCTATATTGTAAAAAAAATAAAAAAGAGAGAGACTATCTTTAAGTGTTGACAAAATAATGGAATAATCCACTAATAACATCTTTTCTTTTATGTAATCATTCACTAGCTCTCTTTGATTTCATATCATTGTTTTGTTTCCTCAGATTATTTTGTCTTCCACTTTTGAGATGAAATAGTTAAAATACAGACCAAGGGCATATAAGTATTATGATAACGGCCTGTAAATATAACCCTATGTAATTTATTATTTACTATACAAACATTTGTATTTTCACTGCATATGTTCCTTTTGCTAGCCGCAACTAGTTTCTGTCTCAACAGAAAAAAATCCATAGCAACTGGACACTGGCAAAATTACTCAGATGCTTTTCAAATGCCCAAGTGTTACTATGTAATCCACAGTCACCTTTAACTCTCATCTTTGGAGCACCTAAGTTTTTGCTTAACGGAGCCTTCACCTGTGAATATACCTTCCCTGCACACGTGCAAAACAGCTGTCTGAAACTTGTGCTTATCAAATTTACTGCTTTTTTTAAAACAAGCTTTCTATAGCTCTATCTATGTTATCCCTATTTCCTGAAATCATTTGCTGTGTTCTAAATCAGCTCGTTCTGTCCCTTCATCGCTGTTATTGTTTTGGCTCCATTATCAGTTCTACTCATATTGCTGCAAACAATTTTATATTTGTACTGCAAAGACCAGGAAATGGGGAGAGGAGCACACCGAAATAATGCTCTGCTGTTGTAATCTTGGGTGAATGTTTTCTCTGTCGGGACTTCAGCAGGGGGAGACTCTGGAAGCTGCAGATGCGGTAAAAGGCCGTCGATTTTAAAAAGATCACCAACTGCAAAATAACAGTGGCAGGGCTTGCTCTTCTTTTTTGCTTTGCTTTCCTCTGTAGTTCTGGTAGCTCTGGACTGCTTGCCTTACAAACCAAGCAGTGAGATTAATGTTCTTGTGAGCTGCTGTTTCAATTTACTGATACAAAATCAAACACAGAATGCTTTATTTTCCTAGCTGATTTTATTGTTTTGACTCTTCCTAATGACACATTAAAACCCTGCTCCCTCCATTCACTTCCAAACTGTCCACTAATTAAAAAAAAATAAACATAGTTACCATAGAAACTATCTCTAAGATACAGAACAATTTCTTTAAGAAGTCTGCGCAGTAGTACAGAGTATCATCAGAACACTGACACAACRGTTCAGAAGGAAACAGGCTGAATTTCTCACCAGCTTCCTTCAGTGACGAAGAATGTCTCTGCTGAAATAGGAACGGCTATTTGAACAGGGAAATGACTTAGCAGTGGGTCACAGGAGCAACACGAGTCCACCACAAAATAATAAAAACAAATAATTAAAATGTACCCCTTCACATCTTTAAAGTATTACACTTACTAAATATGTTGAGTATGAATGTAGTTTTGCATCTGTCCAAACCGATGGAGAAAGCTCTTASCATTTGTGTTCATGATCTCTGTGAAAGAATGAGCGACAGAATTCCTCTTAATGGAAATAATGTGGTATCTGGCCTTATCACGGGTACCGACATCTTCAAGTCTTGCAATACTATGAACAAAACAAACATCTTGTCATTTCAGCCCGTAAATTACTCCCTTTGGCATTTCCCACCCCCCCAAAAAAGAGACAAAAACCAAGAAAGAGATCCCACATGCACTTCTACCACAGGACATCTCAGAGGTCTCAGTGCAGATACTTTTCTRCTCAGTGACGCTATCAAAGTAAAAAAATGTCAACGGTATTTGTCCCTGCTACTAAAAAAAAAAATGTTTTCTGAACTGCATTTCATCACTTCGTATTGAAAATGTCTGCTAGAACACAACTACACAACTCAGAGTTGTTTCAGGAGAATTCTGCTACCACCTTCTGGCTGACAGAAGTACTTATCACTTATTTAACCATTGGTACATGGAGCTCTCAATGGGTCTACTGTTTCTTCATYATGCATTCTTCATGTAATACTATGTTATTTTCCTTAATGCATAAAATATATAAAACATCGCACACCTTCATTTTGTAATCCTTTCTGATAAAAAGGAAAATTCTGATAAAAAGAAGCCTAAATATTTAAGGTCAACAATTTTTAAGGATTTTTAGTAATTTAATTAAGATTTAAARTGATCATAATTGAAAGGAAACTTCTTAAATGTTTTTTCCACTTCTTCGCCATCCCCTCCCCAAACTGTCTTGGTTCAGTCCAATTTTTTTGTTTAAATTACCAATGAACAGAGAAATACATAATTTGCTTTGCTATAATAATTCATGAATGATACAGCCCTGCAAAGTCTTCTGCACACTTCTCCCACTGCATTTTTGATTTAGTCCCACTCACTTCACAGTTCCAGAAAAAAAGAGGATAGGTAGGTTGGAYGGGTTTTTTAATACAATTGCTTGCAATAAATTGAAAGAAGAGCATAATATAGATCACAATCTTGTCAGCTGTGTTATGACCTTACTGAGTGTTAATACAACTCTGTCTTAAAGCTTCTGGAGTTAAGTGATTACACAAAAAAATTAGCACTTTTTTCTTTTTTTCTCAAGTAACTATACAGCCTTCAGCCTTATAAAGAAAAACCTGAAAATGTAAGAATACACTGAAGATTGAGAAACAAGATGATAASTAGAAAGAACTTCGGATTTAAAAATTTAAAATAATTTTATTTTTAAAYTAATATGAGATTTGGGGAACTGATAAAGAGAACACCTTGAATGTCTGAGTCTGGCAATACTAATCAAGTGGGAATAATCAGATGAGCAAAGAGGACAGGAGTAATGGTCATTACTTTCCACAGCTAAGACTGGGTCACTTTATCTGGCTTAAGTCTCTGCTGCTACTGAAACAGGTGGTCTAAACTCTCCCTCACCATGAATAAAAACAGATTAGTTGTATATATATATCAGTTCCCTCCAGCACAAAGAAAGGGAAAAGGACAAATAACTGGAAATTGGACAAATGGAAGCCCATACACCAAATTAAAGTGAACCTGTTACCACCTTGTAACTCTACACTATCAGATTCACACATAGCTTTGCTTTTTTCTCCCAGTAGTATTGACAAAATCCAACAGCTTTATTTTCAGTTTGCTTTGGGTCACAGCATTAGTGTGCATTATGTGTATCTAGATCATTTATCTGTTTATTTTTTCTCTCAGCTAGGGAGTTGCATTTTTAAAATTTCATCATGGCATTTATGTTTAATTATTCACATACCATTATATTTCATCCATATTTCAGCTACAGAAAGGAATACAAAGATTGTTATAATATATGCATATCTGCAAGTTATTATAAAGTACCACTTTACAGAATGGCTTAGTGAATAGATACAGCTTGCATCAAAGAGGTTTTTTTCCTACATCTTGGTCAAAGGACTAAAAAAYGTAAATGAGGCAACATCACTTACTCTCTGGACTTAACCCTTATCCTATTGAATTCAGTAAGGAAATTCCCAGTCTCCTCAACAGGACCTAAAAGTAGACCTCTTGAAAACCGATAAAAAAAATTATACCTTTTAGGTGTCCAAGTCCCCTTGAGAATYCAGCCTTAAACAACTAAGCCTCTCTCCAAATGAAATGCAGGTATCTAGGTTATTTAGGTAACACCTTTGGAAATTTCACCCTACACCCTGAGTGAGTTAAGATCATACAGCAAACCTATAGTAAAAAGCCAAATATCAAAGCCAGGTGCAGAGCTTTAACGAAGCACCTTCTCAAATTCAGGCTGTGTTTCAGCAGTAAGCAGTCACGCAGGTTATTAGAAGTGGGTGCTCTTTAATCTCTACCACCTCCTTGTGAAAACTGACATTTTAAAAATGTTAGTAACGACAATCACAGAAGGGGGGGAAAGCGTTCTCTCCTAGAAAGTCAGAAGCTCTGCTTCTCCCTGAGATGTGACATTTTTAGATGCTCTGCCTGTCAAATCTGAGCACATTTAGTTGAACTGGACAGTTTCTTGCAAGCTCTGCCAGCTTTTAACTCTCTTAGCATTTCAGGGATTTACATTTGTATTTTAAACCTCTGTTAAGTATAAGCTTCCTGAGGAAAAGATTTTTTTAATTGTTTCACAGTTTGACATTTCCAGACCTGAAAGGGAGCTGCCAGCCCTGACTCTCAATGAGTCCCTAGATTCCCTTTAAATTTCAGGTACTTTATGACTGTTCTGAAAAGTTGAGGATACCCCAAATTTTGCTAAAAGATCAGGTGCTGCTCATATAATAGTCTTGAGCTAAAGCTAGAGTCTTCCCACAATCTTTCCACCACCCTACCTGAGCTTTACTCAAAGCTGGTTTACTTTAGGGCTTGGAACCTGGCATCCTGGGATTGGCAGTTCTGCACAAATAGCATCCTGGCTTGCTGACAGTGAGAGCCAAGGCTCCTCACCAGCCTGTTAACCAAGGTATTAGGAAAATCAGCAAATTCTGCATATCAAGCTCTTTAACATAGAGATTTCCAGCTAAAATACTTTGTTTCTTTATTGATTCAGATTTTACAGTAAAACCCTACTGTTTCTGATGTTTGAAAATTTCTGACCAACTTTTGCACGAGCTCTGTTATGCWTGAGTGAGATGGGTTGACTCTTCACTGGTGGAAACTCAGGAYGGCTTTTGTCCATCCAAAGATTGTGGAAATCTTTGCACAGGTTTGTGATTTTAAGATTTTAAGATTTATGGTTTTAAGATTCTRCTCTGCTATCAGCCAGAAAACACATCCAGCATATTAGGCTACATGGAAAGTGCAACAGTATTCAGTGTCAGACAGAGGGGTGAGGGAAATATTGACATGCTACTTAGCAGTGAAAGCTGACAGAGGATAATCTTGCTTAAAAATAAAAGATCTGATAATATACTTTCAAGCTGAGAGCACAGTGAAAAGACACCTTTTATATCTGCYAGCAACAGACAGAAAATTGCCCTGCAGTCTCTCTTGACAGATTTTTGCATCACGTTCTGCTCATTTCACCTGCCTATTTGGTTCAAGGCAACAAATGTAGTTTTGGAAGAGGGCCCCTACTCAGTATAGAGTTCCTTGAACTGAAGCCTTCCCAACAACTCCTTACAACACAAAAATCRTTGTTTTTAGGAACATAAATACTAAAATAACACAGTGTGTGATATTCCACTGTGGCAGGGTGGAAAAGACAAGAAAGCCTCACATAATAGGGTCATCTCTGGGAGTAAAAAGCAAAGATTTTTCATGGGTTCTCAATGCGCAGTAATGCTGGACTCAAAGTGGCAACACACATTCCTGGCTGCAGTAGTTCAATCTATCTAACTATCATTTGGGGGAAAGCAGAGAGGATTTAGAAAGAAAATATTGTCACAATGAATGTTTTGTATTGTGGGTAATAAATTCTGAACTAAAAGTGTATGTGGTTCTGCAGGATAAAAAGATTGAACTCCTTCACCATGAGAGAAACTCATTTTCACTGTCTGATCRTCTTATTTGACCTCCTGAACAACAAGGCATAGGAATTGCCTGGCACAAATCCTGTTTCAGATATATAATCTGTGCTTAATCTGTGTTCAAAATATATAATAGTATTTACAGACTATGACCAAGTCACACCTTCTCTACAACTACTTCAAAATTCTCCTCTCTAAAAACACTTCTGGTATTCTGTGATCATCTATAATCAGTAAGAATAGCCAGAGAAGCTGTGTTTTTACTATCAATATGGACTGGCATCAACCTCTGTTGAGTATTTCCCAACAATTTCAGAAATTTATCCAGTTACAGGCATACAATTTCAGAGAGGCAGTGCCTTCTCCTTTGTCTGTCTGTCCATTGTAGAACACAGCCTTCATTTTTTGGGTGTTGAGCACAACAGTGCATTTTCTGAGTTGAGAAAAATAGTGCATGTGTAATAGTGCCAAAACATTATACGAGCACTTGAGCCTTCCAGTGTTTCACATGTAAGGTACATCAGAAAACTAAATACAAAGTCCAGTTGTTAAAGGTTTGTATAACGCTCTGGAACACTTTGCAATTGAAAACAAAGGATAAAATTCATCTACAATTATATATGAATTTTTATTTTGGGGACACAATATCCAGTGATAATCCATTGGACAGTTATTCCATATCATTTTGAATCTCAATTAAAAAGGTTCAGAGGTTTATAGAACAGAAGGTTCTATAAAAAATATTTTAGAGCAATGCATGAAAATTAAGTGACTATTATTTTGACTGATACACCTGAGGGCTGTGCTGCCATTCAGAGAGACCTGGACAGGCTGGAGAGCTGGRYRGAGAGGAACGTCCCGAGGTTCAACAGGGGTAAGTGCAGARTGCTGCACCTAGSGAGAAATAACCCCAGGCACCAGTACAAGCTGGGGGCTGACCTTGTGGAGAGCAGCTCTGCAGAGAAGGACCTGGCAGTGCTGGKGGATGACAAGGTGACCATGAGCCAGCAATGTRCCCTTGTGGCCAAGRKGGCCAGTGGTCTCCTGGGGTGCATTGGGAAGAGTGTTGCCAGCAGGTGGAGGGAGCTGATCCTGCCCCTCTCCTCAGCCCTGGGGAGGCCTCATCTCGAGTCCTGTATCCAGTTCTGGGCTCCCCAGAGAGGTTGTGGAGTCTCCTTCTCTGGAGATATTCAAAACCTGCCTGGATACAACCCTAACACGCTCTAGGTGACCCTGCTTGAGCAGGGGAGTTGGACTAGATGATCTCCAGAGATCCCTTCCAACCTTGTGATTCTGTGATTATTATGYATATGAAAAGATAATTATCTAAATCTTATTTGAACTATAAATATTCTTTACATTTTTAAAAGYGGGTTGAAAATCTTTTTGCTTACTATTTCCTATCAAGCATTGAAATCGCCTATTTGATTCTATACACACTTTTATGAGATGATTATTGTGTACCGCTGATTTGAAGTGTTTCATGTGGGTAGAATACATGCAATTTCAATTAATTAAAAAATATTATTTGCTTGTATACTGTTCTGTGAAACAAAAAACTCACTCATTCCATTTAACATCATGTACAAAGAAAGATGTAGCTTGTAACCTTCAAAGAAAGATTGTTTTGAAATTAATGACAAACTGAGTCTTTTTCATTTACTTTATTGTGATATACTACAGCAGGTTGAACTATGAAACAAAGACATTTTTGATGGATTTGTTTTTGTAAGATCTAAATGTACGTTTCTGCATCACTGATGTAGTAATTAAATGTGGMGCGTAATATATAATACTTTTTGAGAACTCTTAAGGATTTCCATTTTTTTCTCCAAAAAAGGTTGCATTTCCAAGTGGTTGAACCAAACTTTGTTTCCGTGTAATTCAGTAAGCATTATGCTGGGGAAATAATGCATTCCTTAATTGTTCTTCAAGTTTTCTCAGGACAGAAACTGATGCCTGTATAGAAGCATTTTGTAACTTTTTTGCACTGCATAGAGCCAAAAAGTGTTGGTTCCTTGTAAAAAGCAAGCATGCTTGCACATTATAGATGAAATTAAGCCATAGCAACAGGCGAAACATAAAATTTTATTTTACAAATGTAGATTAAACTTTTGTTCTTATGAGGTACTTTCACTAGGAGTGTTTAAGGTGAATTTAATCTTTTAAGAACAACTGTTGGCTCTAAGAAAATAAACACCTACTACAAATGTTTCTTTCAAATTTCTTCATATAAATGGAAACAGTTTAAATGATTTCTATATAAAAAGGAATCATAAGACTTTATATTCTTTGTCCTCTCCTTTCTTTCCAATTTATTATTACCACACCTATTGAGACATTAAAATGTGCTTGGAAAACAGCAGAAGAATGCTTTTACTGCCCAGAGCAAAGAAACTTATCTCCCAAGACTTATAGGCCTCATTAGGAGCTTTATTTTGGCTTTGGGGGAAGGAACAAGCACATGTGTTTTTTTTGGTAGCTCAAGGAAATGTTTCCTGACCTAGAATATGCATATCTGTTTATCAAGTATGTGCATAATCAAATGGGTATAATCAAGCGGACCGAATGCACCTTATGTAACCTTAGAAATCTGCTTAAGTTTATTGCTACTTTTGAAGCAGATTCCTTAGGATCCCTTTTGCATCCTAAACTCCCCTTAAAGAAGCGCTTTGAGGGAACATTACACTCATTTTACATGTCTACTTCAGGGTTTGTCACGTGCTCTGAGAGCACATACACATCTCTGTTGAAAGATCTATTCAGTAGGCATTTAAAACATAGAAGAAATCAATTTGTATTTGCCTGCAGAAACGAGCACAGCTAGGTTCAACACTTCAATATACCCAAGAAGAAGTCAGGGCACCAAAGGACGAGGCATACATTGGTCATTTGATTTGAGCATTCAGGGTAACTTTCACGAAACTTAAAGAATAAACAGAAATAAYCTTTTTCATTATTAATTCATATTCCAGCTGCTTGTTAATTCTTTTTCACTACAAATTAGATAATTTATTATGTATTCAGAAGAAGTATCTTATTTGTAATTAAATTCCTATCTATCATAGACCTTCAGGAAATATGCACACACGGGTTTCCTAATGACTGCCTTTTTACACAGCCAAACGCTTTGGTGATGACTAGACAACCTATGTCCTCACAAGAACTAAATGATCGCCGCAGGCTGCCTCGCTCGCCGGGCTCCTGASCAACTCCCGCCCGTTCAAAGGCGTTTCTAAAATCCGCCTCCGGCAGCAGGAACGGCCAGTTCCTCGCCGCTCTTCTCGCCACCAGGACCTGGCTGGCCCTTGCAGTTAGGACACATAGGACACACCGCCCGCCGCCATCTTTCCCTCCGTCCCGCCACAGCGCCGCGCAGCGCCCGCCCCCACTGCGCCTGCGCCCTGCCCCGCCCCCCCGCGGCCGGGTTTCGCAGGGCGCATGCGCATCAGCTCCACCGCCCACGAGCCTCCTTCCTTCCCAGCTCCCCCCAACGCGACGCGCGCGTCCTTCGCCTTGGCAACTGTGCCCGGCGCCGAGAGGCGGCGCCTGCGCAGTCCCGCCCGCCCGAAGCTTCGTGAAGATTCCGGAAGGCTCCGCTCGGCTCCTTCCGGCGCGCCACCCCCCGCCCCGCGCTGCCCGGCTTCCGGCCGCCGCTCTGCCTGCCGGCGGGGGAGAGCCGGCGCCGGCCGCCGCGCCGCCATGTCCTCGCTCTGCTACAACCGGGGCTGCGGCCAGCGCTTCGACCCCGAAACCAACACGGAGGGTGAGAGCGGCGGGCTGGCGGCCGCCGCGCGGGGCGGCCGCCGCTGCCCTTCGTCCCCTCTCTGCGGCTTTGGGGTAGCGGCGTGAGGGAGGGCCTGAGAGGGGGGGCGGCTGCGGGGCGCGGGTAGCTCCGGCGTCCGCTCTTCCTCCGCGGTAGCTGGGAGCCGCGTGGCGGTGCGGAACTGCCAGGCCCGCGGGGGCGGCCGGCGCTGCGCGGTGACGGGACGGACCCGGCAGAGCCCCTGGGCCGGGGGGTGCCGTGTCCCCCCGCAGCGGGTCCTGCGCGGTCCTGACTTGGCTCTCTCCGGGGGGGGCTCTCGTTTCCATGTGGCGTTTTCCGCCGCTCTCGGGGCGGATGGGTGATCCGGTGCGATACAGTGATGCTGCAGGTCACTACGTTAAGGGCACTGCGTCAGCTGGACAGCGAAACCTGGCCACGGTGGAGGTGCGCCGTGAATGCGGAGGTCCAGGGCTGGCGTTGAGCCTGGCTTTCTGGTAAACTTAATGGGTTGCTGTTGGCATGGATGACAAACTGTCTTAACCAAAGTATAGGTGGATAATAAAAGATTTTGTTTTTTCTTGTAGGCTTATGTTTGCACTTGTCAAAATGCTGTGTCAGCGCACTTTGAGGAAAAGCAGACCACAAAACAGTTCTTTACACTATTGGGGTGTATTTGAAAAGTATATACTGGAGGCCTTGTGCAACAGTTTTTTTGGGAGAGCACTTTGGAGAGTTTTTGTGTGTAGTGTGTACATCACAGAGTTCAGCTACTCTTTGTATATTTGGACTGTATACTTAGATAGTAGAATGTGTGTTATGATATATGTATGTCTGCTTTGTCAACTGCTGTGAGCTCTTGTAATGCTTTCCCCGTAAATGCTGGCAATGAAGTATGCAATGAGAAATGTCTTCAGTGCATTATCGTTTTAGGTTGCAGAGTTCCACTGAGGCTGCAAAAAGGTGATCTAAGTAACAGGATTACCCTTAGCTGGTTTGTAAAGTGTCTGTGTTGGCTGAATTTCTAGAATGGCCTCTTYGTGTCAGCTTAATTTTTAGTGACCTACAAGATTAGAAGTAGACTAATGTACTCTAGCGTGTGCTTACTGTCAGATTAAGAACCACTGCATAAAATCTTCGTTTTGTTTTTCTGAGCTGAGGATTTTCATGAGAGGGACAATAATTTGAGCAAGACTCTCAAATGTTTATAACAACAAGAACAGACGTGGTTTTGGAAAGCTTCTGTTTGGTGACTCTACCACTCCCCATCTGTTTCCAGAAGACAAAATAGATTTTAAAAAAATAATAGAACTTCACTAGAGCTTCATGATCTATTCTTACTGTTAAAACAATTGTTCTTCACTGTATCTTCCTATATATATGATAAAAATCATGGTAGACCTGATCAGGTTGGCATGACCCTGTTACTTGCTAATTGTGATTCTTTGATGAGGAACACAGCTTCTTGAGATGAAGTTTGTTAAGGTAAATGAGTAGAGCACTTGTTGGAATTAGTATCCTAGATTAAGCTGTTCTAAAGATACATTGTTCTTCACAGAGCACTTCAGAAAGCAAAGTTTAATATTTTTTGCTGAAGTAAATTCAGACTTCCAGCATCCCTAAATTTCCCCAAGGTCAATGGTACGATAGTACTTAGACATCTGTATCCATATTTAGATGTGTTTRGATATGAAGTTAAATATTTATTTGTGCTTCAGAGCTCCATTCTGAGCAGGCAAAAACACTTAGTACGTTGTGAGGATTAAGGTTAGTACATGTGTTAACCACCAGAATACGTCCTCCTTTTATAAAAACTTTTGTATTGATGTAGTCTTATAGTTA
Source organism: Rhea americana (assembly GCF_003343005.1). Classification (NCBI taxonomy): domain Eukaryota; kingdom Metazoa; phylum Chordata; class Aves; order Rheiformes; family Rheidae; genus Rhea; species Rhea americana. The sequence goes on from NW_028186239.1 coordinate 240,530, forward strand.
AGTTTAGGAACAAGAGTCATGAGGAAGTATTTGTAAGTGAAAACCAGGAGAAGGTAAGACCTTGATCTGAAAACTGTTTTGGAACTTCCAGCCCCTTCGTCCACATTCAGTCTCTAGTATAGATGTTCCTATAGTGATGATTGATGTAAGAGGCTATTACCATTCTCTTCAGAATCAGATGGCTGAAATAATGTATGCATCAATTTTCTGTATAAACCGTAGTTTCGGGGTGGGGGGAGCAAGTTGTTACTGGCTGACATTTTGTGAAGGACTGTATGCATCTGAAAGAAGGGCAGAAAATCTACATAGAGACAGAATGCACAATTATGAATTAATTCATGGCATGCCTGCCAAGATAGAATTTTCACATCCATTTTAGATACATTAACTGCTAATCAGATATATGCTGTTAAGCATGTATGTACAGCATCTGACAGCAGGTGGAACTTAACTGCAAGAGTGGCAGTAGAGTTTAATGATGTCTGAGGATACACTTTCACATGATGCTTAATGCAGTTTAATTTCATCTTGCCAGAATGGAAGGGCTTACTCTGTCTTGCCTATTTTTACCCCTTTCCCTTAGACAAACTTAGTGATATTGCAGCTGCAGGATAAATGTGATCACAGAGCTGAGGAAGACTTACTTTATGTATTTCTGAAGTAGAGTAAGGGAAAGAGGARTCAGGTTTCTGATTGTGCTTACCTTCAACTACATGTTCATTAGACTAGAGTCCCAGCTAGACCCAGGAAGAGAAACCTTTTTGCCTGGAGCTGCACTGAATGGAGTTACGTGAAATGGTAACCTAGATTTTGCAGTTTGTCTGTTCAAAATCTACTTTCTGTAACTTTGCCTGGTACCCACAGTGCAAACTGCATTGCAGTAGAAGTGCACCCTCTGATCCTGTCTTTTTTCCCAGGGCTTTGTATTTCTCAGCCAGAGCATGCCTTTTCTCTGTGAACTATTTATGAACTCTTTTCTTACCACGTTTTTTTCTAATCCTGTAAGAAATTCAGTGGAATTGGCTTCCTAACTTCAGCAGCCCCTTGAAGGTATCAGTTTCCCCAAGGTAGTGAATGAAGGTCATCAGGTCTAACCACCTTTCATTATTTCTGGGTTTGCGAGTRTTAGTGTTTCTCCAGGATAGCAGCTCAGTGTGTGAGCTGTATATAGGCAGATATTTCACTTCATCCTTTAAAATTTAACAGGATTCCATTGCAAATGCMTCAGTTAAGTTTAGATGATTTGTACTATTTTCTACTCTGGCATTTAACCAAAAATGTAGCAAGGTACTTAAGTGAATAAGCAAGGATGTTGCAGTATGATGATGACTGGAGAACAGTGTTTGCATTGTAAGACTGGGATTGGTTTATGAGCATTTAAAAAAAAATGTGATACTCATATCTCCAGAAGTGATTTGAGCATGAGAGAAAACAGCTTGCTATGAATGACCTTGTGTTTGTGTATGACTCCTGGTTAAGTGTATTAATGRTAGTGGAGAGGAGACTTGGATGTCTTAGTTTAATAGCAACCAAAAGATAGAAGCTGAAGTTGGACGAATCAGAACATTGCTTTAACTGTTAGAGTGACAATAATGCATGCTAAGTTCTCTTTCTGTTAGTCTGAGGTTGACTTCACACTTATGTAAGCGGTTGGGCTCAATATAAGTAGAAATGGGTGATTATCTTAGTATCCTTTGACTTGCAGATTAAATTACTGGAATCCAGCCTACTTCACRAGTAGGTCCCACTGCCTTTTGAGGCATGACAGAGCTACTTGCCTCAGCATCTGCTGTTGTGGAACAGGAGTAGCCTCATGAGATAGCAGCAGAGAGCGGGGTTTAATTTGCTACATGATGTACCACCTGCTAAGAGGGCTTCAGGAAGGAAAGAAAAAGGATTGGGCTTGGCCAAATGGACATTTGTTTGTGTGTGAGCTGTGAGCCAGAGGGTTGTTGAATTAATTGACCCCAAGATGATTTCAGTCTCTACAAACATGGCACTTGCTATGTGTCTCTTATTTGAACCCACATACTTGCAAGGGGTCAGAAGTAGTAATTTAAGTCATCTTATTGAGAAGTTATATTTGCTGCAAATATAGCTTAGTTTTACTATCATGGTGCTTGTGATGACATAATTCCATACTTCTGGAAAAGAATAACCTCTATTTTTAGGTTTGTTTGACTTGACAGAGAAGTTCTGGACTCTGTATAAAGAGTAACCACATTATCATAGCTTTCATGAGGTTTACTAGCATAAAACTTTCATCCTGAAGCCAAAGAGATTAGTAGAAGTTACGAATATGCTTACAAGTCCTGCTGTTGAACTGATGTCCTAAAATATGAGCCTTCTGAGTCTGAGGTGGAAGCTGTCATCTTAAGGTAACTTGTTTTTCAGGCCATATTAGTGTCTTAGACACTAAGTAAAGAAGAAGATAACAAGCAAAACTTTTTTTTTTTTTTTTTTTAAAAACTATGTTTTTTCACTCTTCTGTTTCCTAGGGGCTTATTTAAAAAATGTTAACTTCTTGTGTCAGTTCTCCTTTTAACTATTTCTACTTCAGGAAAAAAGTATATGTTAAAGAGATACAATATAATTAGAGGAATTATTGCACTTGACAAATAAATATATTCAACTTTAAAAGAGCAATTCCTACAGAAAATGCTATCACATCGATAAATCACATTCTATGARATATTCCAGCTAATGGAAATAGCATTTCAGTGCAGCGTTTGTATAGAACCTAGATATAATTAGTAGTTTTAACATGTCTAAATCTTGTATGTGGAAGATTGGCTTTTGGGTTTGAGTCCTTAAGTGACCTAGGATACCACAAACAGCCACTGAAGTGTAAATTATCATGGATAAATTAATGAACTTGAGATAGGTTTTCAGAGAGCTTGGACACCTAGTGCTTCTGGATAGAAAGCGTATATCTATCCATAGAGCTGTGAACAGCTGTGTTTGATACTGTAAACCAATATTTTATTCCCATCAGATGGCCATAAGGCTACTTTTACCTCTGCTGGATTACCAGTGAGGACTAATCGTTAACAGAGGCTAGAGATGGTCCATAGAAAGTTTATTTAATACAAACAGAGAAGGAGTTTGTTTTAGGTGCCTGCTTTGTGGTCTCTGTTGCATAATACAGAATAAATATTATTGATTATTTTGGTTTAATACATGCAGTCAGAAAGCCTCATTTATGAAGTTTGTAGTTCCTTTTGTGAGTATGTGCATTTGGGGAAGTGAGGCAGCTCATGGCATATGTGAATTGCATGTGTGACAATTTTTTGCTGTTTATGATCAGATAAATACTTGTAAGGRTTCTTAGTATGCCTAAATATTAATAATAGTGGTTTTTTTCCTAGATTCATGTACATATCATCCAGGTGTGCCAGTCTTTCATGATGCTCTGAAAGTAAGTTTGGGAACACTTTACCTTTTTTCCTGTTTGTGTATAACAGTGTGCTTGTGATGTATTTTCCCCCTTTTCCTTTCAAACTGCAAAAACAAACAAACAAAAAAATTAAAAGTCAGATTCATATGGTCTGAATGCTGTACATGTCCCTATGAGTTGTTTCCTGTTGATTGACTTTAGGTGTCTTAACAGTTTAATTAGGTCTTCTAATAGATCTCTGGAGGCAGTGAGAGGTATCATACTCCTCAGTTGTTAACTTACCTGGAATTTGGACCATCTTGTTGTGGTTTTATGTGGCTAGAACACTGGCATATATGTTACATTTGCCTACTATAAAAAAGTGTTCTTTTGATCTGACARATGAACAAGTCTGTTAGGTTAGGAGTGCTCACCCATGCCCAGACGCAGCTGTCTAGGATTCTTGGGCTATGTCTTCTGTAGTGACTTAAATATACCTGGAACTGGTCTGTGGTGGTTAGGCTGACAGATGCAACATGGCCCATATTCATAATGTTGAACTCTTCTACTTTAGGATCAAATGGCTACATCTAAACTACCTACTGGGAATTACTGAGAGAGAACTAATTGGCTCAGGCTGAAACAGTACCAGAAATCATATTCTTAATTTAACTGTATATTTACAGAAATCTACAGTCCAGGAACATTCTGTGGCCCTAATCTACTAACACAGATGTAGCCTAAGTGGATTTTCTTATGTCTTGGAACTGCTATTTGACTGAGATGTGGAACAAACATACTTTTTCTGGTATTCAGGAGCTGCTTCTGTTGGCAGTGCATCTCATCTCTTCCCCATGATGTGCAATGTCTCTCAAGTGCCTGGAGGCTTATGCCTATGTGTTRGGAAGCACGTGTTCACTGAGTTAGTGCTTACGTTGCAACACGTGACTCCAGAAGTGGCCACAGAGTGCCACTGGCAAGTACAGGCCAGATGCTGTTGGGTCACATATGAATGTACTTACATTATAGCAAATCATTTGCTACAAAATTATAGTCCTACTCATAACACAGTGTATAGAGCTTCTGCATAATTGTAAAGACAGAAGTTCTAAATTTACTTTGGAAGGCTGTGCTTGCTCCCTCTTTCTTTTATRTAAGCAGTGTTTCTAAATTGAGCACTACTTTCCCCACCTCTATCTACCCCATTTTTTTTAGCCATATTAAAAACTTATAATTTTGTATGAGTAATTTTCCTCCTGCTGTGAATTGCAGGTAATCTAAGTGGGCAGGAGTGAACCTCCTACCTCCTTGGAAATAGTGACTAGTGGAAATAATAAAATAAATAATGGAAATAATGAATATTTTAATGATGTTTTGGAGCTGTCTACCCAAAACCCAATTTCTCACTGAAACTCTTGATGTGATTGAAGAAGTATTGGTTAGTCAGATTATTATTTTTAATAAGATTGAGTTTTAAGACTTGTTTTTTATGGTAGAAGGATAATTTTCTCTAAAATTGAATTTCTTAATTATATAATAAAAAAACATTCTCGGTTAATGTAATTCAATCTATGGCTACACATGGTAGATCTCTAGTTGTGTGGAGGGAAATAAGTAGTTGAAAGACTGGATTAGTGCTCAAGGAAAGAAAAAAAATGGGGCTTGTAAACTGCTGCAGATGAGCCTTGTCTCAGAGTAATGTGACTGAATAAATACTCTATCTTTTATAGTAACATTTCTGTTTTCTGTCATACTAAGTTGTATTTAACTTGTCATTAAATTATTGCCTCTTTACATTTTTACTGCGCTTTCTGATGAAGGTACTATGAGTAAACTAAATAATGGCAGTCATAATACATTGCTGTAGTTTCTAAAAATACAGCAGTGGCCAAAGGAGAGAAGAGTATTATAATCATGAAATTCTGTATCTTGTAAAGGAATATAATTACTCTTCTATAAGCTCTTGCTGAATAAGGTGTTCATGTTTGTTCTGTTCTTTTCCCAAAATGGTTATAGGGTTGGTCATGTTGTAAAAGAAGAACAACAGACTTTTCTGACTTCTTAAGCATTGTGGTATGTATGAAGGATATTTTGAAATCATTTTACATGCCAAATCACAGCGATAAATATAATATAGTATGTTCATTTGTTTGTTTTATGTTTAAAATTTTCTGACGTATGTTAAAATTGCCTGAAGTCTCAGATGTACTCTTTTTACTTCCTATAATGTTGAAGTTAAGTCTCAATTTTCAAGTTTTAAAGTTTATAGTTAGTTCTAGCAAAACCTATTTAGACTCTTACTAACATTGAAGGAAGGCAAAATTAAGGAAAAAAGATCTTAACTAAATAGAAACAAACTGACAAAAGAACTATTGYTTACATTTAAAAATTTTTTATTCCATTGATCAGTTATGGAAAGCATTCACTTTTTCTTTAAAATATCTGAGGATCAAGTGTTTATGCAAATGAAGATATTTTTCATCTTAATTGTAGGATTTCCTTTGTGGCCAGTGTTACAACTAGGCTAATGGGGAAGATGAGTCTGAAGAAATAAATCAAGACCTGTTATCGTTTCAGATCATTTTTAACTGGACACGCACAATATGCTGCATAAATAAACAAACTTGCTTTCCATAATAGGGCTGTACAAAGGGTCTCCATAACAGTGAGAAACCTCCTGAGCCTGTTAAACCAGAAGTCAAAACTACCTCTGAACGAAAGGAGCTAGCTGAACTGAAACCCAAATTTCAAGAACACATAATTCAGGCACCAAAACCACTGGAAACAATTAAAAGACCAAGGTATAGTATTACCAAAACAACAGTTTTCCGAAATCTGTTGCCAGTTGGCCAAATTAAAACTTATTTGGTTGTTTAGTTTTACACAGATGCGTCTGAGCAGTGGGCAGGGCGGTGTTAATAGCATGTGGTGATATTCAACTCATTTTTGTAAGCTTTCTGTTGCAGGTACAATTAGAAATTCCCAAATGAACTTTAAGTCAGCTTGTCTTTGGTAGCAGTGATGTTATCTTGAGCTTCAAAATGAAATGAAAGGGTTTTGATCAGGACAAGGCAGTACAGGATCTCTCAGCATTGACCTTGACAGGAAACAGAAATTGCAGTGTAAAGCTTCATGGATTAGAATACCACTAGCAGTTGTTCTTCATGTTTTAAACATTCTTAAAAATCATTTTAGGATGATTATGCTCAAATTCCATAATCTCTCTCCTTTATTTTTTGTTGTTTTAGGGAATTTAAGACTTCCTATTGTGAAAAAAAAATAAAAAAAAGATCCTCTACTAAATTTCTAGTCTGTTTTTCCATAAACAGTAAGAATTAGCATTTAGGAGCTAGTATGTTTGTTATAAAGGAGAATGAAAAGGAAGAGCTCTATAGTAAGATTAAAAATTACTGCTTTGTCATCTTTTGTAAGTATTTTTTTGATTTTAACGTGAATATATTGACTGTTTTTAGCCCAGATGAACCAATGACAAGTTTGCAGCTGAAAGTATCAGCTTCCTTGAAGCAAGCTTTAGATAAACTGAAATTGTCAACAGAAAATGAGGAGAAAAAAGGTAAGGTTATGCAAAAATCAAGTRTGTATATGGCATTTCTTCTCAGGCAAATAAATGTAAAATATTTACTTTTGAAATACTATGTTTTGTTGATGTTTCTAAGATGTTCATGTTCTTAATCTGTGAAATATCTTCCAGTAGAAGGAATAATAATCAAAGCTGAAATGTGAGCAGAGTGTAGGGGCTTGGGTGTCACTAAAATTATTTAAACTATTTATTTTGTAAGATTTTCCTGATAGAGTGGATATGGGAACATCTTTGCCTAAATATAGGGTTGAAAGAATTTCCTGAGAAATCTGCTAGGCTGTTGTTACAGACACCATACCTTTCATAAAAYGATGAAATGCCTCCAAAGACTAGTTTGTTCTCCCTTTTGTGTTTTCTGTCTTTTTTTTTTYCCCACAATTCACCTGGAATTGTCTTCCAGAACTACACTGCTCCTTATTTTTTTTTCTAATTTCAACCTAAATATCTTTTGTGTCTGCTTTATGTCTTTTTGTGTGCGTGTGAACACTGTGAGTGAACACTGACTTCCTTCTTGGTATCCAAATTCTCTCCTTTTTTGAACTTACAGACAGCAATTGGAGCCTTTTACAGTCTTAGTTTTATAAAGTCAAATAAGATGAGTTGTTATCCTGTGATAAGTTTCTTTTCTCCTAAACTTTATGGTAGTCCTTCTCCTTATGTGTTTTTTCCCTCTTAAAACAGTGCAAAAGTCTAGAACCTAAAATCTAATGCACAGATAATATGGCAGCTTTGGGGGATGTTTATGTAGCTTTTGTTTCTTTATATCTTTCTGGCAGACTTCTGCACAGGGAGAAAATAGAAAACTTTTTTTTTTCAAGTTTTATCTAGTCCTTGGTTCTTTAACTTTTAAGAAAAACAAAATACTCAGTAGATTATACACTTGAGTTGCTTTATTTCTATAATATGATTCTGTTTACAGAAGAGGAGAGTGATGAAATCAAGATTGGGACAGCATGTAAAAATGCAGGCTGTTCAAAAGTAAGTAGTTCATTTCTACTCTTTAACAGCTTAGCAGGTATGTTCAAGTAGTTTGTTTTTTTTTCCTTTTAGTGCACTACAAAATTATTCAAAATTGGCATAAAATCTATCAGGTTGAACAARCGCATATCTGATAACACACGTTAGTATCAATTAATGTGGGCTGTTTAGTATTGCTAATGTAGTAAGTCTAAGAATTTTTTCTTTTTCCTCCCCTGAGGTCCGTCCTAAAGCTCTGATTAGTAAGTTTGCCAAACCRAAGATACAGAAGTGGTTCAGCTTAAAATGTTAAATAAGTATCGGTTAGAGGTGGCTTAGTGGTAGCTTATAGCTAGTGATAACACTTAGCTCCTGATAACCTGTGCCTACTTCAGGAATTTCTGTGGACCTTATCAGTTATGCTTCCTGCTTGAATAATACACACACACACACTAATAATACTTGCAGTGTGACAGTTTTATGTTACAGTATCTTCTAAGCTGACACTTTTTTTAAAAAAAAAACCTCTTAACAACCTTATTTTATACAAGRCAGTAGAATGGAAAGATACAGTTCACTGGAGATCTGACATTTTTTTCTTAATGAAATTCTAGTGGGAGAGGTGTTTACAACAGTCTCATTTGTGTTGGAAGCAACTGATGTCTTTCCATAGCAAAGATGTGTAGCATTTGATTAAGTTCCTTTTGTGTTTTATTTTAGGAATGTTAATTTTAATGTTTTTAACAAAGTAGTTGTTTTTCTGTGATATTTAGYGTGTTTTAAAGATAGTATTCCATCTCATAAATGTCTCTTTAGACCTTCAGAGAGATCTGTTGTTATTTAACCAATGCATAGTATAGGTTGTAAGAAAGGAGYACCAGAGGGCTTTCTGTGAATGAAGAGTGAATGACTCTTTTGGAAAGCTAGAACAAGCCATCAGATGAACAATTCAAAAGCTTTATAGTACTTTGTTGTTTCTGTTGTATTTTTCTGTTGTTGTTTTAGWCCACTTACTGAAATAGTGGTACACTTCAAATTATGTGTTTTTTCTTTTTTCTTTTTTTTTTTTTAACCAGACATACGAAGGACCACAGAGCACAGAAGAAGTATGTATATACCATTCTGGTGTACCTATATTCCATGAAGGGTTAGTATTATACAGTTAACTATTTTTTTTTTAATTAGTCCATTATCTGTAACTACTCTCTTTGTAGATGTTGCTTTGTTTTCATTGTGTATTTCTCACAATCCAGAACAGCAGTGCTAGGAAAGGATATACTAAATTAACAATAATACTGCATAAAGGAAAGCTCCTTAAGTGTTAATAGTAAATAATGTCTTAAATGCTGTTTGTTAATAACTTTCTTCTCAAACTCTAAAGGATGAAGTATTGGAGCTGTTGTAAAAGAAAAACATCTGACTTCAATACATTTTTAGCTCAAGAAGGTTGTACAAGAGGAACACATGTATGGACTAAAAAGGATGCAGTAAGTAGTATTAGTATTACATTTTTTTTAGCTGGTTATTCTGAATTCTGAGTATTGAAAAGTAGTTGTAGCTTGATTGRGTAATTATTGTAATAGAGCTGTTGTAGTTTATTACCTCCAGAATAATACAGAGGATATTATGCATGACTGTGAAGAAACAGTGTGAAATAACCTGGATAGAAGTATACTAGATGCATATATAAATAGAAAATTTTTTTGCAAATTTTTTTTAAAGCCTTTTCTGCTGTGTTAATTAAAAAAAAAAAAAGTTTATAGTATTCCAGATAGTATTCTTTTAAAATTTTTCAAAAGATCATAATAAATCTTTCCTCCCCTAAAGTCCATGAAGAAAATAGCCATGCATGTTTTCTAGTAAAATGTGTATTGTACTTCCAATTTCCTTCAGGTTGAATCATATCAAATTACTAGATGGGTTGCTGGACAGACCTAGGTTCATGAGGTTGGAGTCTTTTTTGTTGGTCTTCTACTGGGGAGAGGAATATCTCTAATTTGGATTCTGTTTAAGCATCTGAATATTACACTTGTCTGATACAAGAAATCAAACCAAAATATTAAATTGGTATAACATAAAGATCACCTAGAGCATTTAGTTTGAATTTCATTGTGATGATGGAAACAAACTACARATTTGTAAGGTGAAAAGAAATACTTGTATTCATATGCATTCATATTTTATAAGGTTTTTAGAAAATGTCTTAAAACTGAATAACATCTGACCTGTTAGTATAAAAAAGTAGATCATTTGCAGGTGAACACAGTTCTTCTTTATGAATACATTGGTTACTGCTGATGGAAGATTATATTGATACTGCAAACATCAGTAACATTTAACAAAAGAAGATCAAGGATGTACAACAGAAAGTGTAGTTTTGTTTTACCTCATTCTGTAACATTTACTTCAGAGTTCTTTACATCCTCTTAAGTTGCAGAATAGTTACTTGCTTTGACAGCTTATGTGTGTACTTAAGCAGTATTTTCAGATATGGAAAAGAGGCTTGGGGGGGGGGGGAAGCTGAAGCTGAAAGCCTGAAGCAGAAGAATATTCTTTTAATGAATTTACCCATGCATTAAGAAACTCTTCATTAAATGTGTTTATGTTAAGATAATGGGTTCTTAGCCAACTGTCTAATGATTTCTTGTTTTGTGATTTATTCTTTTTCCTTTTCCACTATTTTTTTTCTTCCCTCATCAAAGAACACAGAGGATTACTTAGTTTCTTGCAGTAATATGGAAACTTTTTGGAGTTAGCACTTGCTTTTTCTTTCTTAGGTTCCTTCCCACCACCTACTGGATGTTGTGGTCTTGGACAAAAGTTAATTCAACAAGAAAGATTTTGATTTCATTCTGTCACAGTGTCCTTTTTTCTTATCATTGTCCCTGTCGTGAATGGGTTTTTTTCCCATGCTAATATTTGTCAAGGGCCAGTAGCTGAAAGTTAGTTTAAAAAAATAATCTAAGTAGTTTTGTGCACTCATCTGAACCCAGAATATAGTTCTATATTAGCTGTGTTTATTGAGTATAAAAATAGACCTAGGTTCTTTTCCTGTTTAGTCTTGTAAAATTTCTCATAAATGCAATTTTAATATTTTTTCATAACTTTTTCTTCTAACCTAGGGAAAGAAAGTAGTTCCATGCAGGCATGACTGGCACCAAACTGGAGGGGAAGTAACTATCTCAGTATATGCTAAAAACTCCATTCCCGATCTTAGTTACGTAGAAGCAAATAGCACAATGGTGAGTAACAGCCTTAAGATTTTGTTTGTTTTTTGTTGTTAAAACACAGCAGCTTGAAGTAATGAAAATCTATTTTCTGCTTTATTAACAATGCAGAGATAATACAATGTAAGAGAGAGAATAGTGTAAGAGTTTTTTGATAAACATTTTTTTCTTGACATTTTTGTTCAAATATGCCTAGCAGTTTTCCCTTCTGTGTGAACATCTATAGTTTTAATGGCAAAAAAGTTTAATTAAATTTTTGCACTTGAATCGTTAGTGTGATTACAAAATATTGACATGACTATATGTATAAATAATTATAGATTCATAATTTATTAGTATTTGACTAAAGTAGCTTAATGTCATTCTTTATGGTACACATCTCAGAGGTACTAATGTTATAGTGTTAAAATGTAGGATCTGAGTCTTCTTGTGATGTATTTTGCTTAAACATAGTTGACTTATCTAATGTCTGAAAAAAATCTGTTTTCCCTTTTAAGTTAAATATCCACATTGTATTTGAAGGAGAAAAAGAATTTCATCACAGTGTGAAATTATGGGGAGTAAGTATAAGAATCATTTTTCTGTTTCCAGTTTTCTCTTCTGATTCCTTTTTTTCATTACTCTGCTTATTGAAAGAAATTCAATTTCACATCATTGAGTCTAAACTTAAATCTGAATCTAAAGCCCTGAGCAACCAGGTCTGACATGGTAGTTTACTCTGTTTTGTAGGAGGTTGGATGACCTCCTGAAATCCCAACTGACCTGAATTATCCTAAGATCATATCCTAAATATGATAGTGGTGCAGAAAACTCCTATCACCATATAGGTGCATGCTTATGTATGTGTTAGGCTTGTATGTATGTGGGCATATCTTCACAGCTTGGGAGTGGAAGAGGGCTGAGTGTTAAAGATTTTTCCAGATAACAGAGGGAATTTCATCTAAAAGTTAAATCTCTCTCAAATTTTAGACTATATAAAATATTCAGGTGTAGAATGGAATAGTCCATAGTGAGTCAGGTTTAGCTCAGTTGGTTGGAGCATGGTGCTGCTAATGCCAAGGTCTCAGGTTCAGTCCCTGTACGGGGTATGCTGAGGGCTGGGCTGGATGACCTCCAGAGSTCCCTTATGATTCTGTGGTGATAACCTCTATGATGAGTCCTGCTCTAAACTTTCAGACCTAAACATTGGCTAAAGTCTAGTTCATCTGGTACCCTTCTTAATTTTAAGTCTTAAACATCTGTCAGTTGTGTTAAGTGTGAAATCTATTTGCTTTGTTTTAGGTAATTGATGTAAAGAGGAGTTATGTAAACATGACTGCTACGAAGATCGAGCTTACTATGAGAAAAGCAGAGCCCCTATTATGGGCAAGTCTTGAATTACCAGTATCCAATGCACAACAGAAAAAAGAGAATTCAGATCAATAATGAATCCCAGAGACAAGTGATTTCCTGTCATGAAGTGGTGACTTGCTACTGTAATCAAGTATTTAACTTTTATATACTTCTTTTGCTAGATACTGTGCTGCAATCTACAAAGAAAGTGGATGCACAGTAAATGAGAGTATAAACTTGAAGAGCAATAGCTCTTTTTGCTCTTGCTCCCAGGAGTATATTTATTCTATTGAAACATTTCCATGGAAAGCTCTAGTAGAAGAGCTATTGCAGTTTGCTTACAACCTTACCTACTGTGCATTAACTTTCTAAATAGATATGCTCTCAGTCCATACTGTATGTTAATTTTTCAAGTGTTCTGTTTAGACTGGATCTGCTGGGTAGTACATGCTAAATTCAGCTCTATTTGTTATGAAACTTTTAATAATAAGGATGTAAAATCTGAGTTTATAAAGTGATTAACATGCAATTCCACATCTAGAATAAAAATGATGCTTAAATATGAAAAAGCACTTGCAGACTCTTCCACTTGTATGTTCTGAAACTAATGTTCTGTTACCTGATGGCTGTGGAATGATGGAATAAAGCATATTTTGTTAAGGATTTAAGTACTTGCTGACTTATTTGCTGTCTTATATTCTTATATTTGTGAAAGCAGGAGATGAGACCAAAAAAAAAAACAGGTAGGCAAGAGGAGATTTTTTTTTTTTGGCTCCTCTGCCTTTCCCTAGCATTGGTGCTTGAACTGTTAAATGTGAAACTGAATGGACAATAAAAGGGCTGCATAATCTACCAAAATACAGAATATTGTAAAATCACCAAGCTGCTGTCTATATTTATTTTGGCAGAGTTATTAGAATGTATATTCTATCCTATTCCACAACATTTGAATTTACAAATCTTCTTCAAAATAAGTGGATGTCTGTAGTGGTAGAAGATGGTACACGCTGCAGGTATCTGAGGAGAATTCTGTATCAGTATACAGAGCTCTTGTTGCTGAAGAAAGTAAGCAATGAACTAAGTTTACCTATGGGATGAGTCTTAACAGAAACAAACAAGTTTTAAAATACATATCTCGAGTCATAATTATACCTTTCAATTAAAATGTTTTTAAAAATACCTTTTTCCCTTCAACCTCATAAGTAAAAGACAGTGAATTAAAAAAAAAAAGACCATATTTTTGTTTTCACTTCTCCAATGGTTAAGATACATGGATGAAAACAGGAAAGTTAAAGGTGTGACTTTTATCTAAGCAGTAACTCATGCAGTAGTACTGATTTCTAACTGCTTAAAATTACTTCTTAATTTTGGGTTATAGCTGATAGAAAAATTTTGCTTTGATATGTAAGTCATGCAAAAATAAACATAATTATTTATTGTGCCAAAGCTTACAAAGGTAAGCATGCAGTCGTGTGGGGCTGATGCTTATCTTGCCTACCATGGCAGACCAGGAGCAAGGCTAGTAGGAACTTAGAAACCCATTCTCAACTTCAGAATGCTTTTCCTGAATTCTAAGAATCTTACTCTTCTCAAATAGGTGTAATTTGATTTAAGAGTTTTGTCTGTAGCAGGACTCTGATACGCTACTTTGTGCTTAAAGTAGTAAGAAATAGGTTACCAAAGAACTAATCCTCTTCCCTCCCTCCCCCCCCCCCCCCCCAAAAAAAAAAAAAAAAAAAAAAAAAAAAGGTGGGGGGGAGGTAACACCACTTACATACATGAAATCTGGTTTAGTGCTTCTTCACCTTTGTTTCAGGACTCTGTTTCCTCATTGACTTTGAGGAGGGAGTATGATTGGTTGCTCCCCTGGGCCACTGTTGTTTTTTTTTTTTAAAAAAAATCCAGCTCTAAGTTACTCAAAGTTCTGCCTAAAAGCATTCTGTTAACTTTTAATAATGCCTTTCTTAAAATAAACTTGAATATGTCAGCTGCTGTCCAGTGGTGAGGTACAAGCTTGCAAAAATTTATGCCAGAAAATGGTCCTCTAAAGATTTGTACAGATGTCAAGTATGTCCTGAGCAAACAAGTACAGTGGTTACTGAAGTGGATGAAGAATTCCAGATGCTGTAACTAGTAGCATGGCRTGTGTATTTTTGTAAGCAGACCTCTGAACTTGAACAGGAAAATGAGTACTGTATCAATAAATACCAGGATAAAATTCTTATTTAACAAGCAAATTAAAAATGTTTATTTATCCATATGCATATGGAAACAGTTCAAGTGTCTTATGCTAATRTTTTCCATGTTTTATTTCTTCTGTCTTTTTCAGTTTAATTGCAACAGCATATGCAGTATATCTATATCATGTAAAATCCATTTTAAGGAACTAAAGGGAAATGGAATTACAGAATTTGTTTTTAAGCAAGTCATAATACTTAATGAAAGCCATTAGTCATCTGATCACTGAGCATACTAAACACTAAATTTAGCAAAGCGTAGAAGAATACAGCTACCATTATTCAGGCTACAGGCTTTGGAATCCAGTATCTAATCATTACACTGTTCTAAATTACATTCTGCTAGTAGCTGGGACAACTTGGCAATGCCAAGTGGTAGAAGAAATGGTGAAATGGTAAAATGGTAAAAGAAAGCTCCTGTAAACCTTGTCTTCAGTTTTGCTACTTTTTAGAAATTTTCTAATGTCTTTCCTAATCACTGACAACAAAGATTTAGAAAATGCATCTGTTTAAGAAAACAGAACAAAACAAAACAAAAAAAAATCTTTAACCAGGCAAGGACGTGCATCTTTTGCAAATAACAACATAGTTTTGCATGGCCTGTGGCATTTTTAGGAAAAAAGGATGAACTTTCAGATGATGTAAATTGCCATAAGGCTTCCGTTTAACTGTAATAATTTTCAGCAGCTTTATATAACCATATGTATGCATCCATCACAAAGCTGCAAAAGTTGTGCCACTTTAGTGAATTTGAATGCTTTGAGGAGATTCTTACTGTTTTTCAGAAGCTGTCTTTGAAACTGATCTTTGATCCTGTGCTATGGAGAAATGAGGTCTGTAAATGGCTAGAAGTAGGTGGCACTTCAATAGAGTTCTCTTTTTGCTAACTTTTATTAGTAAACGTGGAGAGAAGATGAAACCAATTTTGGTACACCAAACCAATCAATATTTCTTGAAAGCAATAGTTGAAAATGTAGATAAGTTTTGATTATACATACAGGTTTTCACCTGCCTAATAGAAGTTAAAATAAATAACTTCATGAARTGTGAACCAGTATGTACTAGAATATTTGCAGTTAAATTACTCTTTTATTTCATATCTTCAGAAGTTGTACTGTGTTTAACAGATCAGTTAACTTGCTACAGTCTAGTTACATTTTTCTACTTCATGAGACTCTAAAAGCTATACTGTGTTTAAGAATGAGTTTACATGTTACACATGTAGAGARCTTTTTATATGTCTCGGAACTGACCATCTAGGTGCATTTAAAACTTTTCCTTCATGCCCCTTCTTAAAAATACTGTACGGATTTACAGATTTTGTGGATGTTTTTCCCCCTCATGTATAAGCACATTTTCCTACCTAGCATTACGTGCTGTAGCCTTTAGCAGAACGTTTTTTAGAGGGGTTGGACACATGGGCTGCTCCATGGATTGCTCTTATATTTTACATATCACTGATGTAATTTTCCAAAAAAAAAAAAAAAAAAAAAATGCTGTCTACTGAAACTACTGAAAAACTTGCATTATCAAGTCACCATTTCAGGAGTTTAGGAACTAGTTTTGCTAGGAATTTTGCCTTGAAAATATGTCTACTTATTCTATGTAATGATGCAGTTTTTTGCTTGCATTCTTCAAWCATGGCTTGAATGGTGGTGAAATATTGTACCATCTTTGGTCCTTCCCTATTGCTACTTTTTTTGTTTCCTTCCATTCCAGAAAGACATTTTTTAAGGTAATGGGTTCTGTGTCTGGAACACTGTTTTAAAGTGGTAATAATTTTCCAATTACAAGAGTCTTGAATTACAGGGCGGGGGAGATGTCTTTCGCATGGTTGTCTGATTTTGCACATTCGTAAAACTTGCAAAAAATTTACAGAAATTTTCTCTGATCGCTTGTCTTCACACATTAGGTGTTTTTTTCTGAATGTATTCAATAAAATTCTTATATACTGATTGCTCGTGTTTATTTTTGACTTGCTTTGTTTTGGGGAGAACTTTTTGAATTTACAGTGCAATTGTTCCCCCCAAAAAAACCCCAAACTCCCAAAGTTCACTGGGCAGCTTGCACAGGTCAGTCTATTTAAGGGAAAATGTGTGGCAAAGGGTCCCCCCCCAGCCCCTTTGTTTCTTCTTACTTGTTCTAACACAGCCCAATCAAAAGAAACATAAAGTGTTGCTATCCGTTTGCATTGGCATGTCTGCTTAGATGGGGACTTGTCTTGCTCATGGAAACTGTTCTATCCAGGGATTTTGAGCTGTCACAAACTCCTTGGGATCGGAGGAAGTAGGTGGTACAGAAGGTGGGCTGTGTCTAAGGTGGTTGTGAAGCTATTAGRACTCTGCTGCTTTTTTTCTGTTTTTAGAGAGAGTAGAAAAATAGAGCTTTTCAAACTCCTAGCATTTCAGCAAGAGACAACGGATGGAATTAATTAGTTTGTAGGTGTTTTTACCAAATCTATAGATAGTATAATCAAATAAACAGTTACTCCACCAAATGATTGTTAGTCAAGCAACTTTGGTTTCACTGAGTTTGTCAACAAAACAAAGGGAAGGGACTGGGGAGATGGGACGATGAAAGCAAGGGGGACAGGCAGACAGAGTATGGTGCTTATGTACCTTTCAGGTAGGCAGGGTAAAATTCAATCCCTGTTCATAAAATCAGCATTTATCTGTTGGATTATTCAATGTTTTGTTTTCCTAACAGTGGTGGCATAGACGGGACTGAAACATGGCACAGCTCTATAACTGCTGTCAGCTATATACCTGCCTCCTCAGAAAGTTTGATGATGATCCCAAGCTGGGAGGASTGGCTGACACACCAGAGGGCTGTGCTGCCATTCAGAGAGACCTGGAGRGGCTGGAGAGCTGGGCAGAGAGGAACCTCCTGAGGTTCAACAAGGGCAAGTGCAGAGTCCTGCACCTAGGGAAGAATAACCCCAGGCACCAGTCCAAGCTGGKGGCTGACCTTGTGGAGAGCAGCTCTGCAGAGAAGGACCTGGGAGTGCTGGTGGATGACAAGGTGACCATGAGTCAGCAACGTGCCCTTGTGCCCAAGAAGGCCAGTGGTCTCCTGGGGTGCATTGGGAAGAGTGTTGCCAGCAGGTAGAGGGAGGTGATCCTGCCCCTCTCCTCAGCCCTGGGGAGGCCTCATCTCGAGTCCTGTGTCCAGTTCTTGGCTGCCCAGGACAAGAGAGACATGGAGCTACTGGAGAGAGTCCAGCGTAGGGCTACGAAGATGATCAGAGGGCTGGAGCACCTGCCCTACGAGGAACGGCTGCGAGAGCTGGGCCTCTTCAGCCTGGGGAAGAGAAGACCGAGGGGGGATCTTAKCAATTTGTATAAATACCTGAAGGGAGGGTGTCAAGGGGACGGGGACAAACTCTTTTCAGTTGTCCCGTGTGACAGGACAAGAGGCAATGGGCAGAAACTGAAGCACAGGAAGTTCCGCCTGACCGTGAGGGGGAATTTCTTCCCTGTGAGAGTGATGGAGCCCTGGACCAGGTTGCCCAGAGAGGTTGTGGAGTTTCCTTCTCTGGAGMTCTTCAAGGCCCTCCTGGATGCAACCCTGTCTAACATGCTGTAGGTGACCCTGCTGAGCAGGGAGGTTGGACTAGMTGATCTCCAGAGGTCCCTTCCAGCCTTACTGATTCTATGATTCTATGATTTGTAGTCTGAACGAACAGTTCTGTCTTTAGCTTATTAGATCAATCTATATGATGATTGCTTCTGGCTTTTTAGAGTGTATTCAGGGCCTTTTTACTGCTTTTGTGTGAAAGGGAGTATTTTCTTGAATTAAATACGTAGATTTTTTTTATTACCTACWTAAAAAACATTTCAAAAATTACTTCCTTGTTAATTATTAATAAAAGCTGCATTGCAGCCAGTCATTCAAATATGGCTGAGAGCATARCATTATTTTATAGCCACTAATACAAATACCTTTTTTCCTGAAGTGTGTATTTTGAATTTATCATACATATTGATACTGCAGACTATTACTGAATTTAATGCTAACATTAAACTAGACTAATGTGCTTCTAGCCCAGTATACTTAATGTAATATATTCCTTTTTATTGAAATTCATATTTGTGTATTAGAGGCAGAGTTGACACTGTGCACTTTTAGACTGAGAAAAATATTTTTAAGGGAATATGTTATAATCAAGTTAYATTGCTGTATACAAAAATATTAAACTCTGAAAGTTCTGTCTTGCTTTACAAGTRGCTAACATCAGGACTGTCTGCACCTGAATAAGCCTACAACAAAAACATTAGGCTCAGAATTATTCTTTAATTGTAGCTCTGTATCTGAGATGTCTGTCAGCAATTTTGTTAAGAAAATTATACTTTGATGGATTTATAAATTAAATCAGATACTTAAGCTTGCCAAGAACAGTTTGTTAATAATTGTAAAGAAGACGGAGGAAAAAAATAGAAGGTATTAGAGCAGAGTAGAAAACAACTTCATAACCATCGAGAGAGAGGTTTTTCAGATGTTTATAGGAAGATACAGTATGTTCTTAGAACATGTCTGAGATTAATACAGAGCAACAGCTCCAGTTGTGAATGATCAAAAGCACAGAATATTTTCAGATTGCAGTGTTACAGAATTATTTTTCCCTTGTCTTTATAAAAAGATTCACATCATTGCTCTGTTTGAGCATTTCATTACTTCTCCTTTTCTGTTACTTTTCCTTAATAATATTGTACTTCAGAACACAGATTCTCTGGGCAGAAATCTTTTAATGGTTGTTCATACTGCAAGTTTATTGCATTTGTTGTTCAAGCGTTGTATTGGTCAGTACTGCCTGAAAACCCCAGTGTGGCTGCGACTTGGAAAACCAAAACTGGCAAAGACGTCAGCGTGGTTGACGAGCAGTACTAAATGCGGTGCCCACCTCCTAAACTAAAGCACGTGTTGTTTTCATCACGTTTTGCATTAACAGTTTTACAGTCACATTATTTCAGATGTAATGTTAATGTTTTAGCTGAAACTGTTTCATAGGAGCGCTTAGGTAAAYCTCCCCTTTCCAAGGGTGTAGTGCAGTTGGCAGCGTTGTGCTCCCTGATTTCCCCTTAGCACGTTTTTAGCTATTCTTCATTGAAATTGTAAAAAAAAAAATCTGTAGAACAAGCACCAACCATGAAAGGGGTTGATAGATTTTGTCAAAGAATGGGTGCTTGCTTGTATGTCAGAGCTTCTCCATGCTCTGGTAACAGTTAGAGCGCTTTAGTGCAGAACTGAGTGTAATACCGTCTGAGAAGCAAGTGCTGAGTTTTGCAATTGCGCTCTGAATCSCACATACAAACACTGTCCTCAGCCAAGTAATCATCGGAATGGTAGCACTGCAGATGACAGTGAAATGATTAACTTATTGATAAATGTGGGGGAAAAAAAGACCAGTGGTGCTGAATTTTGCTAACTAGGGTGGTTTGAAAATGCTAGAAGAGAAAAGCTAGATCTGTTTCATCCATCTGATTTGTCAAGAGTTTGTACAAAATACAGAATAGCTGTTGTTATCTTTGACAGTTCTTTAAAAAAGTGAAAATGTTGGTCCCTCACCCAAGTAGTCTTTAAGTGAAGATTCCTCCTGACAGGTGATTGTCAGGGGGTAACTTTTGTAGCTTGGTAAATACAGTAGCAGGCAGCAAGCCTGGTTTTGTCTTGTCTGTCTGTAACAGCAATTTTCTAATGGCCAGATGGCTATTGCCTCGTTTGTTTTACTTTTGTATAGTCATATGGTATAACCATCATTTTTATATAGATCATAGTAACAAGCAACTACTATGTAGCATGAAATATTTATGAATCTGGCGTTGTGTTGCAGAGGAATACGAGGCTGATATCATAGCAGAGGAACTGAAAGCTGGGGGACGGGATGCAGTGTTACATGTGTGGGATGATTAGAGAAGGGGTGAGGGATGGGACTGGAGACCGCAGGAATATGAGCAGCTCACCACTGATCAGCTAAATAAATAACAATAAAAGCAATACTCAGCATGTGTAGGGCACTCTATATATAGTGTGGGGTTTCAGAGCAATGAAGTGCAAGGTGTAAAGTATTGGAAGAAACTATTCAAAGAAAGGCAGCTGTGATGAGGAAGAAGCTGCCATTAATATCACACTTTTTTGTCTTTGTGCAGAGCTTACTAGTCACTCACCGAAGCTGCCTCACCCCAGCGTGAACCCAACAACCTTAGGAAGCAATGGACTGATGAAAGCGTATTAAGGAAGTGTGTGTATAACTACCTTATCTGTTACTGAGAGCTTTTTCTGTAATAATGTCATTTTCATTTTGTTGCAACTAATTGTTTGATTGGACAATTAAGATTTCAGTTATACTAACATCAGATTTGACTTACAAGGAGTGTTTCCTTCTGCCCGTAACGGGACAGGCAGGGTGCTCGCGTTCTGCTCTGCCGTGGTGATGGGCGACAGCCACAAGTAGCTACAGCTTTTGCTGCCGTAGTTCTGCAAAGCTAGGAATGAAGCTGTTTCCTCYCGCTGAACTGTTGGCGGAAGACAGTGTTACAGACCAGGCGTGAGGCACTAGTGCCCCCAGGCTTGGATTGAAAATTGTGGAAAATTGTGGTTTGGGAGGAGGAAAGAGCTCAAGAAGGAAAAAGTGTTGCTTTTTCCAGGTGGGAGGTAYTAGTTCCAAGAATATCAGAAGCGAAGAGTGATCTCATCGAGAGCTAATTCTTTCAAAGCCTTTTTTCTTCAGTGTCCTCAGCTGGCGGTGTATCAGCAGCCTGGTGCCAACTGTTTATTGGTTATATAAGGACGTGTTGTTACAACAGTCACTGTGTCCAGCAGCTGTGGCTTGAGTTTCATTCTAAAAATAAAGCCATGTTTGGAGGTAACGTTCACGGCAGCATCAGCAATACGTCAGCAGGTTGCTGTCAGCAAGCTAGCAAAGCGCATCTGGGGAGGTGCCAGATAAAGAGCAAGTCTATCCGACACTCTCTTATGAAATGGTTTTTCCAATATTGCCTCTCRCTCTTTCCCTTTATAGACGGGTATAGCACGTGTTTGCACTTCGGCTTGGACCAGGCCCTACCACTCCTGCCCRGTAACAAGCAAACTGGTTCTGCCTCTCCGTTGCTGGAACTCCTCACCTCGTAAGAAAATGGCTGCACATTGYGGAGTGTCCTGAAGAACAACTCATAGATTTTTCTTAGATTTGGAAGAAGGTGTTGTAAAGGGGAAGGATTCRTCGGGAGGAACACTCTTTTGGCACTGACAAGCCTGATGCGAGCTGCCTGGATGCTGCGGATTGTAACGGGCAGAAGCAGGAAACAGCCCGTGTCACTGGTGGCCTAAATGGCTTAGGAGTTGTCAAAGTTCCACCTGGTGACTCTGATGTCCCTGCTCAGCTCTACTCAGAGCTTAACTCTCATACTCCATACAGTTAAATTACAGGATTAAATAGTAGCCGTTCTTAATTGGCCCTACATTTAGTCTCAGTGGTGTACAATGGAAATAGGCTTTTGTCTTAAAAGAGGCTGTTAACTAAATTCAACTCCTATTGGTTCCTCGAGGGGTAATGTCTCTATAGCAGGTGTTGCTCAGTGAGCAACACATTGCTTCMGTTTGGCTGAAAAGAGAATTTCATAGCTAGCAGAAGCAACAGCAAGTGAAATGAAATTTCCGTATTTAATTAGTGTTGTCTTTCCTGCTTTGCTGTAACGCAGTCCATAATGTTCACCTCCATTCAACTCTTTAAATGGTGYTCGTAATTGTATAACATTAAAACACTATTCCTACCAGCTGCAGAGAGCAYGTCCCCAGCTGCCTTTAATACCGTGTTGCCTGGAGGTTGCAGCTCTGCCTCCTTGCGGGTTCCAATAGTCGTGGCATTTTCTGGGAGGCAGGAAATGTCCTCGGTGACTTTCAGACCATGTCAACATCTTCCAGAATTTCAGTCTGCTGTCGTTTTCCTTAGGAATAAATTGTGGTCACAGTATAGCTCTTCTCTGCAGATACTCTTTATCACCTTCTACCGCCTTAATGGCACCACTCTGCTGTTTCTGCTCTCAAGCAATTTTGGTAGGTTAAAGTGTTTTTTGTTTTTTTCTTTTTATTATTTTTATTATTAAAAAAAAAAAAAGGTTGAGAGAAGAGCTATACCAAGAGAGCACAAAGTACTTCCTCAATAACCTCTCTGTCAGAAAYGCTTAAAGCAAGGTAAAAGACCAAAGCAGGTCCCTTCGTGTACATATGTTTTGTTTCCCAGACCTTCAGGGCCCTCTGAAACAAAAGTTGCGTCTGGATAAYTGGGCCTGATCCCTTTATGAATAGTCAGTTCTGCTTGCGTGTAGCTGGTCCCTCTTAGCTCACTTCTTGACTCGCCACAAGCTCCTGCAGCAAGGGGCTCCATGACGGGATCATGTGTTGTGCAAGGAGTCCCCTGCTGCCTGCTGCTCGCTTAGGTACAAGCACAGCAGGGACAGGGACAGGAGCAGTGTTACTTCCTCCACGGAGAGAAGGGGCTAATAGTGACGTTGAGTTACACAATGCATTTTATTTGTCATTACTGTTTTTTAAAAAAATGTAATTTTWGATAGATCAGCTGAAGCAATTTAAAAGTTTGACCTTGACTTGACAAATTGCTTTGGCTGAATTAAAAAATTGGGCAAGTCAAAATGCTCTAACACCTGAACCATACAGTTTTTGAGAGGAATTATGAAACTTCTTCAGCCATGGTCATCAGAAGTTGTAAGTTTATGGTGTATTTGCACTTCAGTCATCAGAACCCTGGGACAGGCAAATTCTAATTCTATTGCTCCGCTCAAGCAATTATTTGATGCCTGACTCAGCCTTGAGAAGGGGTGCTAAATAAATTACAGAGTGTTAAAGAGTGTTGAGAGAAGCACTGGAATCACTTGATCCTCAAAACTTTTCAATTTAATTTTCACAGGTATTGGATTAACTTAAATTTTTATTAAGCCTAAGATCTGCAGGGATTTTTGGGGATTGTTTGATTTTTATTTATTTAATGATAACATGTAGAAGAACTGTTTTAAATTACTACAATTTCTGGTGCAAAGGAGTGAGTGTGTGATTGAATTGTCTTATCATTTACTCTGAAAGTGATAAGAATTCAATCACAGGTAATACAGATAATAACATACAGAAAGGAGCATGTACATTATCCCCACGTTTTGACCATCACTGAACTGGACAGTTGCTACAACATCCTTTCCAAAAGCAAGACAAAGATATTTCAAGCTTCAGGGAATCTGAGATAAATAAATTTCTTGGCACTGTTCCCTTGAAACTAGTTCTCTGAGAGACCATTAGCAAAACAAATACCAAGTTTCATCCTAGTTTAATTTTGCCAAATTGCTTTGTAGTCCTGGTCCAGCTTTAATTGCTGAAAGTGTCTTTTCCTTCCAGCTGCAGGATTCACCAATTGCTTCAGTCAGGTTGAGTGAATGAACCCAAGTGTAGACAYTGCATAAACAGAGTTTGCAAAGGAGAAAGTATGTGATGCAGTGTTACCTGTTTGTAAGGAGAGCCTGAAAAATTCCTAAACACGTACTGAAATTACAGGCAGCTAGAGATACACAAATACTGCAGCTCTTGGCCTGCAAGACAGCTGTAAGTTGCTTTGTTGCCCATCCACAGAAAATGAGATACTACTGACTACAGCATTGAAGGCAATTTCAGCTCTGAACAACTGATCCTTTTGACACTAAATATTTGGGACTTTATGGAAATCAATTAGTAAAAGCCATTTATAAGTGCAAGATTTGCTTTTTTGTAAGGCTACGGGTATCACCCTCCCATTGTAGATTGTAGTACAGGAAAGGAAATGTATTTAAGCTCTTTCCTATACTTTTCAGATGTAGCAGATATTGTGATGATTCATAGATTATGGTTCTCAGTTACACAGAGGAGAGGAAGAAAGCAATAGATTCCAGCTCCGTGTTCACCCTGATGTGAGTTGTAATCGCTTTCTAATACTTCAAACAATGCACAGAGATGCCAGGAAATAATATATTGTTTTGCCTTTTGCAGCTTCAAGGTGATGGCACAGAACTGTTGAAACTAACTTGCACTGAGGAAGTATGCTTTACTGGTGAAACACTCAGCTCACTTAAATGGGAGAGATAAAACACTGGCTGCAGAAGTGTTACTTATTTCTCTCTCATGTGCCTAATGCCTGATTTGCAGAAGGGAATTCTAACAGTAAATTAGGAGCCTAATTTCCATAGATACACAGCTGTTTGTGTTTCAAAAAGGCTCATTAGAAACGATGCCAATGAAAGGCTGTTTTCTTGGTAGCATTTTTCCACAAACCAACTTCCTAAAGGGCTGAACTATAGTAATTTCTGGTTTCCTTGGCTGAATTCAAGACATTGTTTGAGATGGGAACAATTCTTTCTGCAGCCTAGAAGCAGTTATATGTCCACTGTTCTGTTTCTCTAATTCTGTCCTTTTTTTTTACCACACCTTTTGTACTCCCCCTAAACAAAAAAATTATTCTCACTATGGCCTGCTGCAATTTATGGTTGTGAAAAAAATGCAATATATTTTACTTAAGACATGAAATTGGTTATTACCAGTTCCCACAAATTAGAATGCATTTAATAAAATTTTATGCCATTTTATTAGTTGCAAAACAGATGGATAGGTAGTACACAAAAGTCAACTGAACAATTTTTTTGTAAATTAAAGAGTTTTGTACTACTATCATTTTAATGCATTTGAATTTCTCCTTGAATGTATATGCAGCTCCTAATGAAAACTTACTTCTGCTCTTATCAGAAGGCAGAACTACTGCATGAAATCAAGCCTGAAGCAATCAAAAAAGACATGCTGCAAATTCCATTCCCCTTTTTGCACAGCCAACACTAATATCACCCTGTGCAGTGACAATGTCCTCCATCTCCCTCAGTTGGAAGGTGACACCTCTGCGTGAAATAGCAATAGCACTCCCAGGGAAAAAAGAACAACAGCTGCCACTGCTGTGGGATTAGTGAAAGTTTCAGAAGGAACAGAAAGATCAGTTCTGTTATCCCCCTAAGTCTGTGATTTCTGAAGTGCAAATAAAGCAGGGAGGTGCACAGTGATTTTCACAGGGGTAGACACTTAGTGTTCAAGAGTCTCTTTGTAAAATGCAGAGAAATCAGGTTTCTTCAAAAAACCAGCTGTGTTCTCTGATGACCAGGCATGTCTAGTAGCCCTTTTACTCCCTTCAAAAAAAGGGCCTCTACATATATCTATATATGTGTATATGTGTTTATTTTTCAAGATAAGAAAGCAAATGAGCCCTCACTAGCCCTACTGAAGGGGTTCTGAAATGAAGGAATGGCTTCAGTGTCTTACATTATAGAAGTCATCATTAGAAGAAGAAAAATATATTTGCTGAGCACTGATACTTTTCTTTGAAATGTTTGCTGTTGATCATTGCTATAGATGATAAGATTTACAGACACCTATGCAAATAACTGGTTTTGTAATTGTACGTCCAAAAAATCAAGACCTCAAAATCAGCAGATCCTTCACAAAAAATCTAATTGTGAACTAATTGTTTTTTTTCCTCACTAAAATTTTGCTTTCATCTAGTGTTTCTCTTAAAGCTACAGTTTTGCCAGTACTAGAGAAGCAGTAATTTCTAGCTCACAAATCTCTGACACACAAAGCTCTTGCTCATCCTACCAGAACATTTGCATGTATTCAGAAGGCTGGAAAGAAGTGATAGGTAGTTAGAAGAGACTATGTTGCTACAGTAGGACCACTGCAGTGAACTTTAGACTTTGCTATTTGCCTGAGCTTTTCAAAAGCATCATCCTATGCTACTTCTTTCAGTGTCCCTGCTGCTGCCTGCACTGTGAATGCTGCAATGGAAATCTGCCTCTTCACTTCTTCCCAGGCTCCATGCTGATCTGCTTTGTTTTCAATATCAAACATGGCATCATAGATTCCTGGGAAGGACTCTCCGGCGTACTTGTTGTGACTGCTCGGAGCAAAGATGACATGTCTGTGAGGAAAGAAAAAAATCAAGGTACAGTAAATAAAAATAACCTTTAACAGAGTGCATATTCATTGCAGGGAATGGTGTAAATCTGTGTGCTACATAGAGCAGCTAGGAATCATATGAAGATCAGCACTCACTACAGGAAATCCAGGGGGACCAATCTTTAAAAAGACAGCATGAACCAACCCTTAGGATAAAATCTATAGGAAAGGGGACAGATTTAAAACAGATAGCCTTCTCCCTGGAAGAAGCACTGCATTTGTCTGTTTAGGAATGGAGCCATATTAAGCCTTTGCAGAGGTGAGCTCAGTGCATCAGTTGAATGAACATGGCAGTTAAGTAGAACAGGGAACAAACCCAGTGATGGGCTAAGTAAAGTGGAACAGAAGCCTCAGAAAATAACTAAACAATTGGAATGATGCTAGGCAGATCTGCAAAAGGAATGTGAAAAGAGATTAAAAAAAATAGAGGAAGATATTTGAGAAGAGCATGAATTCTACAGATCTCTTAGGTAAGAAGTGATTATACTGGAACTAAAGTGGGCAAAAACATGGTTTAATTTTGAATTCATTTTTTTAATGAAAGAATATTTGCAGCCCTATTCTTAAATTGTTTTGGCTCATATGAAGTAATAAAGCACATTTACATCATGTAAAAGATACCCCCAAATCAAAACAAATACTAAAACTAAATTAATAAATACAAGCTAGCCCCCCTCCCCCCAAAAAAAACAACCTTTGACCAGCTCTAAATGATACCCTAACACCAAAGGGAGAAGAACTTCTAGAAGAAAGAAATATTACATTCTTCCAAAAGCATGAAAGACAATTTATCTTAGGAAGGGGATGACTCTGAATTCTATATGCCTGAGGGACTCCTGACTTGTTGTGAAAGCCATCAGTCAGTAAGTCAGATATATCTGGTCATTAGGAAAAGGGGGATACTGAGTAAAATGAGGTAGTCACATATCTGACACTGAGAGTTAGCTTCTGTCAAGTGCTACTGATAAATGCACTTATAGAAAGTGCACCAGTGTGATGCACCAAACATCATCATCATTCTCCAGGGTGACACGCTTGGAGAGAGAAAATGTAAAGGAAAGAATAGCCAAGGACTTCAGCTAGTAGGAACAGCTGCAGAAGCAACCATAGCTGGGAAAGATGAGACTCTGCAGCACTGCTTTAATGGGCCTTTATCAAGGCTCTAAGGTGACTCAAAGGTCACTCTCCTCAATCTAATTTCTTGACTTCTCTCTTCACCTTACCCTCACTACAAAACTGTTCTTATTCTCTTTTCCTTTTTACTGAACTCTTTTCTTCTTTCTTTCCAAATAGTTGATTTGCTACTGAATCCTTACTTGGTACAGGTTTAAAAGAACTAGTTATAACAGAACTGGTACTACATACTTGCAAATAAAATTCACTGAATAGGTTGGCTAATAAATATAGAYTGGCAGACCCAAGAATGGGAACTAGGCATTTCAAGGCTGATGTAAGCAAAGAGGTCTCCTTAGAGTTTATAAACGAAGTTCTCTACTCACTGGGTTATGCCTAAAATAGAATCTGTCAAGCTAAAAGGCCTATAAAGCAGTTCAGCTGACCAGCCAGTCAGGGTGAGATTGACTTAGCAAAACATAGTGCCTCAGACTGTTGGTTATGTAACTTGTTGCCTCACCTGTAAAATTTCCTGCCCGGTAAGCCAAGAGGATCAATAAAAGCTYTTTCTACAAACATCAACTGATCGTTCATGATTCGCACTGCAACTGGACTGCAGAAAACAGAGACAGAGAAATTCACATAGTGAAGAAATACGACTGYTCAGTTTAATTCAAACACTTTTCTTTGAACAGAAAAATGATTAAAATGCATTTTGCAACAAGATGAGGTTTTGCAAACTGAAATATTCAACACATGCTATACTAGTGCATTAGGATTTCTGTGTTAAGATTCAGGGGTTAGGTTTAGCTCAGTTRGTTAGARCGTGGTGCTAATAACTTGCCAAGGTCAYGGGTTCRATCCCTGTATGGGCCACTCATTTGAGGGTTGGACTAGATGACCTCCAGAGGACCCTTCCAACCTTACCAATTCTATGAYTTGCAAAATTCAACTGCAGGACTTCATGGGCATGATGTGAAATGAAATGGGAGACCTTAGGATAGCAACAGAAAGTTACTTAGTACTAAATGGCACTTGGAAAATCCTGCTTAACAGGAGTGGACAGGAAGGGTAGGATTTAGGTAAAGATAAAGATAATCTGGATTCARGTGTATCCCTGGAAGCCAGATAAGTAAGCTCCCACCCCATAGAGCAATGCAGYTGACCAACCAGTAAGGATGGGAKTCAGCTGCCTAAACATAACTATCTGGTACCGTAGTGGGTGCCTAGGAGCACGTGGTCTCCAGGCACTGCACCTGAAAGGTATGGGAGTCYCATAGAGCCCATAGGTTTAGAAGCCCCATGTGGACTTCTTGGACATTCTGGAGCATTATCCTGTTTCTTTAAGGATGAACTAAGTCACCCACTAGGCTCCACTGACTGGGCTGTCTAGATCTCAGTGTACTGAGATATGAATAGTGGTGTCACCTACAGCAAGTATAGGTGTCTAAATAGAGAGCTCAATCCCACTTTAACTTGTTCCAGTACCTGCTGTTCCATTTAGTATAATAATTTAAATGACAAGCTTATAATAGTAATAAGCTCTTCAGCTGATACTTTCCATCATCAAAGGCAGAATTCATTTTAGCAGATTATTATCTRTCTTAGAGTTTGAGGACTCTAGTCTATGCTAGTCAACTAAACTCCTTGGGTAGTYACTGGAACGAGAGGTACTGCTCTGGGTAGCTAAGGCAGATGTGATGAACTGGAATCAGAGCAACTAATCATATCAGTAAGATGACTAAAAGTTGAGCAAGGAGAAACCAGAAATGCAGACTATACTAAAAGCAAATCCTGTAGTCCTCTCTCAGATGGACCTAGCACTGATTTCAGTATGTCTTTTTGYCTTCTTTTCTCTAGCCAAGGTCTAAGGGCTTCAGGAATGCCCCTGGACAAGGAAAAGAAAAACGATAGATGGAACAGTATTAAAATGGATATATATATTTTCTTCAGATTCACTTACTCATTCATGTCAACTTGTTCAAGTCTCCTATGAAACTCAGCAGCAGCCTTTGAGAAATTTGCCACAGCGGAAAAAAGTGAATCTAGAAAAGGAAAGATATTTGACAAAATTTCAGAGTATTTGCTGAACCCCATATATCTTTTGGTTGCCCAGTGTTGGGCAGGAGGRGATTAATACTTTTCTTAGTGTTGCTATAATTCTATTAATTTTGTTGTCTCCTAGAATTCATTAGTTTCTCTAYTGCAGACTTATAAAGAGCTGCACTATTAGCAGTAATATACAAAGACCTTGAGCAACTATGCCAACAACAAAGTAGAATACTTGGTAAAGCTTTCTCAGGTATACATCTGGCCTCTCCCTGACAAGGAATTGACAGGTTGGAATTGCAAGCGGAAAACGCTGCTGTTTCATTTTTAATAAAGTGATGCACTGCAGTGTTTAGTTAAAGAAATCTGACTTAGACTAAAAATTCTAGCTCTTCCCCCAGGTTGTTCAAGGACAGTAGGATTTTCCTTTTGGAACACCAAACATCTATTCATATCACACTAGATGAGTATGATATGCATATTAAATTAACAGAGACATAAAAGAAGTGATTGTCATAGTGCACAACAACAGCCAAGGTAGCTTTAAAGTAGTGAAGGCACCAGCTGCCACATGTATCAAAAAGTCCCATGCTTGCTCCATGCTTGCCCTGTAGAGACTACAAGGTTGCCTTGCCACAACCTTSTGTACCATCCCACAGTTCTGCTATTCAAGCCTCAGGATTTTGTTCATTAACCCTCATTACATGCTAACATGGTTAGCAGGTAAATTCASTTGCTTTTTCCTCCTCTGTCCTTAGTAGTATATCCAAGCCCTGTGTACCAACCTAGCCAAAGAAGCAGAACTTTCTGCTGATAGCAGCTGTGACAATTTTTCTGTGGAAGGGTCTGTTTGAAATAGACCTGTGAAAAATGTCAATTTCTACAATTAATTTTTGTAGAACAAGGTGGACAGTACGRGGAGAAGAATTTCTGCCCTTACCAAGAACACAAGTCCATTACACAGAGGGAAGTTTTACAACTTGGACATTTTCCCCACAAGTTTCAGAAAACTTCAAATAAACCAATGTTCCATCTCTTTGATCCTACAAGAACATGTCACATATGATCAGGTCATCTCCTACATCTAGTTGCTTATGAGCAACCATGACCTACAAATGTTTACAAAGTCAACAAACGKTTTTAAAAAATCACTTAGGCTCTCTGTTCCCAAGACCCCTCCTGAAAGCTGCTCTACAGTTTCATTTGCTCTTCTGATTTCCAGCAAAATTACTCATTCATCACCACTTTAAACTTATTTGTTCTTGTATTAACATTTCTGTTTAGTTTACATGATTTTAGGCACAGATTTTACCCCTGCAACCTGTTTATAGATTGCAGTATTTAGAGACCAAGGTTGCCTTGTGAGAGTGAGGATTTCACATTTGTCCACAACTGTGCATTTCCACAGGGCAACAGATATAAGTTTGCTAGAGGATGGAGTTCTGCCCTTGTTAATATCATGGCTATCTGGTGGTWACAGATTATATTTTAGAAGTAGTAGTAGGAGATTTAAAAGAAAAAATGAGAGTCATCTRAAAGGATATACGAAAATTTGTGCTCATGTTCACTAGCTATTCAGTGCTGCCAGTTTTGGTTATTTTAGCAAATATTATTAACACAACATCTCTTTTTTTCCTGTAAACATTAGTTCCTGAGAGCATATGAATAAATGAAAATATTTATTGWAAAAAGGTTTCCAACCTTCACTGCTGCAGAGAAGCAGCTGAAATGTGAMTCCAAAGGCAAATAAAAAAGCTTTATCTATCTATTATATCTATTATTTTCAAAGAAAGACACTTGTGTGACTTATTCAGGCCTAATCTACAGTTTTCTGTCATTCAGTGTCGGCAAAAGGCAATTCCATGAAAATGCTCACTGAAATGAATTTTAATTTTCACAGTATTGCAAAAACATCCACACATTATAATGCATTCTGGTGCAACAGAATAAAATGAAAAATAAAAAGGTAAAATTTTAATTAAGAACTAATTTAAAGATGATCAGATATCAGAGAAGAGCCATGAAAATAATAAAATACTGGAAAACATGCCTTGTAATAAATGATTCAAAGTGCCATGTCTATGAAGTTATGGACAAGAGTGCTAAGTGGTACTTGGGGAACAAAAATTCCAAAAAAAGATAGCTTCTAAAATTTAGTTGACAAAGGAACAAAGACAGATGCATTTGCTGGAAGGCAGAGTTGGAAAAATGTGCATTTTAAATGAGAATAAAACCCAAACAATTAAAATATTTATCAGCAGAATGATTTTAAGAAAAAAAATGAGAGATTTTCTATTAATGGAAGTGGAAAATCTGGACACRATGTTGTTCTAAGATATATGGTACAGTTCACACAAGAATTTACTGAAAGAAAAATCCTTGTGCTATGCAAAATCTCAGACCAGATAATGTCATAAGGTTTCCTCCGTCTTGAGTGGCCTTTTTACAAAAYAAGTATCTTTTAAAATTTGTTGAGAATTTTTCACCTAGGCCCATTGTAAGAAGGTTTTAATTATGTTTTTGTTTTTCCCAAATGAGGATTCAATTTGAGATACTTTTAATTTTTCATATATCTCTAGAGATTACTGCACCTCTAAAAAGCTAGCTTAAGTCTCCAAACCATGGKCTTACTAAATGTCAAGTGGGATAGGACTGACTGAAAATCATCCTAGGTACAAAAGCACAAGGCATGAATGAAGCAAGAAAAAGAGAGAGAGAGAAAGAAAATGATCGTGGAAGCTACACTAGCCTCTGACCCAGAGTGCTATGCAGCCTYCTTATGTTATATGCCTCATTTTAACGTTTTTAAGTGTTCAACAAATGAATGTACTTATGCAGACGTGTTAGAGAAGTGCTTCTATCACCTAAAATAGGTAGCTGGGGACAGAGACAATAATGAAGCTGTCTGAAGTCAGATTAAGTCCTTGGCTGAGGAGGGATGAGCACTTGTGTCTCCCAAGTTCCAGTAGCCCTAAATGTTGAAYCTGTTTTCTTTTTTAAGTTTGAMAAAAGTACCTGGTCCTGGGCAAGACCACATTTTGCCTTTGGCTGTAGTCCATGGACTGCTCAYAAGCCATATAATAATGTAAATAATTAATAAGATGCCTGGCAGTTATTAGAACCGTCTCATCTGGACAATAATGTTTTACACTAATGAAATTTCTTGGCGGGCTCTTTCCTTATTGTCATGGCATAGCTGAAACATAAAAGGTAGGAATTCAGATTCAGGAATATAACAGGTATGTTGTGTCTCTGCTATTTCTAATTGATACACTCAAAAAGTACTGCTGTAGGTATTACTTACCAAATGATATTTTGTAAGTTTTCAGTTGTTCTTCATATTTTTTGGCCAATTTATAAATTCTATTACTATATCCTTTTAAGGCTTCTCCATAATCTCGACAGTCGAAAGGAATGACGTAGGAATCTGCAAGTTCATAAACCAGTTGGCCTCGTAACTGGGCAATTGTTAGCTGTTTCCTGAAGGTGGGATCATAAAATTTTTCCACTAATTCAAAGGTCTCATACACAGTATGATAAACAGGATAATTGCTGAATTTGTCAGCTTTCTGAAAAACAGCAAGTAAATTTGTTACTGTCCTGTATTCTAACTGCAGTTTAAGGGATGTATTGACYACATAAAGACTAKGATGTTTCTGCACAACTTCCAGATCAAAAAAAGCGATAGAGCACAAATTTCTATCCTTCTTATTTTTTATGTTCATTTTATGAAACTAAAACAACCTTAATCAATGGACTATCACACAAGACAAAGTGAGCAAATTCCTTCTCTTCATCTGCACTGACCTGCCTTCAGCTGCACTGTATTTGCTTTCACCAAAAATKAAAAGTGTCTGGGGGTTTGGATAGCAGAGATCTTTAATCATAGTCCCCTTGGATATTGTGCATTTTTTTTCTGAACAGAATCAAGGAAAATATCTGAACTATGGGTGCTACTGATAGTACGACAGGATGAAGCCTGCATCTCCATTCACATTCTATAAATATCCTCCTAAGWACTAGACATCCTACAGAATGTACACATCATTCCAAAATGTTTATTCTCCAAGCTTTTAGTTTTTTGTTACATTAAAAGATGGCACTGATATACAAAACAGTCAAAGATTCTTTAAAGTTTTTTTCAATTTCAGCATTATATTAATTATGAATAATTGATTTTWAAAGGTAATTGCTCAGCATTATCAAACTTCTTCAAGCAGTTTAGACCACTTACCCTATTCTTGGTATAACGAACTCTGCCTGATGCAATTCCCAGTCGCTGAAAGTAGGCTTCAAAATCACTGCCTGATCCTAGTTTGTTTATTCTACACGTAGGAAAKAAAATGTGTCTATGTAAGAATACTTATTTTATAATAGGGTAGTAATTTAAGCAAAATGCAGATTTTCAAACAAATGGAGGTCAAGGCTTCTGAAGGGCACTACAGGGACAGTAGTAAGATCAGAGTCCAGACAAGTGTCAATCCTAATCTGTCCAACACACTGAGTCCTACACACTAAACCAGCATCCAGTATTACTAGGCAGATCTTTAAATCTAACAGGTGTTAACCCTAATTATGACACTGACCACATTAGAAAAAAGCACACAGTGTGGGCACTGTCAGTCACGAGAGCTACAGAATTGCATCAGATAAGCCTCTGCAATCTTAAAATATTAATAATCTATTAATAATCTATTCCTACACTAATATGAGTTGGGAAGCAATGTATGTAAAGACAGATGTTTTTATATCCTTAATGTATTCTACATTACAGTCAAAGTCTGGTAAATAATTTCCACTACACAAGACACATCTAGCATTCAATACTTAAAAGTAAATATTGCCATCTACTGGGTAGATGTGGCAAGACAGAGGAAAAGAAAATAAACAATAATAGAGACAAATATAGCATTCTAAGKTTTTTTTTAATATTTATTTAAGATTTTTGTTAAGTTTTAATGTCTAGTCAGGAAAATAATTGATGCTTCCCATTTAAAAAAGAAAAAATAATCTAGCGAAATTTGTTAGTATAACTTACTGCATGAAACTATTTGTATCAGTTGAGAAGGGCCAAATCTGGTAGCTTTTACACAGGGAGAAATCTTATTCAGTCTAATGAATCTAGAAATTCATGTTACCAAGGCCTAAAAGATAGGGTAATATATATAGAATATTTTAGTTAAATCACAAGAGGGTCCATTCTATTTACCTTACATGAGTAATGCTACATCGTGAGTAACATTTAGCTCTACCAATTACAAACTCAAAAATGTCTTGAAGTTTTAATACATTCAAATATGGATTTGTAATGTATTACATCTATCTCCATTGTATAAACAAAACTTAAGTATCATGATAGCTTTTTAATTACTGTTCTAGGCAGTTTCTTTTTTTTAAAAAAAAAAAAAAAAACATTTGCTTATCCTAATAATCTTGATATTATCTCACCTACTAGGGKGACTAAACTGTATTCCAAATTCTTTCTCTGCCCTTCACTTCTACATTTGCTTTCCAAACCTTTTATTTTTCTATTAATAAAAGGCCCTTAAAGAGTGTGAGGTTTCATTTTGCAGTGGGCATAGATGTTACTAATGGAGTTTAAAAAAATAATACCATAAGGTTTTATTTTATTTTAAAAGACATTGTTAAGAGAGTCACCCTGAACTAAAAAATTTTGTACCACTGTCATCAACAGCACCTCTTGAGAAATTCTGGAGAGYAGCCATGCTATGATATGCTGCAAATACTAGGAAGGAAAAAACAGATTAACAGCTTACCTGGGATAACTATTATTTTCAGTTGTAGGGTCTTTCTCAAGCCAGCTTTCATAAAGAGACTTACTTTCATAACCCTCATCAGGGCTCAAAATCTGGAGAGGAAAAGATTGTAATCTCTAATACCTCTAATTCCATTCAGTTTCAAAGGAGATTCTTACAGCTATCTGAATCATTCTTAATCTAAAGGATTGCTGCGTGCAAGCCATTAGTCATACACTATTTACCTTCGTTACCCACCCTTACAGATCCCAGTTGTGAACACTCTCTCACAGGCACTAGGAACCATCCACAGACAGGACACTAGCTGGACTCCTTCATTTTTAGGGGGATATTAGAAGAATCCTGGGGATTTCTGCAACTTCTTCACACCTAAGTATAGCACTATATATGTACACATGCATACAGTGCTATGGAGCTGCTTCAGCAACCAGGCTGCCCCACTGTGTTCTTTTCAGTAGGCAAAGGAAGAAGATAAGCCTAAGCCACTGGAGGTTTGCCCCGTGCTGTACTAACATTCTCCCAACAGGCTGAGCCTGAAACGTGACTGCTTTCTGCTGTAGGAAGGCTACAAAGGAACTGTGCTAAAAGAAATGGTCAAAACAGTCATTAACTGTATTACAGCAGTGCCAGACTGGAGTCCCATCGTGCAAGACACTATATGCACAAATTCAGTTCCCATCCCTACCTTAAAAACATGGAAAACTGCGTAAACATTTTAGAAAAGGTAAGTATTATTAAGTACATCCATCATACTGATGGGAAAACTACAAAACAGTACAGAATTAGTTAACCGCAGCTGCTAGGAAATCTGTGGCAGAGCTACAAATCAAACATTCTGGTCCCTAGTCTCTTAGYAGCTACACTTAGCAGCCTTTAATAGTTATGGCTGAAGCCAGGCATGGTCATTTAAATATAAAATTGGTTGTGATGGAGGAGGATTGGGATTTTTTTTTTCGAACAAGGGAAAATCTTTTTTACAAATACAAAGCATAAATGCGTATGGCTAAAGTAAATGGTTGCACAGTACTGTAAGGACTTAAATTCTACACTGAAAAATATACAGACTTCCAGTTGAAAATCCCAGGAGTTCTGACTTCTGAGACTATGGCAGCAGCAARCAGAATAATAACAACTTTGTGAAGTAACTGCTTGTCTGCTGTCATTTCCAGGGCATTTTGGTCAAGTTCTAGGGCTAAATTGAAAATGGTATATTCATAAAAACAAGCTGAACTCTGACATATGGGAATAGAAGTACTCCATGCTCTGGTAGAGATGTTATTCTGACAGCTCTGGTTATGTAAAAACCATTGGTCAGCTTTTTCACACAACACTGAGAGCCTAATAAAACATACTATTTGCACTGACTTACATCCAAATCTAGAATCAATGTAAGCTCACTACTACCTGAAGAGGAGATGCAGAACTCTTTAAATAAAAATTCAAGGTAAAAAGTGATAAATAGAACATGGAAATTGGAGTCAGACTACTGTAATGCTGGCTGGTGTCAACAAATTTTCTAAAGCCTAGTAGTAGAGCAGTGCCAGAAAAGACTGGCAAAAGCTCAATATCCCACCTGCATGCTGACTACCACGTTTTAAGTGCAGAACTCCCTAAGCACAGCACTTCATGTGTACCCTGCATGTTTTGGTGAGAAGMGGCTCACTCAAAACCAAGAAGAGAAGAGAGATCATGGGATGAATGTGCTAAGCTGGACTTTTTAATATGATCAGAAATCACCTTCCTTCAGACATGCATAATTTCCACCCACATCTACACTAACATTTTTTTGTATACTGGCCTTTCTGAATGAATATCCGTCCCGTCAAAAAGCCCAATGCACAGTGTATGGAACATTTCAGTTCCATTTATATTAAACTGAGAGTTCCTGAGGTGCCCAGGACTTCTGGCAGTTCAAGAAACTGACTACCAAGATATGCAAAGACTTAAAAGGTTGAGGCCTTGCTGTGTACATCTAGTTTCTTAATGCTTTCTAAAAAACAAATGCATCCCTAGTTAGGTATCTCTAACTCCTCTCCCATAGTCTATCAAAACATAAGCATTCTGAGCATAACTGTTCTGGAGAAAGGTTTCATAACCTGATTGCTGGAGGTCTCTGGTAACATGTTGACACTGGTAAATTAAAGATGTTAGGAAATGAAAACTACAGTCCAGTTGAACTACTGCAGTTCAATTGGACTGTGAATTTATTTTTAATGAAAGTGAGAAGGGGGCCTAGATTTAACAGTTAAAGAAAAAAAAAAGTGCTAGCTAGAAAAATGTGAAATGGATTATCTCAAAATTATTTAGAAAGTGAAATAATAATAATAATAATAATAATAAAACACTGCAGATGAGATTCCTTGGAGAAACAAAATGACAGAAGAAAATGGAGAAAAGTCTCCTTGAATACAAAAAGCAGACAGAAGCAGAGAACCAGGACCTTTCAACGGTGGCTTTAAGGAACTGAGGGAACAGTCAGATTTTTCCCTGACAACTCCCTACCACAAATCCAGCTTCTTAATAACGAATCAGTGAAGTGTGTGCATGAATATAATGTACTTGCTAGGAACTCTTTAGCAAGGTAACAGTATGGGATTATGGAGTAGCTTGCAGGCTTTCTATTGTTTATAATACATTTCTGCTGTTAAAAGCTTGAAATTGGACTGGAGCATTTTCAAAAATGCCAGTCTCTCACAGATTTCATATGATACTGTAATGGAAGTTTTCTACTCAAAGTCAGTATCAGCTGAATGTGGACTTCAAATCAAAGAGTAAAGTAGTAGTTTTAGCCCAGAGCATTTTTAGTCTTCTTATCTTTTGCAGATATACAGATCCCTGGATAAGCGGCTTGCCATAGATAAAAAATAAATTATTCTAACCAGGATCCTGCAGCACTAGGGACATAGAAATTTTTGCAGGTRAAGTGGATGGCCCCTCAGTGTGTGAAGTGTCATGGCTAAAATCTGAACAAATACAGCTTCTTCCTCTGAAAGGGATAAAAAGTAAGATAAAATGAGTTGATTAGAAAATAAAATGTATATAAGAAAAGAAAAAGACAGAAATAGCTTAGATAAACTATCCCAGATCCACACCAAGGCTTTTCCTTGTTAAAAGAAAATGTACTGCATTTGAAAATAACTCCGAATGAATGCAATTCTTGTAAGAAGGGAGACAAACACCTGGAACCATCTGACCAAGTGCTGTTACAGCAGCAGATTCTGCTGCCCTAACAGTTATCAAGAAAAAAAGAGTCTGTATGTACAAGAGTGGACAATCACATTTGGTCAGATAAATCTCATTCTAAAGGCATCTATTTGTAGCCACTGCCTTTAAAAGAAGCCTGAGTTTCTTAACTGAGAAACAGATGCCTTCAGTTAATTGAGATGAATCCAGATCTGAGGATAGTACTGGCTCCTACTCACTCAACGAGGGCAGTGCAATGGCTCATGCTAGGTGCCTCATCTGGTTAACTCCTTATGCAGCCAATAACATTTTGTGCCTCAGTGAAGGCCTACAATCCACACATCTGGCCTTGTAGTAAGACTCACTCAATCTTTTGATACCACAGTATCTCCAGGTCTCAGCAAGATAGGGAGAAGATTTAGAAGGAACAAACAGACAAGAAAAAAAAGGTAGCAAGCCAATGTGGAAAGAAATAGATACTATTCTGCACTTGAAATAAAAATGTAAAACACAGTTTATTTCCTTGAATTTCCTTACCCCCTTTGACAATTGATCTAGCTTGAGTATTTTATTATCTTGTCTTTATTCCATTTGTATGCTATATTGAAAATAATATTTCAGTTAGGTCAGATACCCCTTCCAGTCTTTCAAAGAATATTGAAGACCTGTGAGCCTGGATTGTATACCACTGAGAGGAAGTTTTGCCATTGATTTTGGTGGGATCAAGACTCTTCTAGCCCAGCCATAAGATATTACATCCAACAAACTTGCAGTTTTACATGATCAGAAAGTCACAAACAATAGATACTCTGATTTTGTACCTCTTTTGTCAGTTTATACACCAGTTTGTAGAGAAGGGGGGTGCAGTCAACTCTTAATGTGTAGTTGCCTGAAAATGAAATACAGACACAGAAATCTTGCCCTTACATACCAGCTGGGATGAGCAGCATTTTCTAAGGTTTAATGGATTAAGCCTTAAAGTCCTTTCTTACACAAACCTTTCCTTGACTCTACGATAAAAATTATCAGAATATATACAGAAATAGACCACATATTTGGTCATGTTGTGTAACCTAGTGCCTCTAAATGACAATGATGCATTGGATATATAGTACCAACACAGTTATGTAATCAAACCATCCCATAGTTCTAAAACATACCCAAGTCTTCTTTACTTGCTACAAGCCCTTTTCATTCATGTGCTACCCAAAACTTGTATTAAATAGAAGGCAGCAGTAACCTCCTATAAAAAGAAGTTGTTAAAAATAAAGTGAGTGCATTCATGAACTGTGCAGGAGGAAAGACATACTCCTTATAATACTTTTTAAGAAATCTTTCAAAGCAGCTACTTCTTTCACAATAAAGAGGTCCTTCTGAATGCTTTCACCATCTGTAACTGGAAGACAGGCCAAGGCCATCTTCTCAGTAAGATGTTTGCAAGACAGCTGACTTTCTGTATTTCAGAACTAAACTTCACCCAGACAGGAGGCAATATAGATGAAGAGCAATGTTTTCATTCATTCCCTTATAAATATCCGCTATACCACCAGGCTCTGGCTTGTACATTTTACACCAAGCTAGTTTCCACCTTGCTTGAGGGCTGTGTAAAGCTATCTGGAGTCTCTCATGCTGAATTTAGCAGAAAGGGCCCCATCCAAAAGAAATTATTACTATTTTGGAGGCAGGCAGGAGTATTAAGCAGTCTTTTCTACAGACTAGAGCTACTTAACAGCAGCTGGGAAAACACGTCTCCCCTCACACACAGACTAAAACAAAGAGGGGTGAGAAGGCTTTGCCATAMTAAAGCATAAGCTATTGAGATTTTAATCCTTAGAGTCACATGAAAAATGGCTAAGATACTTAAAACAGTACATTGAAGCATGGTGCTCTTTTTCCTTATTATGTATTTCTTTTGCAGTGTTTTGCTTTCATGTTTTCTTTAATGCATAAAGTAAGAGACACATTTGAACAATCAAGATYTGGAAGCAAAATTTTAATGCTTCAGTTTGTTGGCTCCGAATCAGCTAAAAAATGTGTGTTACAATCCATGCTGAGAATAATAGACAGTTGTAAAGCTATTATTTCATCCATGAGATCTTCTAGGCATGAAATTCTGCTCTACTTTTTACACAGCATGTAGGCTGCATAATTGAAAGAACAGCTCTCCTCTCCCTGTACCTCAACACTAACTCAGCATTTAGAAACTCAGTTTGGCTTTTTAACTCCTTCCAATCCCTTTGTGACAGACAGAATTATCAGTTGACAGAAAGAAAAAGATTTTTTAAATATGCCTATAAATATACATTGTACTCACACACAGCAAGCCCAAATAATTTGAGTTTAACACGGGAAGAGCAATGCCTTAAGAAGCTGATGTCACGATGCAGGACAGCTTCATGGGACTTCACTGACTATTATTTCAGCACATATAATGGCAAATTAAGCCCTTTTATAACAAAACTCAGTATAATTTAAGAGGGATAYTGTCCTCATTATTTCAATTTAGGTCATAGTGCTGGCCCCAGCATCCAAAATTCAGTTTCTAAGCAGCATGCCTGCATGTCAGACTCTTCATGGAATTTGAAGGGTACAGTGAGCACCATAATGGTGGGAAATCTTTTTGGGAAACGCTCCCGAGTGCTTATTTTTCTAGGAGAGCCCTGCCGTAATACATAACTATTTCTCTGCACAGCCATAGCAAAGCATAGGTGACTGCAGTGGCCCAAAGCACCAAAGTGAATTCTCACCTCCACAAAATCTAAGCCCAAGGCCTTGGCACAAATTGTCTTGAGACTGTAATAAATGACAGTGCCCCAAAATATATTTACTCCACAGTAAAAGGAGCTGGAGCTGCACGTACAACACAAGGAATACTGTTTTGAATATATTAAAGCTGTAATTGTATATTTAAGCTAATAGAGTTTCTCAAGAGAGAGTTTTAAATCCGGACTGCTCCATTCATTAATCTGGACTCCTTCAGGAGACCTTCAGGACTCAGTGCACTTGGGCTGGAGTTCACAGAGGGTACTACTTGCAACAACAAAACAACACAAAAATTTAAATGGATCTCTCTCACCACTTAATTCTGTATTTATTACATTTACTCACAATTTCATATTCTCTATCTTATGTTTACCAGCTTTGGTAGCAAGAAATGATACAGAGTGAAATATTAAAACTGATATCTAGGAAGTAAAGTGAATTTAAAAATAAAAGACACACCTTCTATAGAAGAATCTGTGTTGATGTATGCAACTGCTCGCTCCTGGAGGACTTTGGCATTTTCCTGGGGTTACAGAGGTACAATTGTTACTTTTAATTGTTCATATTTAGTCAAAAACATGTTAAGTACATTCCTTTTTTTAGAGCATTACATTTAAGAATCCAGAATAAGTAGTGCTATGTATTTTACTAATTATATTATAGTTTGAGGATGGTCAATGCAAAGATCTGGACACACGAACTGCATTCTTGCTTTCTGGGACTTCTTAATTTGTTCTGGAAACCATCTATAAAATGCAGGTGCTTTCCACAGTAGCAAGATGGAAGAGGAGAATTACTGAACAGTATTGCCATAAGGCAAACTTAAAGTTACATAAGCGTTTTAACTGTGTACTTCCTGTGCTTAGAAACTATAGCACATATATCAAGTTGAATGTCAACTGCTTTTTCAACTTGTGACACATGACTGTGAGGTGATCCAGAATTCCTCTGTGCTTTTAATTATTAATTATTTGTGCGAGCTCCCAGGATCGAATTCAGTTTTAACACCGGTAAACTGGATATTGCTTTCATTTCTACACACTTCCATTTCAAAAAGGGATGAACCAAAGCACTGACATTTCCTGTTAAACTGAATGTGACCAATTGCTTTAAGACAAYGAAAGCATTGCTTTCATTCTAAATATATACACACATATGCCTTTTTTTTTTTTTTTTGAAATTGACACTCTAA
Source organism: Rhea americana (assembly GCF_003343005.1). Classification (NCBI taxonomy): domain Eukaryota; kingdom Metazoa; phylum Chordata; class Aves; order Rheiformes; family Rheidae; genus Rhea; species Rhea americana. Next base: position 283,367 of record NW_028186239.1, read on the forward strand.
TCAGTAAGTCCTGGCTTTGTGATAGATATTCTAATTAGTTTAGTAATTGATATTTGATTTGTTCAATTTATTAGCCAACTAATCATTTCTACATTTCTACAAACTGCATTGTAGTTGATAACTCTATAACCCAATTGCTGTCTTTAAAACAAACAGTAGAAGAAACTGCAGAAGAATATAATGCCAGGGAGAAAACTTGTGTATACATACATGTGGCCTAACATATGTGCAAAATCATATTAGCAAAACAAAGAAATTCCTTCATTTACAAGCAATGAAGATTGTTTATGTAACAAAAGGATGTTGCCACAGTCACAGAGTCTGCTTGTTACACGGAAGAATGTGAATCTTATCGGTTATTTTTTCTCAAGATTTAGAAGATGACAGATCTGGCAGCTGCAGAAAACACGGATATAAGCTGTGAGGAATATCTCTAGAGAAACTAAACCTAATTTAGATGTCAARGAGGACAAATGTATACTGCCAAAATAAAGCAAGAAAACAATAATATAAGTACATTGAGGTTCAAATATGAATTGTGCTTATGGCTTTCTAATCTAGTACAACTGTCATTGCATGAAAAAATGGATTACTAGATATTAAATTATTAAACCAAAAACATTACAGAATAGAGGTAATGATATGAGAACAAACCAAACATAAAAAGAACTCCTAATTTATTTATGACTTGCTTAATGGAAATTAGGAAGACATTTTAAATCCAACACTTTACCTTAAAATCAGTTAGTAAGAAATGTTAAATTTTGCTTTTCTGATCTAACATCCCATAAATGAAAGATCACAGACCCTTTCATTTGCCAAAGAAAGAGGATTCATTTTCATGCAAAAGATTTGATGTGCTCATGGATCACAGATGCATGATCTTCTCAAGTAGCAAGTGAGAGAATAAATCAATTCAGATTATATACAGTGCTATCATTTTGTTGAATGAAGAGATAGGCTTCCACAGAGGACTGAGACCACTAAGGGACACCAGTGTTAAACTAAAGGAGAGTTTTAAATCTTAAAAAAGCTTGTGCACTCATGTTGTTGTGAGCAGTTAGATCAGCAATTTGCATAAATACGTAACGGGGACTCACAGTCCCTGAAGAGGAGTCTGTTGTGCTCCGATTTTACCTCGAGCCAACTGATTGCAGTCTAGGGACAGACAYCACTGGGGGACTGTGCCTGCCAGCAACAGACTTCCAAGTTATGCTKTCTTTATACTATTCTTACCTCAGCCCATTCTGTGGAACCCAACAATCCAAATTCTTCTGCATCCCAGCTAGCAAAAATAATAGTTCGCCTAGGTCTCCAACCTGCAAACACATAGCTAAATTTGAAAATTAGACTAAACTAAACTTAGGAAGTCTAATGAAAGATCACAACAGTTAATTAAATCACTTTAAAAAACGACACTTAAGTGATACAGCAATAAAAAGAATTCCCTGTAAATTCCTTAATTGAAAGTATTACTGTAGCAGTATTTCCTGTTAACAGCAACATTTTCATCCATACAATTAAAAAGGATAATATTACACTGATGTGAGACATGACAGAATAAATTCAACCAACTAAGATTCAATGTTAGTTATGAATCTCTTCATCAAATTTGCATATTTCATAATGAGAAATACAACTTTCTGTAGAGGTGAAAAGTTAAAATAACACAACTGTTTATGGGAATATTCAACACAGTCCCTCCAAGCTGCTGTTTTCCATAGCCATCCTTTAAACTCTTAAAGTAAGTTACCTTCCATCTTCATTTTTCCAAAACTCCGAACAATCTCTTGAAAAACAGCAGCCCCAGTAGACGGGTCAATGCCACCAAATACCCAGGAATCTCTGTGACCTCCTAAAATAATATACCTGTCTGAAAAAAAACCCACAGAATATAAATCCTTAATTCAAAATGCAATCAGGTTACCTATATTTCCTTTGATTCCATCCYTACTTTTGTTAAAAGAAAAATAAGGTTTAATATCAGCAATAAGGATTTATTTTTAAGGTAAATTGCAATCATTCAATTACTTTACTGAAGTGTATAAATGAAGATAAGACATTTCATACATATTTTTCCAGTTAAAAATCTTTCTTCTACACAGCTTGCCACTCAGAATCAACAATAGGATGTTGAAGTCTCAAATTATCTCTAGATTTCTGTACTTTGCATCGTGTTTAGTTTTGCAAGGGCAAAATGTATGAATCACTTAAGGGGAATCCTATAGTAGAATGACAGGGGTTATAAAAAGCTCTGACAGCTGTCATTCTAACATTCCCATTCAAATATATTTTTAGGAATGTCAACACTGTGATGGGAGGGAAGGACAAGGTATTAAGGATTTCTCAGATTCCAGTGCTATCTGGTTATCTCAAAAACTTGCAGTTTCTTGCAACACGAGAACAATTTTGCCAAATATAAAATAAAGAAGAAATTAAAATCCTTAAGCATCTGATGCTCACCTGGTTCCATAGCTCCTCTGAGGATGCCAATGACATTGTAAATTCGTGTTATTTGATTGTTTATTTGAACATGCATTCTGACTTTTCTGAAATGAAAAACAGTGTGAAGTAACTATCTCTGACTTGAGGGGACAATGAAAACTCAATGTAAGAGCCTGTAAGACAGTAAGTTTGTGTGCTTGCTCTGCTTTGTGTGTTCTGCACTCACCTAACCYCTGATCCATCAGTATTCCTTTTTCATTTCAGATTAAACTATTCACATAAAGGTACTTTAAGAACTAATCTGTAAACTTTTAAACATTTAAATAATTTACTGAATTCATATTTATGGGAGTCAATACTTGCAAATTAGAGGAGGAAACTGATAGAAATAGACAGTAATTAAAAATACTTTTAAATTTAACCAAAATTGATAATTAGGAAGATACGTATTTTTATAAAGAATACATTGTGGTTTTACAGCACAGTTAAGTGTAACAAGATAGTCGTTGGAGGTAGTTGGAGAGATGGTCACTATAATTATTCATCCATGAATAAATTCAAGTATCTGTTTAGGACAGCAGATCAAAGTGACCATGCTTTGTCAAACCGAAAAAAAAAAAGTTATAAAAAGAAAGGAAATTCATGTGAAAATAATGGAGTATTCAAACTTTCTTTAGTTTGTAGAAAAAAAACAAAACATCAAAAATGATGCTTTTAGTTGTGTCTGGCACAATCTCAAGAGTTTTATATTTGAAGTTATCTTTTCAGCAGCAAATTTACATAGCTGTCAAAATCAAAACCTACTTCAGGACAGCTGTTGGATCTTTGCCCAGAAAATAACTGACRTCAGTGCCTTGAGCTTGCAAATACCTGCACACTTTTCATGTGCAAATGACTCTTTACCTAGACTTGTAAGGCTGATTTTGATGTGGAGTTGCTCCAACAGAGAAATGTATGTAGGATCAGCCTATAATATTTACAAAACTGGTTCACTATCAAGTAAGAAGATGTCAGAAAGTGCATTCCAAAACATTTCCCATATGCATGTTCTGTTGATGGATTATATCATTTCTTTTCTTACTTAGTTTTATAGCTCTTCAAGACTTTCAAAACCCTGCCTTAATTATGCCAAATGTGCTCTTCTATTTGTTTTCATACTTTATTTATTTTCAGTTGCTGTTAAAACACAGCAAGAAAGAACAATGATAAATTAGGTCTTGATATAATTATATATTCAGACTGATGTTCATGAGGTGAAGCAGTGATAATGATATATCATTATTACACACTGCCTGTTGTYGTATTGCTCATAGAATTATATCTCATCTCGACTGAAACTATTTTTATGTTACACATTCCTATAAGATAGCAATCTTTATCTAACACAACTTGCCATTTATAAATGAGGAGGAACTACTGTGACACTCCCTGACAACCAGCCAAATTCCTGACAGCTACAACAATTGCTACATGGTTCAGTCTGCTAGAGAGCCAGCCTGTTAGTGCTGGGGAGCTGGCCAGTTTTATTTCTCCATTAGAACTGAGAAAATATAAACATCAAACACATTCTTGCTAATCCATTTGGTTGAAGTCCTGTTTCTCCCAAACAAATCAACAAGATGCTTTGTGTTCTTTGGCTGTGTTAGTGTTTGGAGCTTTCCCCCATGAGGCTTATGAGGTTTGGGGACTCCTAAATCATTTCASATTCTTCACAGCTCTAAGTTCACACAAGTCCTGGGAGGCTTCCAGTGGACAAGGGAAAAACACATACAGAAGAACTACTGAATAGTTAATGCTTCCCCCTTCCACTACAACAAGCTCGTTGTTCTATTGTTGTCTCAATCATCAGAAACAGGAAGGACAGAACAAGTGAGAAAGAAGTTTTAGGTTCATTCAACAGTAATAGAAAATGTCCACTTCCTGCTGTCTAGGTATTTTTAAAAGCATCAGCAAAACACAGTAAAAATCTCAAAGTAAGGACTGAGGTGAAAATAATAGAGCTTGATCTGAATGCCCTGAGTCTTTCCAACAACTTTGGAGGGTGCTGAGAAAACCCACAGTTTTGACCATTCCACTTATTTTCTATTCCTAATCATTATCATTATTTCCCACTTAGAATAACATTAATTTCTCCAGAATATTTCTCTAGATGTACTGTTTCACAGCTTTGTTCTTGCTGAGATTTTTATTTTCAATATTAGATAAATAGATGAGTATTCACACAGACCTTGTAGAAAAGTTGTGTGCAAACCCGGGCCCTATATTATAAGACACATTGAGACTTCCCTTCCAGCTGCTGTCTGGAGCCRCAGGTCCTCCCATTGTACTGTTAAGTGAAAACCAAAACAAATGTAATTCACCAACAGGCTAAAACCAGAAATTCCCTTAAGATTCACTGTACCTAAGACAAGGTGGGCATACAAAAATTTAAGACAGACATCATGCCAGTAACTGATTGATTTGAAATCTCCACATAAGCTTAAATGAGATAATTATGCACAGTTAATTAAAAAGGAAAGGCCTGTAAACTAACGTAAGTGCTCAACATTTTTAAATACATAATGATAGTACATTAAAGTAGAGAAAGTAATGAAATAGATTTTAAATTTTCTATCTTCTCACCACAATTCACTACATACTATATTGTTCTTTATAAACAGAACACAGGCAAACTTGTTTTTCTATAGAAGGCTTGCAGGCAGTAGCTATTTATTCATGTTTTCTGAAGCACACACTACTACAAAAGAGCAATAAATACTAGTAACAGCATGGATTTTATCAGCTTAGTATAAAAGGATTTTGCTACACATTTGTGAATACTAAATTCTGTTAAAGAGGATTTATGTATACTAACCGTAATAACACTTCTGCATCATGATATCCAATGGGATGAACTGGGATCTTGGGAATCCCTATTCCTTCTTCAACTTTATACCGGAAAGTGTACTCTGAGAAAACAGAACAAAATGTCAAGTTTTAGTGTTCCTATCAACTTCCACCAAACTGATTTACTTCTGAATAGTGCAGCCCCACAGGAGCCACAAACACGTATCACCTCTTTACTTCTTAAATCACTTTGACACTGCTTCAATGAAATCAAAATGTTTTAATAAGACAGAGCCCAAACATAGTAGTGCGTCTGCAGAACTAGAAGCCTCCACTTCTGGCTCAAGTCGAATTTGCTGCCCATCCACATTACTTGAACATTCTCACAGCTGACTGTGAGATAACCCAGCTGACGTGTAAGGGGAAGACAGCCGTTGTGCAGGCTGCAGAAGATACCCACAGATGCATTTACCTATACCCTAGACAGGTATTGGCTCTCCGAATCTGGTGGGCCAGGCTGTCCTGTTTATCCTTATGGTGTTGTCTTTTATGCCCTCAACAGTGCTCACACAAGCCATTGAGCTTTGCAGAAGCAACCCTGTGTAGGGGTAGCTTCAGTAGACGGGACTGGTAGGCATCTTAGTCCAGACTGAAGTAGGGCTCTTTAAAAGGGCAATACAAACATATCATGCCAAATCTCAAAAGATGACAGGTTTCTGTTAGTTTTAATACAGAAATTTTATCCCTATGAGGAGAATTTTAAACTGCTTTTCTGTTTGGAATTTAGGATCATCAAGGAAACATACCTCTAAGCAAAGGTATTACTCCTCTTCGATGTTAGACTATAATCTATTTTAAACTGGTCCTCTTGAGAAACACAGAAATTCAAAAAAAMCTATAAATTCTCAGCCATCTTTTACTGTGTTGCAGTCTGTAAACCAATCAATGTCCTGTTTTCCTACAAGTTATAAGGCTGCACTCATACAAGGGAGATTTTACTAAAACTTGCTTTCTCTGAGTAACTCAAAGAAACCAGTTGAAACAACATACAGACAGAACCTGATTTGCAGCAGGAAAATGAACTACTGCTAAAAACCATCTTAAGCAGCTTTTATCCATGCATTAAAAAAAAAAAAAAAAAAAAAAAAAAAAAGAATTTCTACTGATACAATAACTTTCAGGACCAGTTTAGAAAGTGCATGATGATCCAGGGCCCAGATCTCTCACCTTTTGCAGGATAACCTGGTGTTAGAGGGTCTCCAGCTCCATTCAAGTTTAGTACATTCCCACGCTGGGCTCCTTCACCTGGAAGGTTCCAGCCATCTGGATAAGCATCTACTCCTGGGGYACAGTAGTCAGCAGGGTCTGAATAAAGTATGATCCCTTGAGCTCCCGCTAATATGGCGTTTTTAACCTGTGAAATGATTTACTTTTAAGAAATCCTTTTTTAATACAGTCATAAATCTGAATGTTGCAGCATACTTCCAGTTTACACAGTTCCTTCTACACAGTTTAGAAGTCATCTTTGTAGAAGAGTGAAAATGATCACAGACTCAGCAGAAGAACACACCACAGTGAAACACAGTATGCTCATTACTTGTGTCATACCTTTTGTCATAGCTCAAGGCTATAGGAAAAAGTACAACGTACTGTAAACTGAGGCACAAGAACTGACCACTATCCCCATTATCATACRATTTCCAGTTTTGCTGGAGTCTGTATGAAGTCTTGTCTGAAGTCAGATAAGTAGTTATTTGAACTCTATGCCTCAGATTCCTTGTCAACTACTTATATCTTCAAAATACTGCAGCTCTGTGGAGAAGTAGTAACAAACCTGGCTATAAAATCTATTCACTTCCCTCAACTAATGTCCCACAAGGACTGCCTAAGAAGTTTGCAATCATCTGATTCTCAGGAGTTTAATACATTCATCTGATTTTATTGTTTGGAAGTTATTCTTAGAACACAGTCACTCTGGAGAGATTGCAGGCTTCCTTCTGCTCATGTGTTCCAACTTAGAGTCCTCATTAACTCCTGCTGGCTCTACTGTGAGCAGCATCAGAAACAGCAACCTGCGGAGGGAAAAATAAAACTCAAGCCTTACTTTGTTTCCTCTGAAGATCTTCCCATATCTGGCAATGACAATCTTTCCTGTACAATTAATTCCCATTTCACGCTCCAGCTTAAAAAAATCTTCAGTGCGGCCATAGTTCACATATACCAGATCTGCCTGCACAGTAAAAAAGAAAAGCAGTTTCATGGCAACTGGTCATTCAATTAACAAAATGCCTGTTTTCACAAATACACAATTTTATTTACTCTGTATGATACAATTAGTTTTTGCATTTCTACAGACCAGACCCAGTTCCTGAAGAACAACAGCAAAATATTTCCATAATATTCTACAGGAAGTCTTGATTCAAATTACTGACCTTTGTCAGACTTAAAAAGTTCTTTGGCCATGCCACAGAACGAATAAACATAAGGAATAGTCCTATTCCTTACATATACAGTATACACAAACACTCCCTGTAATATAATTTTATCCATCTATGCAATGTTATGTTGCCCCTAATTGAGTCCTCTAGAATAAATTTTGTAGTCTTTCAAGTCATATGTATAATTCAAAATGTCTTCCTAATTGATGTATAGATTGATATCTCTTCTTTCCCTGTTATTGAGTAATGGGGAATAGTCTGAGATATATTGGAGCAATCTGTCCCAGTAAGTGTTTCTCGAAATATGACTTCAGCTAATAATACTATTCTATAATTTTACTTTTCTATAATTTTTTTCTTACCTCTGGCATTCCTTGTGCTGAAAAAGCATTATATGGTGGCAGAATACCAGTAACATTTTCATATCCTTGAGGAGGTGGTTCAAAAAATGATGTATTAAAAATCTATCAATCAAAAACAGAAGTCTTTAGTCAAACACTCCACCTCCTGGCACAAGTTTATACAGTAAGTTTACTGCAAATGACATCCCGGTTTACATAAATTGTTAGCACACACACACACAAAATTAAAGCATGCATAAATTTAAACAAAAAGTAGCTACAGACACATATCTTAATTTTTAWAACAAAATGCATAAAGGAATACAGAGAGAGAGAGATCACTGATCATCAGAGGCTCATGAATCAATCACTGAACCTAAGCAAAGAAGTAACTGACAAATGCCAAGGGCTGGTGACAGTAAAGAGACATCTAGTTCATTCGTATCATCACGGGCTCTTTTTGTGGTTACTCCCACCTGTATCATCTCTTTACCTCTTTGGTAGACACTCTTTAGTAGATATTCTCCAGGTAAATGTGCTGCCTTTCATCACTATCCACAACATTCAGGTAATTTCAAGGTTTACCTTTGTCACCCTGTGAGATCCAGCTGAGAGACTGTGCTACGACAGGAAGATTCTGTAAGAATTGCCTCAATCTGTTACCTCTAAACTTATGTTATCCCTGTGCCCATATTCCCCAGTTTCTACCCAGTTCCTCCTTATTTGCTACCCTGTTCCTCTGGCAGTTCTAACTTCCTTCCTCACTCAGGCTCCTTGTCAGATTTTACTTCTAGGTCTTTATTTTCCTGGGTATACAAAATGGAGAAGGGGATTATAGACTGACTGTTCAGTATTACTTCTAACGCTAGACTTAGGAGACGCCAGAGAAACTTAGCAGGATCAAGTTCAAAACAAATGAAAAGAGGCAGTACCTCATGCAGTGGGTAGTWCCTGTGTGGCACTCATCTCAGCAAAAATTGTACAGGTGTCCACACAGAGACTGGACAAGTACTTGGAAGAGAGATCCAATGAGAGTTCTTGAAAAGACTAATTGCATCAGGCTCAGAGAACCCCTAAGCTGAAAACAGCTTGACACTGGAAGAATACATGCATCAGATATGTTTCTTTGTTCTTAAACTTCACTGCGCATTCACTTATGGTTGYTGATGGAAATAGGATACTGATGTAGATATATTCTCAATCTGAACCAGCATGGCCATTCTTACATGTTACTGGTTTTAGGTCCCTATCTGTCCACAATATCCTACCTAAATCTCAGTTTCCTTCTGTTGTCTGAGGCACTGAGATTTCAGTCACTCTGTTCTGTTCTGTTAAACAGCCTGGAAAACTATTTCTTAATATGAGTCCCCTTTGCACTGGATTTTTCATCATATTATACTATGCTGGGATGAGGGGGTGGGAAGGCAGAAGAAGTCACTGTTTCTTTAAAGAAATCTTACATAAATATAGTTTAATCATTAAAAATATCACCTCATTCCCTTGATCATCAATTATTGAGATGTAGTTTGGCTGGGTTTCATTTGGGTAGGAAAGAAGGACATCATAATGAACTAGTTCTGCTGAATCCAATCCAAATTCCTTCCACTGGCCTTGAATTTGTTTGGCAAGAAAAAGATTCTGTTCTGTTCCTGCGAGGTGAGGAAACTTTGTAAAAGAACTAGAACAAAACAGAAAGTCAGTAGTAAGCAATAAGCTCAGAGAAACAGAATGGCCAAGTTGGACCAGTGTATCTAAAGCTTATCTTTAAGCCACGTGCAGAGAAAGTAAGTTGTCATGGCTAATGTCTGAGTTGTATAACAAGACTGTTTATCCAGGTGAGTCAGGATAAGCATAAAGGGTAGTCAGAGCGGAGGAGTTTTCCTGAGGCCCTAAGGTAAGTCAGATCAGCTTTCTCTTTGCATAACAGAAGTAGCCACACCTACATACAAGCAAAAACAATCAGTGTCAAACATTCAACAAAAGAATGTGAACAGTATACAAGGAGCAGAAAAGATATAGAAAAGCTACACATTGAGAAAGGAATTCTCCAAATAATTCGGGTATCATGATGATGGATTTGAATACTGTTGGCATAAAATATATATATTAAGTTTAACTTGAAAATCATTATGTCAAATTATCTGAATAGATTTGTTCCTATTTTTTCTTAATCAAAAGCCTGAATAATATAAGTCTTATTACCAATTTACATCCAGAACAGATGCATTACATAATAGTGTTAAACAGTTAGAAACAACTTCCAGTACCTCTGAGCTACCTTACACTAATCTGTCCAGTTTGTTTGGCCCAGTGAAAAACTGACTAATGGTGAATGCTGATAAGTCAGCGGGGTATCATGCACCACCTTTCGGATTCCCAACAGACCACTTGCTACTGGCTGCCAACTGGAAGTCAAGTACCATTAGTTACCATTAGTAAACAGTATCTAACACCATTGATTAGTACCGGTTGAACCTAGCAGTTCACATTTTCAACTCATCCAGCAGCTTGTTCTTCCAGTACACAGTTTATCAGCTTCCAAACAGGAATGCTGTGGGAAACAATGTTCAAGTCTTTGTTAAAGTCAAGG
>NW_028186239.1:294551-394119 GCF_003343005.1 Rhea americana
CTCCAGGTCTCTCTGAATGGCAGCACAGCCCTCTGGTGTGTCAGCCAGTCCTCCCAGCTTGGGATCATCATCAAACTTTCTGAGGAGGCAGGTATATAGCTGACAGCAGTTATGGAGCTGTGCCATGTTTCAGTCCCGTCTATGCCACCACTGTTAGGAAAACAAAACATTGAATAATCCAACAGATAAATGCTGATTTTATGAACAGGCCTGTAGTTGCCTGGGTCCTCYTTCTTGCCCTTTTTGAAGACTGGAGTGACATTGGCTTTCTTCCTGCCCTCAGACACCTCTCCAGTTCTCCAGGACTTTTCMAAGATGATGGAGAGCGGCCTGGGAACAWTATCTGCCAGCTCCCTCAGGATGTGTGGGTGCATCCCATCTGGCCCATGCATTTGTGGATGTCTAGCCTGCCCAGAAGGCTCTAATCCTTTCCTCCTCAACCAAAGGAAAGTCTTCCCTTCTCTGGACTTTCTCCCTCACATCCAGGCTATAGGATTCCTGGGGGCTGCCCTTGGCAGTGAAGACTGAAGCCAAGAAGGCATTCAGTAATTCTGCCTTCTCTGTATCCCTTGTCACCAGGGCCCCTGCCCCATTCAGGAGCGGGACCACATTTTCCCTCGTCCTTCTCTTGCTGCTGATGTATTTGAAGAAGCCCTTCCTGTTGTCCTTGACATCCCTTGCAAGACTCAATTCCAACTGGGCCTTAGCGTTCCTCGCAGCATCTCTACATACTCTGACTGCATTCCTATAATTCTCCCAAGTAGCCTGTCCCCTCTTCACATTTTATTTCAACTTTTCATCTTCAAATAGTTTCATCTTTTGCAGAGCTATGGTTAAATGCTAAAGTCGAGCTGTCTGTGTTTTCTGACATTTGTTTTCTCTACTTAACAGAAGCAGATCCAGCAGTTTTTAAAATGAAGAATATGGAACAAAATTATGCTGTTCATAATTTTATGCTTTAAAAAAAGGTTTTGGTAGTGGATAATATTTTTATGCAGTTCCTGCTTTTTATTTGAACTTAGAAAAAAACTAGTARGATGTATTTGGCCCATCATCAAAGCAAGCAAACAAAACAGATAAAATTAATASCTCAGAGCCAAGAAACTTTAGCATAACTGCAGAGCTATTTTATGCTGTTTTCTATGTGCATGTTACTTAGACTCTGACTCAAAGATAATCTTCAGGAACTTTCCTACTGAAAGAAACAAATACAATATAAGATTAATGCCTATACACTTAGCTCTTTAAGTGATGCTGGAAATGACAGCTTTGGGTTTTAGAATAAATGTACAGAAACCAAATTTGTCAGTAATCCTTTGATGTTTATGATGCAGCTGCAGCCTCACATGCTGAATACTAACATGTTATTAATTAGAGTTTTTTTTTTGATTTTTTCTGTGGATGTATTTGTTTCTCTGTAGAAAACATAAATACACACAAGAGGGATTGTTTTAATTTTCAGTGAAACACACAACAAAAGCAAAAGAGTATTTCTATGTCCTTAGCATTTTAGATATTTTGAAAGAACAAAGCATATTGCGTAACAATTTACAACATACAAGGCTTAACCAAGCATATACACACACTGCATTTGGACAGGGACCTGTGGCTTCTGAAAGAGAAGACAGAATATCATGGAGTCTCAAACACCCATGTAACAAGACATTATTCAGTCTGGATGCACTAAAGGAATTATCACTTGTAACACACGCAACTCAGAGCCATGMAAACTTTGTCCTTATAAAAACTATTTGCACTCAAAGATTTGTGAGAAAAAAACAGACAGCTATATTACTTTAAATCAAGACTATGGAAAATCTTCATAATAAAAAAGGCATGATAAGCACTGGCAGCAATCCATGTATAGCATTCTAAAATATTTTATTATTATAAATAAATATTATTGAATTAACTTGAAAACAGATAAGAGTTTTACCAATGGAAGTCTTTTAACTCTTTAATATACTTTAATCCCCATGTATACATCACAAAATAGGACCTAAATTTGGAAAAATGAAAATAGTACTAGAAATTTAATTTATGGGTTTTTTGCATTCTCTAGGTCTCACATTTCCTCCATACAGCTCAAAGGAAGTATACTTAACAGTACAACTATTCTGAAAGGTTAACTTCAAAAGTGCAGGGGAAGGAAGGGTTGTGAGTCCCTCCCCTTTCCTCTTCTCAAACATCTTGTACAAAACAAGTATTTCCAAAGTACCCTACCAGCACTGCATTCAAAGACTGTTTCTTGGAACTGATGTTACTACCTTCTGACTTTTGTGACTGATAACATTATTTGAAAAACAAGGCATACAGGGCTTACCGGAGGAATTGCTTGATATTTTCTGCTTTCATTTCAGCCATAAGTTTCTGTTTCGCATTTTGATAGATATCTGCTGGACTGGTTGGTTTCTCAGTCGGTTTTGTAAACCATCCTGAAATACATTTGAAAAGCATTCTACTTACCAAGAGCCCCAGTTCCCACACATTTAAGCCCATATGCAACCTTATGTACTGAACAGTCTCATCAAACCCAAGAAGATGAACAGGGCTTAGGACACCCTCTGTCAAATACACAGGCGAAACAGAAAAGTAAAATATACTTCCTTGTCTGAATTGCATAAAAGTGATGAATTCAATTAAAAAAGTGTACCCTAAATCTCTGGTAATTATACTCCTTTTTTTAAAGCAAATTCATCTTTCATTAATCTCTAAACTACATCTTAACTGGAGACTTACTTATTCACAGGGGGAGGATTAGACTCCTCATACTGGTAATGAAAATCTCACTTAATTTATACATCTATTTAAAAATATGTGCATGAGCATATTCAAAGTGAAGGCATAAGACTCAACAGCCATTTTGTCAGCATTATAATACTTATGTATTTGGGGAAGGGAGCTTAGTATATTTAAAAATTAAAGGAATCAATGAACTGCGATCTTAGGTAATTTTGAAAAGTTAAAGACATTTCAGATGCCATAAATCTGAAAGGAGGACGATGTTAAATATATTATTTCACCCTTAAAAAAAATCCTTTCTCTATTTTAGCTATAAAATCTCCAAATGGAGAATTTGTCCAAAAAAACAACCATATGTGTTGTCGCATACACAATATATATGACCTGTTAGGTTTAAATGTAATTGTAGCAACACTTTGAACATAATAAAGTGATACTGGATCACAACAAAAGTTCATCTTGCAAGTAGCCTGTTTTGGGTAGTGGCCAAAAGCTGATATTCAGAAAAATGTGTAAGAACAGCACAAGCACATAAGGATATTTCTTTGTCCAAGTCAGTCTCCAGAAATTTGCAGTTCAGGGATCTCCTAAATCAAATATTTATATCTGATTTTTATTTTTTTTTATATTTGCTTTATATTTGCTTTTTATATTTAATAGCCCTCATGGATCTTTATTTCATGCTTTAGTCTTAATCATGTGCTACAGTGCAAGTTAAAAATAAAACAGGCAGATGCAGAAATACAATTTTAAAGTTGCTACAAGGAACTGCTACAAGGGACTGCAGAAGACGATCTGATGTTCCATTGAAATACACTATGCATAATGGAAACTTTAGCAACCCCACTGGGCTGTCAGTCAAAACTCCTCCTCCTCTTCATTCTGACCTTAATTTCTAAGACAGCAACTGAATASGAGTATTTAAATAGAGCTGCAGTAAAAAATCAGGAAATACAAATGAAAAAAAAAAAAAAATACTGGAGTTTTCACAGTCACGAAAGTGTCCAATTCTTCCATTAATATCTCCTCTTTTAATGCCTGTTATGGGAAGCTGACCATTCATCAGGGCTCACCTTAGGCTGAAGTGTGCAACTACTCCATTCCCCTCACTCCCCCCAAATGCCCACATTGCTACAGAGAGAAGAACAATCTCTCAGAAAAACAGTGGGCAAGCAAGTATTTTACAAAATCCCAGAAGAGCTGTAAAAGTTCCCTGATGGGTTCACATTGTCAGTTACTCACAACAGGGTTTGGACATAAAAATCTGCAGAGGGYGAAGACTGCAGGCTGAGTCCTGGTGCCTCTGCACTCACCTGCAAGGAAGCCCAGCAAGAAACAGCCCAGCAGCCCGGGGCAGCCCAGCCATGTGCAGAGAGTGGTCCTGCTCCCAGCCATATGGCACTGTGGTGGCCAGCAGCTCTGCAGTCAGTAAGGAGTGCAGGCAAGCAGCCGCCTTCCTCCTCCTCCTCTTCCTCTTCCCACCCTCAATCCCAGGGCTGACCCTGCCTTATGTGATTCTCAGCTCCGGTCCTGCCAAACCAGCTTTAATCAGTGGATGATTATAATAATGATGCAATAAAATACTTCCATTTCTTAGTCTCACACCACAARACAGCTTGTGTGTGGCTATATCTCCGCAATAAATATGCCTTTAAATTATGTGATACATAYATACTATTTTAAAGACTAATTTGTACTAATTATCAGGACTTTTTGCTTTTGAACGTTCCTGTTTTAAGCTTAATTGCAATTAGTATTTGTCCCAGTAGAAGTGGCCAAAAGATGAAATGGAGGAAGGGAAAACTTGTTTATTTCTTTACTGAAGAAGCATAGTATTACTCCTCTTTGCAATCTGTGGTTGAACTAATTCTTGGCAAGTAATGAATACTAGGGTAGCTCAAAACACAACCTAGATCAGCCAACTGGGATTCTTCCAGGCGTCATTCAATTTGAAACTTTTAAAAGTTGCAAAATTATTTCCTATATTCTTCTGCTTTGTACAGTGTGGATTACAAGCTTCTCAGGACCTAGTTTTAGTGGTTGAACTCAGCCAAATCGCTATCTCATGACGATCTCATGAGTAAAGACACAATCCCAACCCAGAAATTCTGTACAAACTTACCTGGCCCTGCACATCACTGCTAGTGGGTTCCTGCACTGTCACACTGAAGCCAAGTCTGATCCTTCTGGAAACAAGGACCTGCCCATCTGAAACTAATAATTGGTTGAAGAGAGGAAAGCTTTTCTGGGAGCCTGGACATGCTCTGATTCTCACCACACACTCCCCAAGGAGTCCAAAGGAGAGAGATCCTGTGAAAGAAATGACAGTGCTCCAAGTATCAAACCTTCCTCAAATATACTAGATTGAATCAAAAATATTCAGAAACAGCTGAAAAGACTGGTTCATGCTTCAATSATTTCACTGGGATTTTTCAAAAAAGACAGAGTTTAGAAAAGAATCACATCACTTAGGTATTCTGGTCCACATACAGCCACTGTCTTAAGCATATGGCTGGATAGCTATGTCCAAACGATAAGCACRTCCAGTTTTGTGATCTTGTTTTTCTATCATTTACCAACTGCTCATAAGCCATCACAAATTCTGAACAGCACGGACTTTTCACACCATCTCACTTGACATATACAAACCAGATGGAATTCCACCTACAGAAATTAYAAAGAATTAGCATATTGGTGTATTATTAGCATTTATATAGCACCACAGGTGTAGGCCTGGCACATAATAGACAGAAAAGTGACAAGAACTTCTGGAGATTGCTATCKAAATTAGACCTCATATGATGATAATATCAGTGGAGGTAGAGGATAAAAACAGCAACAATAAGAAAATATRAAGGGTATTTATTCATATGCCTGCATCTTTTAAAGTGGCAATGGCATCAGCAATACTGAGACCAAACCCAGTACTGAGGCTGAACCTGGAATCTCATATTTAAAACAGCAATGACCAAAAGACTTCTACCATTTGTGACACAGTTCTAATTTCCATTAGTTATAAGTTGTGGTATATTCTTACACTGCATGGATTAGCCAAGTTTATGCACTTGCAGTRTATGGTGAGCTATTTTGTTTCAGTAAAAGTGAGTATAACATACAATACAAATCTATGCTTTGAATCAGTTTGGTATGTGGTGGAGACCAGTGTAAGGAATGACTTTACTAAGCATCAWGTTTTGTGTCCCTCCTGGATCATATCTATATTTTATATATATTTGAAATTACCTGCTGATATACTGTAAGAGCATCCCTGAGTCATCTCACTCATTTCCTAGGAAGATGAGAAAAACAGCATATAAAGTCTAAATAAATTCCATTCATCCACAGAAGTTTTGCCTTGATAATGGAATKTGCAGATGCTGCTGCTTCACCTCTGTAAAGGGGAAYGAGGCACAGCAGCTCAGATGCTTCTTAAAGAGCGTGTGGACAGAGAAGCTAGAACTAAGTTTTTCAAAATAAGGAGAGGGAATAAAGCTACGTYCTCCTGTATCAGCTTCTCTCTTTTTTCTRTTTCCTCCCTTTTTTTCCAGTTTCTTCAGCTCCCTTACTTTCTTCTCTTTGCACATACTGCAAGCTCTGAAACACACAGCATAAGGAATGTAATAGCTACCCTGCATGCTAAAATACTTCCTGCGACCTGGCACATGCCCTAAAACCCACCATACATGTTACTAAACCACAAAGCCAAAGTTGTAGTATCTTGTATCTTCAGGATTGTAGTATCTTCAGGTATCCTGAAACACCTCAGAATGACCTGAGCCAAAGAAAAATGAGCCTGACACGGTAAGGTCTGAAGTACAGCATGCTTGGAATGGAAAGTCCCAACTGTGAGGAGGTAGAAGAAGCTGCTCCAAACCAAATCTCCTTTCACTATTWGCTGTCACTAAGCATTTCTGGCAAAGGCCAGAGCTCAGAGCTTTCAGACGATCAGTACGCCAAAAGGCTCATGTCTCTTTGAGTCACTTTGTGACCAAACCAACAGATCCATTGGCCTCCCTATTTTGCTTGGGTCTTTTCCTGCTGGAACCAAGGTATTATCAGCCAAGTACATAAGATAATTTCTTTCTGTGTAATAAGCAGAAATGTGTATTATTTTTACAAGCCATAGTTTGTAAATTGTAACTGGTCAGCAGCTGAGCCCCAATGGTTACTACCTAATGATAAACAGCAGGCACAAATTGAAAAAATGCAAGGTTCCATTTCGAYATAAGGAAAAGCCTTTTCACCCTGAGGGCAGTGAAGGACTGGTGCAGGTTGCCCAGTGAGTTTGTTCAGTCTCCATCCTTGAAGGTTTTGAAGACAAGACTGGATAAAGCTCTATGCAATTTGGTCTGACCTCATAGTTGACCCTGCTTTGAGCAGGAGGTTGGACTAGAAACTTCCTGAATAACTCCAAYCTGAATTATTCTATGATCGTATCATTCTGCGATATCCTTCCATTCATTACAACTTCCTGATCTTGGGACCCGCTGTTAGTCAAGGAAAAGAACAAAATTTATCCAGACTCCCTCTCTCCAGCTGTAACTAGAGCTGGCTGCTCTGCTCCACCACACTACTATCTTTAGTCCAGCAGCTGATTTCAAACTGCTTACAGAAGCAGAGATGAGCACAGGTCTAACTTCAGAAATTTTGACTACCAGTGATTAGTCTGTCTCAACTAAGCCAACACTTGAGTTAAGTCCTGTAGTGAGAGCATTCTGTTTCAGAAATGATGCAACAGACCTATGAACCAAAGTCCAAAGTTTAAACTTCAGTCAAATACGCAACATCTACATGGCTTGTATCGTGATAGCTAGAATTTATTTTAATATAGGTGTAGATCCTGTCCATCATAACCATGGGTATGCTTCCACTTCATTTGATGTACATGTCAAGTGCACAGGAGAGTCATTGTATGAAGTTCTTTGACAGTATTAACTGGTGGCCATAGGATAGGAAGTACTTTCTTCAAAGAAAAATGTTGCTTTTCATTTCATTTCCAGATACTTTAATGTTACTGCTCGAATAAGTGGTCAACAGCACTTGACAATGTTAAAGAGTGAATTTCAATTCACTGCAGAAGTCAAGCAAATACTTTCTATGTTGCTTGAAGTTCTAGCTCACTGAAAGAGAATTAGCACACAAACCTTGTACTGACTTGTGTAAGAAAGAATTTCACACTTGAGGCCTGAGTTACTAATAGATACTTCTGTGCTACCTTGATAGTTCTAACAGAGTACAGATGCTTAAAAGGTAGCTCTTGCTGTACATGGTTCTAGTTGTCAGCTCTTCCTTAGTCAACTGCCTTATAACACACATCTTGTTGCTCATTTGCCTGTTTCAATTTTTTGAGCTCTAAGAATCAATGGACTGGAAATGTTTCTCAGTGCAGTTACAAAGTTCCCAAGAACTTATTAAGAGACAGAGCTTGCAATACTGAGCAATTATTTATTTTGCCAATTTCTTGTCCCTCATTTGTGCGACAGGAGGTAGATGGCTTTATTCACTGGCATGTCAGTTGCGTTGACTTCATTCATAAATGTCAAATGAGATCCTTGCTTCTTTGTACCATCCCAGAAAATTAGTCATATGAAAGAACATTCCTTTGTGCATATACATCTTTCATTTTTGCTGGTTGTTTAAAAATCCTACAGAGGCAAATAGGAAGCAGCCAGTTGCATACGTACCCATGCAAATATTTTGTCATATGGTTTGGACAGCTTYAGTAATTAGCTACATATGCTTTGCCATTTGTTGTTGAGTATGACACTAGCCATTTTTGCCTGCAATAGTCTTTATGGAACTCAAGGCTTTATTTACTCTATAGAAAGACTTAAAATAAAAAGGGATAGAGGAAGAAGCATGTTCTTTCCAGAATTTCCCTACGAATCTTTGAAGACTAAAGAGCATCGGGCCTTTTATTTGAAAGTTAAAAACTGATCAAGATCTCTTGGGTGAATGAGCCACAATGTGTCTAAATGCCAGATGCTGCCATGCCTAACTTGTAGCTTGTGGAATTAGATGCCTGCGCTCCCTTCCTCACAGAGAGGAAGGAGTTTGAGGTAYACACTTACGAGTGCAGTTTACCACAGAATACCTATCATGTTTCCCACCATCTGTCTGTCTTCCCCTCTCTCAACAAGTCCCAAACCTGCTACAAAGATGTCTCAGCAGTTCTTGAAGAAGCTATTGTTCAGCTGCAAGTTGCAGCCTAGCATACTGAGAAGAATCAAATAAGCACTGGTTTGTCGTAACCTATATTGTAAGCTGGGGTGGTTTCCTGTAGCGGGGCCAAGAACATCCRAGATGATGCTGGATAAGGAAGATTAAGAATCATAGTGATTGTCTCAAGAGATGCCAGCACCAACTGTTAAGACTCCTCAGGACTGAGATTTTCATGMTGAAAAGGGAGATGGGCAACACACTTAGAGACTGCACGGAGCATACAGTCTTTAACCTCATGTCTCTGTTACTTAGGTGACAGGATCAGGGCTGGGGGCAAGAATGGGACTGACTCCATCTGAGGATGTTCTTTTCTTTAAAAAGTGAAGTTCTATTTGCTTTTAAAATTCAGCTGTGAAGGGTTGTGATTTGCAATGAACAGACATGCATCACAACCTACACCCATATCTGGGAGAAGGGACTGGACAGTTTGAATCCTACCTTTCCAAAACATCATTGTAAACCATTACAATACAATCAGCCTTTTGTGTGCTTTCTCTCTCTGAACCTATCRGCCCAAAGGTTTTTCTGCTTAGGGGTAAAGAGTCAACAGGAGAGAGCTTCTGCCCCCATATTCTATCCACTACAGTGGTTAGGGCACAGCTCTGAACTGTGTGTTTAAAAGAGATTTTTCTTTAAATGGATGTTGCCATACCTAGTATCACCACAGCGTGAGGTTAGAGTAACATGCTCTATATTTTGTTAGGTACTTGGCCCTGCCATTGTGTATTATCTGCCAGCTATTGCCAGAAATGTCCCTAGGAAAATTTAAATAAAATAATGCTAAGATTAAGCAAGAGATTAAAAAGCTATGTCTTCTGAGCTGAGAGAAAAAGTTGCTGAGGGAATTTATACGTTAATTAGGGAGAGAGCTCTACAATTTTGGACTCTGGTGCTTCAATTCTGGATACATCCTCCTAAGCAATGGAAAAATACTCTTTTTGAATCCAGCTAGTCAATAAAAGTTGTTCATCACTTCTCCCTCTGCAACATGGATAGTGGATTTGTGTTATCATTCCCTGGACTGCAGCAGACAAAATCATCTAGGTTAGCTTAACTGATGATCCGAACTAACCTGCCTAGTTTTGCCAGAGAGGGATTATAGACCATTGGAATGAATTGCTCCACTGGCATAAAGAGCACCTCCAGTAGCAAGGAGTGATAAAACAGGTGAAGAGAGCAATGTCTCCCATCTGCACAACTAAATTTAGTGGAAGATTATGTCTCCATAGTCTTACTCTAACCTTCTTTCATAAAAAAATAAAAATCAACTGAGAGTAACGGTGGGTGTGAGAGCATTTCCCATTATCTGGTTAGCCAGATTATAGCATGAGAAAGACTAACAGTCAAGTAAAATAACGACTTTAATTATATTCACTTGCCTAAAGGGGTTTAATGTAAAGAGATGAGAAAAATTTATGAATAAGTGAGGTGCTACAGAGACATAAGCATCTGCCGGGACACTGAAATCCACCAGATCATGGGACAGTCTTCTAAGAAATGGTGGAAGCCTCAGCTGAAATGGCAGGTCAAGTTACACAAAAATATTTGCAGAGCAAAAGCTGAATAACCCTCCAGTGACAAAACATTGTATGAACTGACTTCTCTGAAAGTGTTCTCTGTCTGATCTCAGCTGTCCGGTGCACTGCTTTCAAGCAGTAATAAGAATAAGCYGCAGGCCAAAGCAGAAATACAGAGTGTAGAAAGATGGTAATAATTTGGTGTTCTTTCATAGTAAGAGTATAATGGATTTTCTTTGCTTCTAATTGTCTTCATATTAAAAACGTCTTGATATGGACAAGGCATGATAAGAGTAGATTTTCGATGAGAGAATAAAAGTAGGTCTTCATCTTGAAAGATACGTTTTGTGAGATCACTTTGTGGCTGACAAGATGTATTCCCATGTCTTTACCCTGGTGACTAGAAGGCTTCTTGCTTAATTTTATTTGCAAACAACTGTAAGACCCAGCATGTGAGGAGAAGAACATCATTAACTGAATTCTGGGCTGACGGCCCAAAACTTGTTATTATTGTTACACATCCTTCACACTGTGCGTGACAGTCTTCCCATCTTTTTGCATGAAACTTCTGTTTTCCTATAAGCAATGTTATAAAAATTAATCAAGCTAGCTAAATAAAAAGCTCTGAAAATACACCCAATGGTTAACAATTCTTAACATATTAAGCGGAGAGAAAACATGATTTTTTTTTTAATGTAGATTCTCACTTCAGAAGTTATGTAAAGCTTGGGCTCATTTAATGGAGAATATTACCTTGTTATCATTGTTAAATGCATTCCACTTGGGTATACTATTTGCAAAGAACACGACTTGGTTTTTGTGTTCTTGTAATAATCCTCCTACTGTTTTTAAATGCTTTGTTTCCTCAAACTGTCATATATAGTCTTTCATCGATGCTGATATTGCTGATGCTGCTGATGCTTATGCTGCTTCTTTCAGTGTCTCTGCTGCTGCCTGCACAGTGAAGGCTGCAATGGAAATCTGCCTCTTTACTTCTTCCCAGGCTTTACGTTGATCAACTTTGCTTTTAATGTCAAATACGGCATCATAGATTCCTGGGAATGATTCTCCTGCATACTTATTATGGCTGCTTGGAGCAAAGATGACATGTCTGTAGGGAAGTAGAGAAAAAAACAACATTCTGCATTAGGAAAATCAAATGTATTATTTTTTTGAATAAATTTAAYCTGTATCAGCTGTCAAATTCTTGACACTGAAGGTGCAGTAAGATTCTTATACTGATAGTACCCATAATCTATGAAGCAAGAAAATAAAATATAAGCTACGCCATTYCGTATGAATTCAAAAATTCTGTAGCTAAGAATACTTGAGATAAAACTGACTAAAGTATTTTTCCTTTGCCTTGCCTTGGATGGAAGGGAAAGGTAAAAAGGCCAGCTGCCTTTCTCACAGACATACACACATTCTCTGACAGTTAAAGGCATGTTTTGAGGTAAGAAAGCTGATACTTTAACRAGAAACTTCTCAACAGATATTTTTATCAGAAGTTATGAGAAGTATAAGGATTGTAAATCTGAAGCTCACTTGCTGGAGGTACTTTTTAGTGGAAAGACTGCTGTTTTGAATTATGCACAGTGCGAGAAGGACCAAAAAGCTAGACTTGACTATTCTGCCTYTCAAGAAAGATTTATTTCTTGAACTGGATGAGAGAACTACTGAATTCACTTCAGTGTTAYTGAAGTATTTCACTTTATAGTGTATTTGCTAGTATGGCTATTCTGCTATAATCAGTCAAATTTTAGATGTTCTAACTATACTCTATTTTTCTTTCAAGTCACARTAACTTCCTAAATATCCTTTACCCCTGAAATGATTTGAACTGAGTTCAGTGCCAAACTTCTAGATCTATCAGAAGCCCACCGAAATCACTGGAAATGGATGTACTGATCCTTATAGGCTTCTGACAAGATTCTTTTGCATTCTGTACAGTATATCTTACTGGAATTTGCTCTAACATTGTTTTCCCTTTTAAATCTTATTTCTCCTATTTACCTACTTTTACTATGTTGAATAGAATCATTAYAATTCCATCGAGGGACCTGTAAATCATAAAGGGATTCTCATAAGGTACTCAGACAGAAAGTGAAAAACAAGCATTCCTTACCTGTAGAATGGCCTGCCAGGCAGTCCAAGAGGATCAATGAAAGCCCTTTCTAGAAACATTAGCTGATCATTTAAAGATCTGACAGCAAGTATACTAAAAAGAAGATAACAGAGGAACTTGTTAGCTGCGAAGTGTTCAGTCCATTTTCATCCTGTGCCAGAGCACTGACAGCTCTGGA
Source organism: Rhea americana (assembly GCF_003343005.1). Classification (NCBI taxonomy): domain Eukaryota; kingdom Metazoa; phylum Chordata; class Aves; order Rheiformes; family Rheidae; genus Rhea; species Rhea americana. The sequence continues at coordinate 307,336 of NW_028186239.1, forward strand.
TTTATGAAAGTCTAAGACATTGAACTTCAAGTGTAGCCCACAGAAGACAGCCCATGTCAGCCAACCTGCACAACAGTATTACACTGATCTAGACTGTGAGACTGATTTATAACCTGGAAGTTTCCTATAACTGTTTTTAAAGGACAAGCAATAGTGTCAAAGAAAACAGATTTATCAGATATTTTCTCTCACGCCGTATCTTACTYCTGGATCTCCTTTTCATTAGTGTACTTAGGTAGGCCATTCTTTTCTATGACAGGTTTTTAAAGACCTGATTTTCCACAAATCCAGGTAACACCATATCACCTCAAAATCACTTCAAAATTTCCTCTATAAAGTCACATTTACTTTTATGTAGAACCACATCATCTGAGAAATCTTGTGATGTTAGAATCATCCTTTGAGTCATCCAAGAATTGCTTTTTTCTGACTGCACAGATCATAAATTCCCTAGAGCACAGACCATCTGTGTCTGTGTGCTTTGAATAGCTCTAAGCATAGTAATGATGTTCAACAAATAAAAGAACTGTTAAGAAGAATGTGCTGAATGCACACGGATTTCTTAGTCTATACCCCAAGCAACTTAAGACTGAGGTAAAATTTATATCACTGTAAGCCTAGAGTACTCTACTATTATCAATGAAATTGCTTCAAATTTACATTASTGTAAATGGAAGTAGAATCTGGTATATATATCTACTGATATATTTTAGTGGTCCAGAAAAATAAACAGATTGAGATTTACATAGTAAATCAAACATATAAACTTTGATAACTGACAGGAGGTACAKATTCAAAATAAGCAAGATAGAAGAGATCAGAGAGGACATGGAAATTTGTAAATGGAACATAAACCAGAAACTGGCTAAATAACTGTAGCGTTCTAGTTATAAAGACAAATTCTCTGCTCATCAAAATGAGCCTTTCTGAAATAATACAATGCGCTATAAATGTACTATAAATATGAAGCCCATATAAACATCTATCCATGAGGAAACTACTGTAAATTCATTTACCTTTAAATTTGTCACCATCAGAAAGATGGTTCTTATTCTCACCTTCCACATGGGAAAGCACACAGCTAAATCTGATTATTCCCAAGAAATGTAACTATAAGTACACATATATAGAAGGWAGTTTGGTTTCTCATTCTGGGCATGGCCTACAGAGACTAAATTAAGAATTGAGTCAAAAGCTAATAAGGACTTTTAGCACAGGTGATGCATAGAATTTCTGTAAAGCTTGTAAAAAAAACCCCTGACAATACTACAGTCATGGTGGGGTTATTCTCTGCATTAAGTAGTACCAATATCTTCAGAATTACAGAGTACTGACAACTGAAAGTCTATGTGTTTTCTTTAATGATAATCTTGTCATAAAACCCTAGGACATTTTCTGCAGTTGTAGGAACTGACACACCCGAGCTGGCTCTGCTTGTGCTGACCAACAGTCTCGTCACATCATGTATCCTCATAGAGCTAAGACCTGTCAAGAATTGACACTAATTAGCTCGGGCACTCTTCAAAGATAACACAGCTAGATTCCCAGGCTCTACAGTGTCTCAAATGTCCACACTCAGATGTTCTATACTTCTGCATTTTGTTTCATGGAGTAACTAGACCCTTAAAGACAATACTCCATAAGGACTTCAAATGGAACAAATGACTGACAGCTGTTTGTCACCAAGATTATTTGTGGAACTAAATGCAAGGAGACTATGATCTGTGAGCCCAGAGGACTATAAAAATTACTTGGCTGGAAAAAATAAATGTTCATCTTACTTATTGACATCTATTTGCTGCAGACGCTGATGAAAGTGAGCAGCAACTTCTGAAAAATTCCTCACAGCTGAAAAGAGAGCATCTGGAGAGAGCAGGACAGACGTATTTAACTTCATATTCTGAAGAAATCATTTAATAAATCAAATTCTTCAAATTAAAACTACTTATCTTTCACTGTGGTCATGATCTGATGGTTCTTAATTAATGAAAAACAAAATCAAATGAACCCCACATTCCACATTAAAGAGTARATCTATGTGATCTTGTGTAAAACCTTGCCTTGGAGAGAACAGAAATTAGTTTTTCTGTGAATACTGTTATTTACTACTAAATTCTGAATACTTAAAGAAAGTAAAGCACAGATTGCCAGAACTGGATTATTCAAGTAGGTGTAGGTTTTTACAAAGCCCAACAGGAGCGATCAAGCAGAGTGAATGGGGATGTATGTGTGTGTGTTCATATCTGTAATAGTTATTAGTAGTCCAATAAGACTGAGCAGTACATAATTTTGACAGTACAATATACTACAATAAAGAGGACGTCTCTTATGAGATAGGTTGTGAATCCTTATTATCTGAATAAAATTTCACATGCCAGCAAAAGATCTTTACTGCAGCGCAGGGATGGACCATGCCTGCTTGTCCAAGCCTTCMGTCAAACATCTCATGAGGCTTGCAATTGCCATCACTTAACTGAAACCATAAACTGAAATCATGAGAAGCTCTAACTGGATATAAGTAAATTTTTTTTCACTCTGAGTATAGTCAAGCACAGTTGCCCAAAGAGGTTTTGCAGTCTCTATCTTCGGAGGTTTTCAAGACTGGACTAATAAAGGTCTGAGCAACTGTGTTTTTGAGTTTCGAGCAGGCTGACCTAGACGACCTTCTAAGATTTCTTACAGTCTGAATTATCCTATGATCCTATGACCAGAATCGAGAGAAATATCCAGCATCAAGAGCTGGAAAGAAGTGTGACTTTTGCAGGGACCAAAAAAATGTATCTTGCTAGCAACATGGATGTATGATGCACAAGTCATTTAACATGTGGCTGCATCTCACTGTTAGCTCTACAAGGCAGTGGCATAGTTTCCACACTAGTATACTAGTGATCTAAACATATTCAAATTTCAAATTATTTGAGAATATGGCTCTTGTTTTATTCACTGTTCACACTGCACAAGGCACAAGTAAGTACCAGTTCATGACTAAGACTTACGTATTCAGATAAGGCACTGCTAGCATTAACAAAAGAGGATTGTGATGAAAGATTGTACGTACCAAAGGATACACTGTATGTTGACAGCTCCTCTTCATGACTCTTTGACAAATTATAGATGATGTAAGCATAATTGCTCACAGCTGCTGCATAATCTCTGCAGTCAAAAGGAAGGACAACGGAGCTGGCCAATTCGAACACCAGCCCTCCCCGTACCTGAGCTACTGTCAGATGATTCTTGAAAGTGGGATCATAAAACTTCTCCACAATTTCATAGGTTTCATAGATACTGTGGTAAACTGGATAGCTGCTATATTTTTCTACATTCTGAAACAGAACAAACAAAACCAAACAAAACTATTATTAAGGTCAGCTGTGAACATTTCAGCTTTGCTTGAAAACCTTTGCTGTGAGATTCAAGGCACTGTAAAGTTAAGTGTTCAAGTCACACTAATACTCTCTAGCCACTACAGAAAGTAAAGTAGTTCTTCTCATTTGACTTTCTGTAGTGGCTAGATTGCCCCTCGTACATTTCTGAGTTGGTCTCATCTCATTGYGCGCTGCAAAGTCAAACCTATCTTCATCATAATAAAAGAACCACTGCCGAATTCAAAGATTCATAATTCTTCTTAAGTCATTCATAAGCTATCATAAGCCACTGATAAGCCTTCACCAGCCACAGGCAGTTCTGAGCACATCCATTTATTCTAAGCAAAAGTCCTTTATCTTCCATTTGATAACATTCTGTTCTAAGTTGACCATTATTCCTATTTATTAAAAAATTGTGCTGTAGTAGTACTTAACAGCTGGGACTCCACTCTGGCACACTGAACAGAACCAATAATGATACTCTTGTTCCAAAAAGCTGGCAATCCAAACAGCTGAATTACAGTTGATGTTATTCAGACTGTTACAGGGGAAACATAAAGGCACAGACTTACCCAGTTTTTACTGTAACGGGCTCTGCCAGAAGCGATGCCAAGCCGTTGAAAAAAGACCTCAAAGTCATTGCCAGAACCTAGTTTATTTATTCTTTAACAAGAAAGAGGAAAATGCCTTGAATGACACTACTTAAAGTTTAATTTTTAGTATGTTTCCAAGCAGTGTAGTAAGTTATTTATTCTCTAGTCTCAGTCACTATAAAGCCATTCTCCGGCATGCATTTTCTGTTAGCATTCCATAAATTCCCTGTGACACCTACATTATATGCATCTCTTACTAACTGTCATATTCTCAGAGGCCAGCCTCGTAGCAGAGAAATCAAACACTCAAGAGGACAATTTGACTCGCTATCTTTAATCACTGAAAAGACCCAATGTCCTTTCTTCTGCTGCACTACCATCATCCCCAGGCTCTCAACTCAGAAAAAAACAAAACAGTACCCATATTAACTCCATATAAGAGAATCAGTCTCCGAGACTGTGTAGAGTACTCCTGGTAATTCTGAAGGATAATGTTGTAAATACCTGCCCTGTATGCTCTCAAACTACCCAAAATCAGAGGCCTTCCAGGAAATCAGAAGTAAGTGCAACAGAAAGCTGCTATGTTAGCATCTATTTAGCCTGCCACTGGTTTGTGCATACTAGCCTGATGCATCTAAACTTTATAAACTGCATCAACACTTTATTTTTCATACATAAAGCCTCCTGATCATATTACAAAGGCAATTTCACAAAATTATTGTACAATACCATAGCTCAACTGCAATAAAGAAAACTTTGAAATTTATACCAGCTGAGAATGTTTCTTTTAAGTACTCAGTTTTTCAGGTGGATATTTTTTAAAAACCCACACTCTCTAAGCTGTAACAACTTCTGCCRTACCCTTTTTCTTCTGTCACTGACCTGGGGACCTCTTTATATTCGCTCGATGGATTTTTTTCATACCAGCTCTCATATAGAGATCTGCCTTCAAATCCCTCATCGGGACTCGGTATCTAGAAAAAATGTATTGCAACAAAAGACAAAAAGTACAGTTTTAAATATTACCAAGCAACAAATCTACATCCTGCCATCACTTCAAGACTATAGCTTAGAATAATGACTAAGTCATAAACTTAAGTCCCTCAGCCTTTCTGCATTTCCCCTTAAACATTTCAAGTGCACAGCATTTTTCAGAGSAATCATTTATTTGTTAAAAATATGCAGTTTTAGATGGCAAAAAGCACAGGGAAAGCAAAACATGTCAAGTCAATTATTTCCTATGTGAAATATTCATATTATTCTTTATGAGATTTTCAACCATTATATTTAAGTATTCAATATGTAAAAATCCACAAAAGGAAAACTTCTTGTTTCACTTTGGCAGAAAAATTCAAACTATTTTGTCTTTGTTTAATTCAAAACTGATTCTTCAKTTTTTTAGTTCAGGCAAATGATTTTCATGGATTCAGTAGTTACCTTAGAAGAGCAAAACATAGAATAGTTGTACAGTTGTCAGTACGGCTGCTACAGAGATACAAAAATCATCATCAAGTTAATTCCTACCACTATTTTCAGATAATTCTTTAGATTACTGAGCAGAATAAGCACTGTAGGTATTTTTTTCTTCTGTCTTCTTTAATGACAGGCAGTTTTCTAATTATTACTCAAGAATAGCAATCAAAATAAAAATAATATATTTATCTGTTTTGGCCATGAAGCTAATTGTTCACAGAATAGTGTTAATGCATTTTGCCACAGATTAGTTTAAGATGGGATCATGAAAGACCTACTTCCTGATCAGAATTCTTTGCAGACATTAGCTACCAACAGACTGTGGTAACATGCATTTGTCAGCCTATGCTATTGCTCCTTAGCTTTACAAAGGTTTATCAAACCACGTTTATTGGCATTTAGGTCAACATTTTAATGATTCTTGGCGTCCAATTTGAGACTCTGCAGATCTGATTTTCTGACAGTTTTGAACACCTGAACTCAGTTCCCCTATTACCATGGGAACTGTGGGTGACCAGCACTTCTGTTGTTCAAGACAGAAATATCTTCAGCAGGGCACCTAATTTTAACAGATACAAATTTTATTTATTGTTTTCCAATTGCAAAAAACGATTATTCCAAATTTTTACAGTTCCTTTACTTTTGAACCAGGCTAACAGCAGCTTCCAAGAAATAACAAATTATTGACCTTGGAAAAGAAGATGGGTGAATATATACAGCAGATGAACACAGATACAGTAAACACACAGAACACACAGAGTAGTTGAAGATAAATGCATAYATATTTATACACACAGATATATATATAAGACACACACACATAAAAGACCAATTAAATATTCCTGAATAGATGTCTCCAATGCAGATTGAAAGACTGAAGAAAATGCCAAATTAAAAGGCTTATTAGTGCCAGCCTCTAAGATCCACTCTTAGTACAAGGAGCATCTTGCATGCAAGAGAGTCAGGTTATTTGCTAAGAATTACTTGGCCATTAACTTAAAAAGAACGGTTGCAGTTATAAAAGAAAACAATATCTGACATCGCATTTTATACACAGATGCCCATCCAATAAGTGAGTACCAAACATCCCTGCTGGAACCGAGTCCTCAAAGGCCTAGTTCTGCACTTATTTCACAGACTTGACTCATTCATGCCACATATAAGCAGGTGCCAGTGAAACAGATAAATAGAATTTGATATGGCTGGTTGATAATTTCAAGCATTACCTCTTTAGTCAGGCTGTACACCAGTTTGTACATCAGCGGTGTGCAATCTACTCTTAGTGTGTAGTTTCCTGAAAAAGAAGAAAAACTATTTATACCAGGAAGCAAGTTCAACTCATTTTAGACCTTGCACCATTRTTTGTAAATAACAAGGGGACTGGAGGTATACAATCACTACCAGAAAGAAGCTGATTCTCCCTCTTCCCTATGTAGAAGGGCTCTCCTGATTCACTGTAGTCAGTGCATTTGTACTGGTTTAGGATGAATTATAGTCCAGCTTCTGAAGCAACCGTTAYGCTGACTACCCACATTATGAGAAGAGAAGCTGACTCTACAGAATTTACAGAGGTGCTGACAGGGGCACAGCCTTTGTTCTCTCCCTCACAGCTTCTTGAATGGTGTAGTTATTGCAATGTACTTCCCCTATGCAACATGAAATATCTGAAGGGTACTTACAATTCAGGTTATTGTTTCCCTATGTATGTACTCCTGGACTAATGCAATGATATTATCATGTTGAACCTTTCATGTTGAACCTTTCACAGATCTCCAAGCCAAACAGACTCACAGTCATCTGTATATACCATCTCTATTGCTGTAAAATGCAAGTCAAGACTATATACCTTCAATGGAGGAATCTGCATTAATATAAGCCACTCCTCGTGCCTGTAATACTTTGGCATTTTCCTATTAGAAGAAAAGAAGAAAATGTTGATGAACTTTTTTGCCTCAGAACTTTTTTCACATTTGCAGGAGTAAGTAACAGCTGTTTCAGAAAAAGACATCCTGTAGGCAGTAATATATTCTGGCTATTTAGTAAGGAAACTTGTGTATGTGTGGAGTGGGGGAGGGGAGGTATAATAGAAAAAGAAAGAAAGAGAGGAAAAAAAGAAGAGAGAGACAGAGAGAGACTGAGCAAACTGAACTTACCTCTCTGATACAGATTTCTTAAAGATCTGCTCTGTGAAAATTTCTCTATGAATGCTTATTGTTTTACCTCAGCCCACTCTGTCGATCCTAACAAGCCAAATTCCTCTGCATCCCAACTTGCAAATATCACTGTTCTCCTTGGCCTCCATCCTGCAATAAAAGACTACAAAAAATGTATTACAGAAATAGAGACTGCCTGGTATATACTGATAACTAACATGAAAACAAATGTCAGTTTGGAGGGCTCATCTTTTACCCTGACYTGTCGAGATAGAGCCAATAGACAGACAGACAGATAGCAGCAATGAAATTTTCTAGAATTCAAAACCATGGACAAAAAAAAAGTACGTGCTTGTGTGTGAATTCTTGAAAGAACACTTTTCTGTTCCTTCCATTCAGTTAAACTCAGTAAACATTTTAAACTGATGTCTAATATAACAGAAACATTTTTTAATATGTTTCATTTCTATTACTGTATTTCTTTGATCTGTTTCTGAAACGCTGGATTTAAAAACCTAAAGGAATTCCCTGTAACTTTGACATATCACATTCCGAGTGGAGATCTTTCACTTCAAATTCTGCATTTGATTAAACTCAGGCAAAATGGAACTGGCTATATTAGCCAGCATCTTCATCTTTACTCAGATTTCTTTGAGGTTATCGGTGTCTTTTTGATCTTTTGGTCCCCTTTTTTTTCCTTCTTTTTCCTTTTCAACTTGGTTTCCAAAGACACTGTTTCTCATGATATCCAATAACAAGGTGGGAATGGAAATGAAATGAAATGCCAATAGTTTTTAAGTGCAACGAGTAAGCAAACAAAACTTCTACAGCTTGGTGTTTGAGTCATGTCAGAGTTTCTTTCCATGGCATGTAAAGTGGTAAGACAGCATTTACTCTGACAGTAGAAACCTGGTACACTTGACATTTGAACCTATTCTAATATAACTAGGCACTAGGTATTTCAAAACTATTATTTTCTACTATGTTTATACAGCTCATTTTCTGCATTACATCAACATGCTTCACTTGTTCTGGGGTCTATCTCCAAAGTACATTCAGATGATCTGAATGTTGCTCTTCCAAAGCCGCAGTCTGCCAAGGTRTCAACTTTAAGGGACCACTGAAGCATGCAGTTTGACCAGCCTCAGATACACAGTAACTAATTATACCTGAATGGCATATTTATTTCACTGTCTTCCCCACATATTCTGTGTGGTGTTTTATTTTGTTTTTCAAGTGTACTTTCTCTTGAATAGAACTACTGCACAGATACAAAGGTTGTAACTGGAACTGCAATTAATAGGTGCRGAACACCATGCTATTCCAGAGATACACTATTGGATATGATGCATACAATAGTTATAAACTTGTTAGTGATAGCTAAAGTAAATATGTTAAGTTAGYAATTTTCATTTCAAGGCCTTGACTTTGCAGAACATACAAGCATGTCTTTAAGTATATGCTCGAATATTAGAAAAATCAATGGATAAAGCTGAAAACAGTGGTTTTGGTGTGCTTTATTCTTTAATTACATTACCTTCCTTTTTTAGTTTTCCAAAGCTCCTCACAATCTCATGAACCACAGCTGCCCCACTCTGAGGATCAATGCCACCAAACACCCAAGAATCACGGTGGCCTCCCAGGATGACATATCTGTCTAGAGAAATTAATTATAGATGTTTATTTAAAGAAATAATTTGTTTAAAAAAAAGATTTATTTTAAACAAATTATACTATAGTAATGTTAATGGGAAGTAATTTCTAATCATCTATGTAGGTGTCAGATAACAAACTTAACAGTTTATAACATACATAACGAATGGCAGAAGACACTTTAAATCTCCAAAGACATTTTTCTGCATTTTAAGTCAATGTTAAAGAACCTGTCAAATGCAGTAACTTGATCTCATGAGAYTTAAAATAGTCTAAATGCCAGTTCCTCTGAAGACAGGAGCATCTTGTCACATTACACAATAGAATGTAAAGGTGACCARCTAATTMTATTTGTTCACCATGCCAACTTGCAACACTGAAGTATGCCAAAGGCAGTGTTTCTCTGAATATAGTACACAGTCAATTATAAAAAAGTTGTCAAAAATATGATGGAAATGTGATTAATATGACAAAAGACAGACCAGATCTCTGTGATACTGTAACATGGTAACAGTTGTGTTTCAGGTAATAGGCAAGTATTGCAGTCAGATTAAATGATGTTATTATCCTAAAGATGTCTTCAGGTCTGTTTTTTAGGTTATAAAGATCACTAAGATCACTATGATTACAAGAGACTATAAGACAATTAACAAATCAATAGTGCTGGAAATTATATCTTCAGATAGAATACAAAATCTTTACAGACTTGTGCTGTTCTCCATTTCCATTTGTTTTTTGAACTTCTGCAGCTCATAATACTATTCCAGATTACCAGGGAAAAATATCCACTTAAGAATATTCTTTCAGTTGCAGTTACTTGCCTGAAGACAAACTTTTCTGTCTAGGTTATGACTCCCTCTTGAAACTCAGCATTTATAATAAGTGCTGATGTACCCTATGAAAACTGGGGTAGTAAATATTTCAACAGAAATGCTCATGTAGTGCAGCTATCTCAGAGAAAAGGCCCTTTGTCATTGCCCCCTCTGTAACTATTACTAGATGTATCTAGAGATCACTGCACACCCATGAAACACAGAAGACAAGTTACTTTACCTGGTTCCACSGTTCCTCTGATGGTTCCGATCACATTGTAAATCCTTGTTACTTTGTTGTTACTATGAATGTGCATTTTCACCTTCCTAGTAAGAAATCAAAGTGAAAATCCACCAGATTAGCTAACAAAACATCTGGTACTTTTTAGAAGTATATAATATAAATTGTTTGTAATGGAAGAATTTTAGTCAAATTTATCCTCCATCAAACCAAAGTAAATCTGAAAAGATTCCTCTGCAACTTTTCTGGATTTATACTTGTGCAACTGAGATCAGCATTTGGTCACTGAAAACACTGTTATTGATGTCAGCAAGATTTATATTGGATAAGAAGCTCAGAACTCCAAACTGAAAAAGAATATTTTGCTAGTAGACTGTTTTTAAATTTAGGAGAGTAAAAGAACAATGAAATGGTTCATATGAAGTCAAAATAATAGTTCAACCAATACTGAAATAGCTAAACTTCAGTCCTAATCTGTAATCACTAAATCAGTTTAAATACAATCTGAAAAAAATATTACATTTCAGTTAGAGCACTTGTTTTCCAGAATAATCTAACTTGTAGATTTACATTGTTTTATTTAAGGCAATAGTTAAGACCAAAAGCTAGAGACTCGCATAAATTAAAAGAAGACTACGTACCAAAATCAAGTCTCACAAAATATCCAGGCTCACTGAAGAGTTTGTCAAAGTCTAGAAGCTTTCCAAATGAAGCTTGTTTCAAGATCTGCTTGAATCTAAAGCAATTCATATATATCCATCCAATTAGATGTAAATCTGCTGAAGCTTTGCACTGAGTTCACTTCAGCACAGGAAACAGTCAGAATCAAAAAGATGATTTGAGTAACACCAACCTTCTATCTTTGGTCAAATTCTATTGCTGTAGCTCTATTTCCCTGACTCTGAACACATTTTCCTTTTGAAGAAAAACTGACCTTGTAGAATAATTTGTTGTGAAACCAGGACCAATGTTGTAAGATACATTCAAACTTCCTTTCCAGCTACTGTGTGGTGGTGCAGGTCCTCCCATGTTACTATGAGGAAAAAATACATATACGAGTATCAGTTACAGTGTCTTGCAATAGCAAAAAGCATCGGAGAGGAACCAGAACGAAWTTTTTCAGGTCTCATATAAAACAGACCAAAATGATCTGATAAAGTATATTTCCTTTACTGCAAATACGTATTTCAGTCAAGCTTTGTTTCATGTAAGATTTCAGCATGTCTTCAAGCTCTCAATATATTTTTATGTAAGAATATGACTGCATGAAAAACTAGAATTTATGACTTCTCATGACAAAAGTGAAAGTAAGAACCCTGCACCTTTAAAGGGTTTATATTTCATTCATAATTCTTAATCCATAATTCATTTCATTCATTATTATACAAGAGGTATAATTATTTACAACTTAAGAGTATTAAAGAGAGCTATCTAGCTACCCCATAGTTATACATATTAATCTTCTATACAACTACTAGTTGGCGGTGGAAAAAAATAATTTAAACTTATACTTTTATTACTATGAGCAATTATCTTCATAACAGTGATGAGTGTAAAATTTGGAAGAAAAGAGAGTTTGGAGACATATTAGTCAATAAAAGTCTGGGAGGAAATGTGTTACAGTGTTAATGAACACAAGACATGAAAATTCATGACACCAAAGACATTAAAATTCTGCCTTATATGCAAATAAGTAGCTTCAATTTACTTCTCAGGAAAACTTGCATATAGAACCAGAGTAGAATTTCTTTTCCAAGAATGCAAGCCTAAAACAATGCAAAGAATTGTTATATGGAAACCTTGAAACAGGCAATTTTACCCACATTCCCAGGAATTATTATACCTTTGATATTTCTGTTGATACAAAAACTTTACTTTAATAACAGGTAAGTTTGTTTATTGAGTGTACCAGTTGATCTAGATGCTAAAAAATTCAAATGCTAAGATTCCTCAGCAAACAAGAATTGTATGTATCCTCCAGCAGGGGAAAAACCTCTTCTATCAACTGAAGAATCAAGGAATGTTCCACAGTAAAGGAGCTGAAAGTCCTGAAAGTCAGTAGGATTGAGACACCTTTGACATTTTAGCCCAAATTTGCAGAAAGACTTTTAGGCACCACTCCCAGTACTATCCACAGAAATCAATGTGATACTTGCATTTTGCTACAGAATTAATGAGGCAAAGCTGGACATCTCCAAAACAGATTGACAACATGCTGTATATGGATTTAAAAGGAGGAGATACAACTTAAATACCTAAATCTTCCTGGGCAATACAGAAAACTGACTCGTTCTTTTCTTTAAAATATAGGGAGGCAAGAGTAGAAGCTGTTTACTGGTTTAATTACTCATTGGCGTCTATCTTTACTTCTGGCATCTTTTCTGTGGCTAACCATGTATTTTGTATTAAATCTACTGGAAACAATCCAAAATAACATATGGATGAGAGACCAGAGCTCCTTTGCCACTCCCTCCCTTTCTCATCAGAAGAAAGACTAGACTCTCTCTTGCTTATTCTCTTTCCACTTTTATGAATCTTGCACCCTAACTGCTCACTGGTCCATCCCAGCCTGGCAGTCAGAGAACTCTCCTGTAAAGTCTAAGTTCTCTGTGGATTTCTTACTTCCAGGGCCAAGGGATCTCCCAGTTCCAAAGAAAGACAGGACAAGAAAGATGATGTGAGGAAGTAGCTGTTCACTGTGCTAGGTTATGTAATTAAAGGYTAGTTACCAGGGACACAAAGGCCCAGAAAGGATCGGGAAGATCAGAAGAACAATGACAGACAAGGTAACCAGTGAAAACAGAGTACCCAAATGGGCTGCTCCTAAAGCCATCATAAGAGAAGGATCAGCCCATTGTCCAYGGTGTGAAAGCCGTTAAGATGAATCAGCTAGAGAAACTCTCCCCAGAATACCTTGCAGATGAAGGGGATTATTGCCTAAAGGGGTACCAAACTCATCATGATATGCAGAGAACATTTTGGGATTATGTAAAATCCATGTTTTAAGGGAACTGYGGGGATGTGCAAGATTTATCACGGCTGTTTAGAGGAAGGAGCACAGACAGGAAAAGGAAGGATCAGAGTGGACTGGGCAGGAACAAACATAGGAAAACAGAGGAGAAACAGTCCATCCAAGTGTAAACAGCTGTTGAATACACTTGTTTGGCCATGCCCTATGCCTAATCATCAGAGTCTGTCCTCTTTTCATTAAATTATATTCCTAACTAGTTTTCTAGGGGGTGCTCTCTACTCTGCGTATACGTGCGTGTGGCGAGAGGTCTAAAAACTGGAGAAGGGGCCACAAGTCAAAGGGTCCTATAAGTCTAGGGGCCAGCAACTGGAGGGCTGTGTGTTTCCTTGGGAACTTCAATCCTGTGTATGTGCAAGTAGGTACGTGTAATTCGCTAGCAAACTTCAAGACAGAGAAGCTCGTGAGTAGAGTAACAGGTCTAGGAAGGTCTAGGAGCAAACTACTGGAGAGATTATAGGTCTTGGGGGCAGTTACCAGAGAGACCAGAGGATCCAAGTATCTATAACTGAGGAGACCACAGACCATATGCTTGGACCAACTACCAAATAGATCTGTTTGTGTTTTTGTGTGTGTAATAAGAAGTGGTTTGAATAYTATCAACTAGAGTGGGGCTGCAAACCTTGGGAACTCATACATCCGGGACCGGCARCTGAGGAGACCAGAGGCTTTGGGACTAGCTACTGCATAGACTAAGTGTCTAAGGCCAACTACTGGAGTGAAGCATACTATGTGCATAGACATATATGTGTGCATACGTATTTATATTCAGCTAGCTGACTTCAATTCTGATTAGCCCGAGAGGACAAGCAGGATTAGGCTGTCCATGCTGTTAGTGTTTGTGTGAGTGCTGTACGTTTATTTGAGTCCTAGTAAGGCAGTTTTCTGTTTGTGTTGATCTATATGACAGCCTGTGTGGGAGGCACGTGTGCACGTACCTATTGGGAATAGACACTCAGCCTTGCTACTCAAACCTGGTGACCTAAAGCCACAGCAGCCTCACATCTATCAGACTACTGGATTCAGCAGCCTCTAAGACTTTGTACCAAATACATTTCTTCACATAGCAAACAAAGTAACACAAACTTCAGTGCCYGAAATAATGTTTGCAGCAAAAATTTACAAACTTCTGAATGCTGTTACAACTAAGTGGGTTAGCAGAAGTTTTTGTGAGTCAGTAAATTAGAATTAGCTACCTAAATTCCACCTGGAATACCAAAATCCTTTTGAGGTACTAGGTCTTGAAGCTAAAATTCTGCTTAAGCAGAGGATATCAAAAATATATGTTAATCTGTCAATTTATAACAGATAATTGTTCTTTATTTTCCTTTGCCCTCCCTAACCCCAGTAGAAAACAACACCTTAATATTTTTATTGTAATTCATAMCACTTAGGAGATAAGAGCCACATGTGAGCAAAGGTAAGTTTGACATTTAATAATACCCCAGTGCTTCAGAAAACTCATGTCAGCCTTGTAAATAGAGACAGTAATGTTTCTATTTCCCAAATGCTTATTTAAGATATTTGTGAACAAGCTTTCTGTCACCAACACAGAACACTTGTTTGTCTTCTGGCTCAAATTAAGATTCCTGCAAAGCTGAAAAAAAGAGARGAAAAAGTACCTTTTRTGAAGCAGGGAACCAAAAGACTGGAGAATATGGACTAGCATATAGTGTTCCCTTCACCATCACTCATTAGAGCAATCCCTGATATACAACCATGCCAGATGTCTTTAAGATTACTGTGTTTTCATTTTCATAGGATTTCTGCATTTAATTTGCATATGTCCGGTGTGTATCTGTTATCTTTAGATGAGGGACTGTGCTTAAATTTCAAAATAACTCAATGCATATTATTACTGCTGTGGAACTGGTTGTTTTTAGGATTAAAATTTGTGTTAATATAATGCTTGGCAGTATGGTTCAGGAGTTTGTATTATAGTATAACAATAGCACTGTTTCRTATCATTCAAAAATCTGAAAGTAAAATCACATTGCTAAAGCTAAACCAGTATTAGGACTCCTGAATAAACATACCGATGCACTATTTTATAGTCTCTTTTCCTAGCTAAGGCAGCTATCACTGTCTCTGTGTAACAGATTGTAAAAGAAGTCTTGAATCCTACGAGAACATAAGAATTTGATAGAATGAAAGAAACAGAGAGAAGGCTGTGGAGCAGTGAGAAGTCTATTTCACTTGTGTCCCAAGACAGAACAGCTTTGTCCATTCATTTATGAAAGAGGCTTGCCTGCCTTATTCTTAAACCCCAACCAACAGAGACTTTACAGTTTCCCCAGATAATCTATTTCTGCATTTTATTTTTTTCCTTATTAAAAACTGAAAAGCCTATACTTGAATTACCTGACTAACACCTGAATATGGTGTTTTTCACTTTATATCTTACTCCTAGCAGTAGTAAGTAGTTGTTTATTCCCCTCCTCTCTGCAGTTAGCTGTTCTGAGGACTCTCATTACATTTCCCTTGAATCTCTTTCTTCTAAACAACCATCAATGGCTCAGCCTTCTCTTTCGCTGCGCTTTCTAACCTTTAACTCAGTCTCTCTAGCGTATTATGAATTCTGGTAAACTGCTTCATATATTTTTTGATGCAATGAACAAAATTGGACTCAATATTCCCACAGAAGCATCAGACAGAGCAAAATGACTACTCATGTGACTTAGATACAAACTGCTCTACAAATATTCACACACTATTATGTTCACCTGTTATCCTGAGCTCTTTTCTGTGGTACTTTTACCAGCCCTGGTATCTGTTATTCTGTGCCTGTACACCTGATAAAATTATTATTCCTACATGTGAGAGGAATGCTGCACTTGCCACTCAGTTGCACCTTAGTTTTTTCAGGAAATGTATCTGGTTTGTTAAGATCACTATGAATTTTAATGCCTTCATCTGGCAAGCTGGCACCCTGTCTTCATGTACCTAGCATATTTAATAAGCACACTTTGCACATGCCTATTAAATCCCCAGTAACATTTCAGAGTTTCCTCAGGGTTCTTAGTTTGAGAGAGCACATGCCTTCATTTAACAGAAGAGCAAAGTACCGGTCCTGTCCCATTAAACATGAATGATAAATATTTCCTTGACAAGTAAATGATTTCATTGGTGGTCTTTTTTGTAAGATAGGTATCATGGTGACCATATAAATCATACTTTTTTTTAAACTAAAATACAGTGTATAACTTCCATAAAATATTTGACTGATCATGATAATGATCCTTTCCAGATCACTCAGCACATATCAAATATATAGTAACAGATACTAGAATGTTTCTCCCTTATATAGATCCTAATTATAAACAAATGTACTATTTCAACAACTACATTAGAAGAAAAGCACAAAAGCTGTTTCCCCTTCTTTTCAAAAATTTTTATGACTTTCACAAAGCAATCTATTTAAAATTCTCAGTGTGGCCTATGTACTTACCGTAGTAGTGACTCAGCATCATGAGAACCAATGGGATGAACTGGAATTTTTGGGAGACCTACACCACTGGCTTTGTCCAGTCGGTAGGTGTATTCTGAAAACAAACGAATGGTATTCATATTTACAACTCTCAGAGGGAATCTGTATAATTCATGTCATAGTTCAAAATCAGGAGTCAAAAGTTTTTCATTTTCCTAGAAACTAGGTTGACATTTCCACAGTGTCATTCTTTATGCTTCATCAATATGTTTTCAGAGATACACTAAAAAAATTTTCCCATTAGTGTCTGCAGTCATACACCTAGAGTTGTCTAGAAATTTTTGATTAATTCCTAATTTTTGAGTTGAAATATTTTTGGGTAGAAATATCTCTTATCACATAAAGAGACTTTGGACAAAGCCAAAGAGCAAAAACAAGAGCAAAGAGAGAGACAGGAGTCTGATGCTTGGAACATTCAGGTGAGAACTGAAAAATTTTGCCAGTTAATAAGAATGTAAATAAAATCTTCTACACTCAGTTACTGAATATTCTGTTTTTTTTCTGTTTTCATGAAAAAAAATCTGTTTTGTCAGAACTCAAATAAAATTTTGATTTTTTTCTTTTTTTACAAAACAATTTTAATTCTCACAATGTGAGTAAAATTTAACACTTGAATGCTCTTTCTCTAGCAGACGTGGAAAAGAGTGGATTTTCCTCCTTACTATAGGACACTTACTGTGGGAGRCAGACAGAAATTCATTAACTTGAGATGAAAAAGAATTCACTGGATCTAGTATGAGGAACTAGAAATCATCCCCACAGTCTATTGCTGCTATGCTGCAACTATGGACACATAGTCTCATCCAGCTCAAGCTGTACTGGCCAAAGAGACAACTTTCCCACCACTTAGGCACTACTCTTCTTGAAGTGACTGTCTCCTTCAGATATGCTGGCTCAGGTACTGGCATGAGCGGTCCTTAACACATTTCAGTCAAAATGAGCTGGATTCGTTGTTCAATGAAATGTCTCAGGCAGAGCTCAAATGAGCAGTGTGAGGTGAAGGTGATGAACCAGTAGGGAATGGTAATAGCATGAGTCTCAGTGTGGAAGACCCCCCCATAAGGGGTGGGGCCCCTGTGGAGGGCAAGCAGCCCACACCTGCGGAAAGGGGAACTGCAAAAACAAAGCAACCTGTGAGCTGTGCAGACAGACTCTTTCCTGGTTTGCTGATGTGAAGGAGAAATAAAAAATAGCGTTTCAACTGTCGAACACTTGTGTCATGATCTCTGGGTTATTTAAGAGAGTAAACTTTTGTAGGTAGGTGAAGCTATACAATCTAGTGCTGCACTTATAGTCTCTTTCTCTTACGTATCATCTGCAGAAGTGCTGTGCTGAAGCGAAGGCCAAAGCTGCCCCCTCACAGCAACAACAACAGCAAAAACAAACAAAACCCAAAAGGAAAAGAAAAGCTGTAGTTTGTTCCAAGGGAGAGAACATCCCCATCACCCTTCCCAACCCCTTCTGAAACCAGGCCCTCAGAGAATGTCTTCTTCAGTGTCACTCACCCTTCGCAGGATAACCTGGTGTCAGAGGATCTCCTGCCCCATTCAGGTTTAATACGTTTCCACGCTGAGCTCCTTCACCTGGCAGGTTCCAGCCAGTTGGGTAGGGATTTACTCCTGGGGCACAGTAGTCAGCAGGGTCAGAGTACAGAATGACTCCTTTGGCACCCGCCAATTCAGCATTCTTTACCTGCAAAGCAAATCTCTGGTCCTATTCGGTCCCTTATAGCTTGACATAGTGCTCAAGGGGCAAAAGTATTATAAACTACAGTGATTATACCTCAAATCCTTTTATACTGCTTGGTCTAAGTAAAGAAATTTTTATAGGAATTAAAAATGTGGCCTATACCTATCTCATACCATGTAATTTCCTGGAAATACATATACAGATACCAAGTTCAATATGAATGTAAGAGATCTGCTGTTGCTTTGAAAGTAAGAAGGGTAACTGCAATAACWTGGAAATCATCCTCCAAGATATTACTACATAAACTGAATTAGTATTCTGTCACTTAGATCAAAGCTATTACCAGACCATTAAAATGTATATATCATGGATGAAAAAACTGTATCACAACCATTGATGCAACCTTATCTTTCAGCTAGTCATGTATTTGCCCAGATGACCTTCTGAATGCATCTCAAGGCTCAGACTATACAGAAATATGTATTACTAGAGAGCTTGAAATTGCCCTTTGTTTGTAAATAAGCCTAATGCCAAACAATGCATATCCTTATAAAGGCAGAAGGAGTGATCTGCATGCTGTTTTGATTAAGGAAAGTGTTCTCATACCAATATCAATGGCAAAATATATTAGTGTAATCCTGGTTGACGGAGATGAAGAGAGACAGAATATAGTTCATTCTGACATCCCAATTTATTTTGCTACTAGGTAAGACTGTTGTATAGTATGTGAGTGGTAATTAATCCTCAAAACAGTTTCAAATTTGGGTATTTTAATCCAGAGTTACATAGCTTTTCTAGGAAATACAGTACTTGTCTTCATGCTCTATCCTATTCTTGCACACTACTAGGAAATCTAAATGAAAGTACAGTTCTCCAGACTGCATATAGGCTGCCTAATTCTTTAGTTTGAGCTATATAAACAGCTGTTAGAAATACTTCCTTAAAAATGAACATGTTGTCCCTTTGTGTCAATAAGGAGATCACTTCCAAACCACAGCACAACTGCCCCTTTAAATTTTAGTAGTCTGATGTGCTTGTATTTTATTTTAATATACGACTCAGACAACACTGCCTTCTTTAATTTTTTAAGTCATTTCCATTCAGATAGTACCTTTAAAGATGGTAACTTATGAACAACTTAGTGAAAATATTAGCTGGCCCAGAGTATGAGTCACACATTTTTCACAGGAGAAAATGGCAAATACGTAAATTAGAGTTAGCCATTCAAAGGGAACATATTAGTCAAAAACATACAATAAGATTAGGTACTCCAAAGAGTAGATTCAGTGTTTGGCCCTCTGAAGTAACAGAGAAATACAAAATATAGTCCTACCCAAATCACAGTCAGACCAATTTTTGTGCAAAAGTTAAATACACTTATAATAGTCTGTCATTTGACATCCCTATTGAGAAAAGCACTTCAGTATGTACTTGAAGTAAGCTTGTGACTATGTACTTTCTTGTCAGGCCATGGATGCTTGCAGAAATGTTTAGTTTGAAAATATTTATGTGATGGAGACATGAATAAATATATACCGAGTTTTAAATAACCTCCCTGCAGATTAATCTCTCCCTAGTTTAGAGAAACCATTATAAAGAAATGCAGGATAGGTGTTTTGAAGCACAGCTGAACCACTGGAGAAGAATAAGCTGGTTAGAACGTGTTGCCTAAAAACATCAGTAATATTTGGAACAATTTATAGTATGTAGATGAATATAAATAACACATAATTATTCAAAGTATTTACTTTGATCTTTTAGATGTATTTTTTATATTTGTGTGTGTGTGTGTATACACACACACACACACACACACACACACACACACATATATATACTGAATATATATTTTAATTTCCTGCTCAAGAATTGTCTTTGAACACAGCTCTGTGAAAAGTTCAACTACACTAAAATCTCCAGAAGACTTTAAGTAAGATTTTCAGTCTTTGGAATCAAATAGAAGACAGCACAAGTAACTTTTTTATATAGATGTATTACCTTATTTCCTCTGAAGATCTTGCCGTATCTAGCGATAACAATCTTTCCTGTACAGTTGATTTGCATTTCACGTTCTAGCTTAAAGAAGTCCTCAGTGCGGCCATAATTCACATACACTAACTCACCCTAATAGAAGGAGGCAGAATTGGAAACAAGAATGTCAATGAACATGTGAGAAGGAGGATGTGGTCTAGTAAGAAAATAAGTTAAGAGCAACGGGCTCCGGTATTGGCTCTAGCATGAATTCTTCTTTGATCATGACCCAAATAGACAGGCAAGTGACATCTAATGAATTTAGGCTCCTACCACGAAAAGCTGCCTAACTTTGGTCTCCGTGGAGAATATAAGATACCACCTCTAAATCTGAAACACAGAATAAGTGCTTTGAGTATAGCCCTTGTTTCTTTCTGTTGGCCTTGTAAGAAGCTGGAGTCAGTCTCAAGAGAGCTGGAGGTATTTTGGACCCAGACATCATAGTAAATAGTAATTGTTTCTTAAGCATCACAGTAGACTGGTGCTGATACCCTACAAAATTCTCAGGAACCTTGATTCCTATTTGCAGAAGCTACAGATTATCATAATAAGTACACTTTGCACATGAAAGAAGTATCCTTCATGTTTGTGTTTCAATTATGTTATTCAACACTAGTGCATGATTCATCTTCCTTAATGTCAGCTATCTAAAAGATGTACGCATAGTCTGAGGTTAGGCAGTGCTCTACAGTCAGTGATAAGAGTTTGGAAGTTATAAGGAGTTTTCACTCCAAACTTGTTTTAAACACCTTTTTTAAAGAAGGAATAGATTGCACTTTGGAGACACCTCTCATTGACTATAAACAGATCCTCAAAGAGCAGTTTAGGGTACATGACTATAATTTCAAACAACTAAAATAAGATGACAAGAAACTCTTCCTTAGTGGACTTTTCTGTATTACCAGACATATCCAAAGAGCTCTTCTACTTTATTTTTGAAAAAGTACARGCTCAAAGGTCTTACTCTGATGAAATCCCCAGACAAGACATTCAGCTCAGCTGATATTACAGCATACAGCATAACCTGATAAGACTGTGGTACGGTCATTTCAACTGTACCAGTTTAATCACTATGCTGCTCAAATTGTAATTTGTTCTTAAATTAAGCAAAATGAACCAGAATCTCAATAAGTGTAAATTAATGAAATAAGGGGAACTGTATATAAACAAAGGGAGCAATTTCACACCTGCTAACACACACACAGTATGTGTCACACACACAGTTTGTGACACTCTGTCACAAACACAATGATTATTCCTGAAGACACTTTCCTGAATTTATCCACTTAGCATTTTCTCCTAGTAAAATTGAAAATAACTCTACTGAAGTTGAGAAAGATTTTCTACTGTAATTAGATTATTTAAATGTAATAAACATTTAACATAATAAAATCTTTTGCTTTCTGATCTTGAACAGCTTACTAACGAACTTCAGAAAGTACAGCAATTAAATACTAGGCTAATAAGAGGACTGTCAGCAGGCTGAGAATCAACATTAGATACAGAATTTGCGCCTTCATTTTAGCGTAAATTCTTTAGATTATCTTGCAGAAAATGCTTAAATTTGTAGGCTATTGTATATTTTCAAGTAAGTACAAACATGCTGGTTTGAATGGTCTGGCTTACATAATTGCAGAGCTTTAATTAAGGGCAATTTTCCAGTTGCCACAATCAGAGCAGTTGTTCTAYGATGAAATATAAAACAAGTTATGAGAGTAAAATTTTCTAGTAAAAACTTATTCCTATTTTTTACAGTTTGCCTTTTTATAAGGTCTTTGATTAACTTAGTGCCACCACAGAAAGAAAAGCACAGCTCTGTTCCTTAGGAAAAGCTCTCATAACTGTATCTGATGGAAAGTATATAATCCCAATTTATAATGGGAAAGAAAACAACATTTTTCATAGTGTTGCAGAGTAATTAATCTTTGGATTTATGAAACTACATTAAAAGGTACTTATCTGAAAATTCAAGCAATTTTGGATATATTACATAGCAAATCACACTTGCTTAATGCAACTCCTTTTGCAGCTCTGACAATCTGTCATATTTACTTTTCATTAACATGACTAAGGATTACATCAATGCTATGAATTTATCATCAGAGCATTGTGACAATTTACACCATAACATAATAAAATCCTTCCTGTTTATAGAACTGCCACTTAAAAAATATTACAAAATAAAAGTTATGAGAATGTAATGTGGACTCTTCTTACAAAATGTCTTGTGGGCTCTTTTAGCTTTGTTAGAGGGCTCAAGCATTTATCTTGGTTGTGACCATCGTTAACTGTATGTGAGTACTTGTATAGTCAAGTCACTTAAAAAGGAAAGGAGTAGGATTTTACTGTTATTGATGATACTGATATTCCAAACTGATTTTACTTTATTTAAGAACAGAATGTGATTTCATTTTGTTACTTCGTATGCTTTCCACTATTTCTATTGGACGAAGCTTAACTTCTTTTCATCTGAACTGGGGATTGGATCAGATGATCTGGTCCCTTCCTTCCCACCACCTTTTTCAGGGCTTTTCAGGCTGAACTGCCTTATAATTTCAGTTTTTCAGTGGCTTCTTTCAAATGGATGCTGGCATATGCTGACACTTCCCTCCCTATCACAGAATGGTTGTGAAGTCTTTTAAAGGAAAGAAAGTTTACTCACTTTGGAGCATTTAGAGATGAAATAATTCCTTCTGATAAAAAGCAGTCTCATCTGACCTAATGAAAGTATACTGCTTCCTGACCATAAGTATGGGATAATCAAATCATTACAGCCATAGTAAAGCAACACTGGTGATGTTCTTACTGCTTTAAATGATAAGAAATTAGAAAAAAAAATCTAGCATGTTGGACACTGTGATAAAACTAAGTTACTAAAGGTAGGATTTAGTTAAATATTATGATATTTATATTTGGGTGCCTACATATAGATTATTTTCAACGGAGATATTTTCAACAGTGGAACCTAGACAGTGCTCAAGGTTCAACCTCTAAGGCATAATGGTCTAGTGTCATTTGAGACAGCCTAAAGTATCCAAGAACAGGGGTAACAGTTATACTACAGGATCCACAAGAAATCYGTTTTCTTCTAGAGTGACAGCCAGTCAGTATATCCTAGGGCATCTCAAATGGCACTAGATATCAATGCTTAAGTAACTAAACTAAATGTCAAGTTCTACACTAGGATGAGTTGAACTGTTATCTAGCGTCCACTGATTGTATTGAGTAAACCTCCACTGACTACCACGGAAGTTCAGATACCAAAGCACGTATGGGTATCTACATAAAGATATCTAAATTTCTGCTTAGTCTGAAGCTGAAGCCTATCCAAAGTGGCTGATTAACTTGGAGGTTGCTAGATTCTATACTCAGCTGGTGTCACCTACCTCAGTGGCCAGTTTTCCTAGATATCTCCAGTTCTGTTTCTGTAACAGTATAGGAATATAGATCATAGAATCACAGAATCAGTAAGGTTGGAAGGGACCTCTGGAGATCACCTAGTCCAACCYCCCTGCTCAGCAGGGGCACCTACAGCATGTTAGACAGGGTTGCTTCCAGGCGAGCCTTGAAGAGCTCCAGAGAAGGAGACTCCACAACCTCTCTGGGCAACCTGGTCCAGTGCTCTGTCACTCTCACAGAGAAGAAATTCCCCCGCACGCTCAGGCTGAACTTCCCGTGCTTCAATTTCTGCCCACTGCCTCTTGTCCTGTCACATGGGACAACTGAAAAGAGTTTGTCCCCGTCCCCCTGACACACTCCCTTCAGGTACTTGTACACATTGATAAGATCCCCCCTCAGCCTTCTCTTCCCCACGCTGAAGAGGCCCAGCTCTCGCAGCTGTTCCTCATAGGTCAGGTGCTCCAGCCCTCTGATCATCTTCGTAGCCCTACGCTGGACTCTCTCCAGTAGCTCCATGTGTCTCTTGTCCTGGGCAGCCCAGAACTGGACACAGGACTCGAGATGAGGCCTCCCCAGGGCTAAGGACAGAGGCAGGATCACCTCCCTCCACCTGCTGGCAACACTCTCCCCTATGCACCCAAGGAGACCATTGGCCTTCTTGGGTACAAAGGCACATTGCTGGCTCATGGTCAATCTGTCATCCCCCAGCACTCCCAGGTCCTTCTCTGCAGAGCTGCTCTCCACAAGGGCAGACCCCAGCTTATACTGGTGCCTAGGGTTATTTTTGCCTAGGTGCAGCACTCTGCACTTGCCCTTGTTGAACCTCAGGACGTTCCTCTCTGCCCAGCTCTCCAGCCTGTCCAGGTCTCTCTGAATGGCAGCACAGCCCTCGGGTGTGTCAGCCACTCCTCCCAGCTTGGCATCATCCGCAAACTTGCAGAGGATACACTCTGTCCCCTCATCCAGGTCATTGATGAAGAAGTTGAACAGGATGGGACCCAGGACTGAGCCCTGGGGGACTCCACTAGCCACAGGCCTCCAACTAGACTCCACGCCACTGATGACGACCCTCTGAGCTCTGCCTTTCAGCCAGTTCTCAATCCACTTCACTGTCCACTCGTCTAACCCACACTTCCTGAGCTTATCCAGGAGGATGTTATGGGAGACAGCGTCAAAAGCCTTGCTGAAGTCAAGGTACACAACATCCACTGCTCTCCCCTCATCTACCCAGCCAGTCATGCCATCAGAGAAGGCTATCAGGTTGGTCAAGCAGGATTTCCCTTTGGTGAATCCACGCTGGCTACTCCTGATCACCTTCTTTTCCTCCATTTGTTTGCAGATGACACCCAGAATGAGCTGCTCCATCACCTTTCCAGGGATGGAGGTGAGGCTGACTGGCCTGGAGTTGCCTGGGTCCTCCTTCTTGTCCTTCTTGAAGACTGGAGTGACACTGGTTTTCTTCCTGTCCTCAGGCACCTCTCCAGTTCTCCAGGACCTTTCCAAGATGATGGAGAGCGGCCTGGCAACAACAGCCACCAGCTCCCTCGCTACCCGTGGGTGCATCCCATCCGGCCCATGCATTTGTGGATGTCTAGCCTGCCCAGAAGGCTCTAATTCTATCCTCCTCAACCAAAGGAAAGTCTTCCCTTCTCTGGACTTTCTCCCTCACATCCAGGCTACAGGATTCCTGGGGGCTGCCCTTAGCAGTGAAGACCGAAGCAAAGGCGGCATTCAGTAATTCTGCCTTCTCTGCATCCCTTGTCACCAGGGCCCCTGCCCCATTCAGGAGCGGGACCACATTTTCTCTCGTCCTCCTCTTGCTGCTGATGTAKTTGAAGAAGCCCTTCCTGTTGTCCTTGACATCCCTTGCAAGACTTAATTCCATCTGGGCCTTAGCCTTCCTCACAGCTTCTCTACATACTCTGACTGCATTCCTATAATTCTCCCAAGTAACCTGTCCCCTCTTCCACGTTCTGTGTACTTTCTTCTTCTGTCTGAATTTGGCCARGAGCTCCTTGCTCACCCATGCAGGTCTCCTGCCCCTTTTGCTGCACTTTTACTCACAGGGATGCACCGCTCTTGAGTCTGGAGGAAGTGGTGTTTGAATACTAGCCAGCTCTCCTGGTCCCCCCTTCCTTCTAGGGCCTTAACCCATGAGAGTCCACCAATTAGGTCTCTGAAGAGCCCAAAGTCTGCTCTCCTGAAGTCCAGGGTTGCAATCCTGTGCACTGAAATCTCCCATGCACTGAAAGCAGAAATGCACTGAAATCTCCCATGCACTGAAAACAGACATAAGGTGGAACTGTTTCCGAATCTCTGCAGGGATTCCAACAGATAGGTGAGCATCCCACTCTGACAGGATTTATCCTTCAAAATGCAGTCATTTCCAAATCTTTTTTTTAAAAAAGSAGCTGCTTGAAAAAGTGATGATGCTAGCAGTTCCCAAGCTTACGTAACTACCTGATTAGGGTACTCCTCCAGAAAAGGTGAGAGCTGAGTTTTGGGCCTCTTAATATAAAGAACTTTGAACCCCTTTTTCCCACTTTCCAAGAGYATGGCCTACTCTCATGAGGCTATAGTTAGCTGGCATGCAGGTACTTTGCAGCTTTCTTCCTTCATTGAACCTAGAGCCATAAGTAGGAATGATTTGCAAAATTCATGAGCAGAGACAGAACATAAGACTGATGAAGGCACTTGCCAAGTTCCAACTCTCTTTCCATAGGTTAGTTCTGTTTTTTTCATGGAATAGCTTTTAATAAAAAGTACAAACAGTTCTGGGAGAATTCACAGGAGTACAGAGACCATTCAGTCTTCTCCCTGCTGAGCTACATACATGCTCCCTGCTGTGCTATTTGCAGGACAGATGCAGACAGTTGCTCACTGGAGAATGCTATTCTTAACAGCCGTGGCTAAGCACCTATAGCTTCTTGTCATAGTATTATGCAACAACGAAAACATAAGTATCATATTTTGAAAAGACAATGTCTTTTAGGTTTTCTTTCTTTCAGAAATAATATTCTCATATTTGATTAAAATAAAATCATTTTATAAAGAAGGAAACTTCATCTTCTTAAAATTTTTATTATTTCCCATATCCCACCATGTAATGTAGCTCTCCAGATATCAAATAAAATGATGAAGTTATTCTGTCCTTTTTTGGAATATTATATTATGATAGGAAGTCAGAATCCACAAATTTTACCTTACACTATGTTCCAAAACCCTTACTGCAATTTTTGAAACACTCAAAGCTCTCATATATGGTCTCTCTGTCTTGTTGTACCTGTCTGGTTCTCCAGGTGCCTTTGAATATCTGAGGCATATGAATACAGGGTATCTTTTGTTTTCTGAACTTGCACAGCTTACTAGCAAACGTTGGAAAATACAGGAATTAAATACTGGGCTAAGTAAGAGTCAAGACAGTCAGCAGGCTGAGATTCAACATTGGATACAGCTTCGAAGCAGAGATTGGACCAGATGACCTGCAGAGGTCCCTGTTAACCTACGTGATTCTATGATTTTATACAGAGACAGAAGAGATATTGCAAAGAAATATTTTCTGATTTTCAAAATTATTAGCTGCAACCACTAATGACCAGAGACCATAAAACTCCTGTTACATGCACCAGCTTCATAAAAGAAAACCTGCCAGCTGGCACCATCTGTACAACAAGATTGAAAGGATTAAGCTCAGATCTCAGTAAGACTTTGCCCCTCTGATGGAAATGCTAGCAAAAGCCATTTTCAGGCATGTTGTACGCTCTGTGTTGATAGCTGTCAGTGCAACTCGTGAGCAAGCAGTATTCTGAAATTAGGTTATTCATTTAGCTACTTCAATATAAAAATCTTATTTCTTAATCAAGATGGGAAACAGTAGGGTATATTCACAGTATTATATGGGAATCTTATTGCAACTGATAATACTAAACATTTATTTATGTATTTTTAAAGAAAAGGCAAAAAAACCCATTCTGACTCAAAACAGAGAAAAAATATAAACAGAGATGAGTGCTCAATTACAAAGTTGCTCCACTGCAGAACTCCCTAGAATACCAGGACTAGCACAGCGCTAGCACATCTTTTCTACTTACAATGTCAGGTTTTGAACAAATAAAACTTAAAAGCTAAGAATATCCAAGTTCTATTATTTTACCTCAGGCATTCCTTGGGCTGAAAATGCACTGTAAGGTGGCACCACATTTCTAACAGTCTCATATCCTGGAGGAGGAGGCTCAAATAACGATGTGTTGAAAATCTGCTTTTAAAGAAGCAAAAAAGTAAAACAGACAATATGAGAAAGAAGTACTGTGTACTAAGGTGTATTTCAAAGGCATTTGTTTCTTAAAGGATTCTAGTTCTGTAACTCTAAATGAGGAGTGGCCAAAACTTTTACAAGCACTGGGCATCACTTTCATTATGCATATTCTAGGTGTTAACCYGCAAACTGCATCTCCACTCTTCACACAAAATCCCACCTAAATAACAAAGGCTCCATTTTGGTGGTCCCTATACAGCAGATAAAAGCAGGGTTAGACCATAACAGTAAAAAATAGCTTTGTTCTGCTCATCTCTGGAGCTTCCACAAGCAATAGAGCTGCACTGTAATGAACTGATTTTGCTTATGTCAGTACTTTCAGAGGCCTATGCTTCAAGAAACTAAACTTAGCACAATCACCAGTACTGTAAAAATGATTCAGTGCAAATAATGACACTGACTACAACTGCCTTCCCCTTTCTAAATAAGGTAACAATTTATAAATGGTTGAATTACATAAAATAATTCTCTTACAAAATTCTCTTTCAATTCATACATCTTGATACGGTATATGAGTCTAGGTAATTATTAGTATACCTAGCATATAGGTAGAGGAAAAGAAGAAACAACAACAAAAAAATCAAACCAGAACTATCAATTCCTTGAGTTTTGAATGAGGTCCAACACCATCAAGAGAGCAGATGATAACTTTCCCTTGCAGTCTTCCAAGGAATTATATAGAGGAGATTTTTTTTTACCCCGGTTGAAAATTTTTCTTTACCTCATTTCCATTCTCATCAATTATTGAGATGTAGTTGGGCTTAGTTTCATCTGGGTAGGAAAGCAAGACATCATAATGAGCCAGCTGAACAGAATCCAGTCCAAACTCCTTCCACTCTGCTTGGATTTGCTTTGCCAGGTGCAAATTCTCCTCTGTTCCTGCTAGGTGTGGAAGGCGTGTAAAATTGCTAGAGACAAAAAAATCAGTCAGGYCAGGCATTGCAGGTTATAATCAGAACTCCTCTTGCCTACTTAGAAACAAATCCATTGGAAAACCCCCTAGAGATGAGCAGATGTACCCAAATTAAATCAGGGATCCAGTCCTCTCTGCATCTGGTTTTGTCTGCCTTACACGTAAGTTGAGGTAAAAGGTTTCAGTCTGTCCTGAGCTACCACAAGTGTGATCTTTGTAGTGGTGTGGTTTAGCAGAAATGACATGACAACATTAGCTGAGCGGTCTTGTCCTTGTTTTCCTCTTCCTCTGCTGGATGACCTGGATGGCCAATCACTACTACATCTAATGAGACCAGTCTCTCTCGTTAAATGATGAAATAATTGAATATGATTATCTCTATGTAGTCAGTTTAAAAATGTGCATAATCCACCTGATTCCTACATGCAGTGAACTGTATATTCTTCTCAGTTTAATATTTTAATTAATTTAGCACAAATATTTATTAATCTAGACATGTGTCTTGTGTATGTATCTCTGCATCCTGTATGCAAATAAGAGAGAGKGAGTTCACAGTGGCATGCAAACAAGGAACAGAAAAACCTCAATTGTTTGTAAATTAAAAATCATTCTGTCATACATAGCAAGTAACAGTGCAAGGTATCTCGAACAGTGAGCCACCTATTGCCTGAAAAAAACTTGCCCAGACCACTGAGTAGGTGTCGTGATAAAACGAGCYGAAGAAGCTCCAAATAGCTTGTCATCATCATGTCCTCATTCTGCCACAAGACTGTATCATCAACATGTCATAGAAACATGTGCCACACAAGCTAGTGTTAATGAGGAAAACTGGATCTTGGATGCGGAAGGAGTGTAAGTGTGGGAAAAGTTTTAATTCTGGACTTCCAAGAAGAACAAAGTCAGCAAACAAAATACTTTGTAAGCACTATATATTCTTTGTAAGCACTATACAGTCCTGCTTTTGTACAGAATGCTGCTAGGTAAAACAATGGTCCTCTGATAAAGTCAACATCTTTATCAACACTGTATTTCAAGTCCTTGTTAGAGTAAAGGTATCATTTTCTGGATGATATACTGAGCCAAGTGCATGGTTATGTGTTAAAGAGCCAATGCTTGTTTTCTGTAAGATTTGGGAAAGTTTAACTTTCATGTTTCGATAAAAATTTGACTTAAGCAGTAATATTCTCCTGCATTTGTTTCCATTAATTGAATATTGTGTTTTTCTTCCTGTTCTAAGCTGTTGACTGCCTGTACCGGTTGTTCTGAGTCATGATTACGTATTTGCTGGATTTCACCACAGAATTGGCTGCACTACAGATAACCAGGGAGTTTGAATGGCAGAAAACAAACCTTTTACAAAGTTGTTTAGCAACAATTGACTTGGTAGGAACCGAAACGTAAGTTAAGCCTGTAAAAAATTCTAAGGCTTCAGTTTTCAACATCACTCTTTGTAGTAAAAAGAATGTGCTTTCCAGTTAATTTATCTGCAATAGTTCATGGTAAGTGCACTTAAAGTGGAATGAGTGGGATAGCCACAATCTCAGCAACTGAACATGTTTTTAGTAAGATTATTTTTAAACTTTTTTTTTTTTTTTGGTAAGGCTTTATAACGAGATATAACTTCAAGCTACCTAATCAGGCTAGGAATTAAAGGCAAGCCAGAATACACTGATTACTCCTGAAATCATTGACCCTCTAACACGTTTTTACATTCAACTGCTTCCAATAAACTATGACCTTTGATTCACTCCTGGCTAGAATTAATAAAGGCTTTTAACAAACGCTACTTTCCCCTAATAGACAAATAAACTGTCTACAAGGTCCCTAAAATAAATTACTAGTAGTACAAGAGCTTCCTTGAAATTAAAGTTTTTAATTAAGTTACAGAAATTACGGGCTATATTTTAAAAAAATCTCTATGGTTCTCTTCCACCAATGGAATCTTCAGGAACAAATGTTAGCAGCTTTGCTTTTAGGCTTTAATAAAAGAACCACAGGATTTTTAAAAACATCTATCTAATTTAAGTATTAAACAGTAAGTAAGATGAATAAATTATTTGGAAAAAAATATCAAGATCTTAGAAAAGACCCTGCAACATTATTACATTCGTGAGCAGTTTAATGTACCATCAGCTGACTAGCTGATATCTACCATGTCTGTTCTAGCTATTCACTGGGCAAAGGGAGAGAGCCTGGGAACATATTTTTCTGCATGAAAGTGAGTCAGAATGGTGGCAGATAATGTATGCAATTTGGTCACTGCATAATGAAGTGTGAAGTGAGAAGAGTAGTAAAGTATAATGGTCTAAGCTGTAGGGAAAACTGAAAGTTAGGACCACTGGTATGATTTTCTTCTTTTTCATGTTGATGTACTCCATTATTTTCCACTGTATCTCTCCTGACTTAAGTGGTCATAAGGTCCAATCTGAAGGGAGACACTGCATAAAACCTGTAAACCAGAATCTGTGCATCATCCTCAGTCAGTGGGCTAGTTCTGGTTTGAATCTTTTTTTTAATTATTTGTGATTAATAAGCCTACACACTGCTTACTAAAGAAACTGCTTGATGTTTTCAGCTTTCATTTCAGCCATAAATGCCTTCTTCATCTCTTCATGAGGACTCACAGGTGTCTTCTCTTCCACAGGTTTTGCAAACCAGCCTACACAACACACCAAAATATAATCATGAAAACATCAGAACAATTTTTCTACGATACAAATCAATTCTCTTTGGGATGACTGCAAGATTTTCACAGTGTGTGTTACAATTCCTTTTATTAAGGTATAGTCAACCAGCACAACTAAGGCAGAGCCTAGTATTATCTGTGGCAGTCCCACATACTGTAAGAGAACTTACTGACTAGGTAGATATTGAAGAATAAAATATCTTTTCATCACAGTTACTGTACTGTGGATGCTGAGGAGTCTTATCTATTTTCCTTACAGAACGCTGCCAGTCATTTCAGTCACCTCAGTAAGAAGGCAACAGCTTTACAAAAATGCACAGACATACAGACAGCCTTTGTAAGAAGAGATGTCTTAAAACCATTTTCTCATTCTCTGGTCCGTCTGGCTCTTACTCTGGAATCATTCCCTTACTTTATAGGGATTATCAGAATAAGCGATGCGAGGCACACCTGGCTAGAAAGAAAGAGTTTCTGACATCTGTTTTTATTTTCAACTCAGCGACTGGACATGTTCTGTGCAAATGCAGCAGAAGTTACATGGCTAGTGAAAATAGAAGAAACGATAGGGAGCCAAGAGCAGGCAACACACTGGCACTGATGAGGGACTCGTCACTGTCATGGGGGCAGGTTTTTTTCCACATGAGGAGGGAGTAATTCAGTCAGCACTTTCAAATGGCATGAATTCCCCCCAAAATACTAAAAGACATTTCAAAAGACATACTTTGTTTTCTTCCTCTCCTTCTCCCCTCCATGTTGATCCCTATGCAGGTAAGGAAGAGAAGTGAGGAGTGAGGGAAGGGAAGCTGCAATGCAGGAACCATCTTCGGGCTGGCCGCTTGGGCCAGGTGGCAGATGCAACAGTAAATTAAAGACTACTTTCCCTCTCCTGTCTGCTCTCCTCCCAAATCTGCCYGTCTTCTCAGCGTGTGAAAATCCTCCTCCTTACTGCACACGGGCTCTGTGTGGTTTAAATGCACCGCGATCGACGGGCCTGTCTTCTGCCCCTCCCTCAGAAACTGAGTCTTCTCTTGCCCACAGTGAAAATACTACACGTAAAAAACCACAAACAAACCGAAAAGAAGCTCTCAGCAGAAGGCCTGCACCTCCCCCTCCTTGCTGCGGAGGAGCTGGAAGTGCCAGGAGCTGCTCCCAAAGACGAGGGGAGGGGGAAAGCGCCCGGGAGCACCCGACGGGGCAGTGAGTGCCACGCACCGGACCGTAAAGGAGCGGAGGGGCGGGCGGCGACGGCCCGGCCGGCCCAGGCGTCACCGCAGAGCCGGCGGCGGGGAAGCCCCGCTCGGGAAGCCGGCCCGCATGCGCCTACCCCCCGGCCCGCGCCTGGCTCCGAGACGCCTCTCCCGGCCAGGAAGGGCGAGGAGCTCCCAGATGTGAGGGGAGAGGGGTTTGGTCCGCACTGTACCGATGAGGAACCCGAGGAGGAAGAGCCCGGCTGCTGCTGCCACGATCAGAGCCCAGAAGCGGCCGCCGGCTGCTCTGGGACCGGCGGGCTCCGCGACAGTGCGGAGCGAGGTCCACATCGCGAGCCGAGCCGAGCCGAGCTATGCCAGAGCGCTTCCCTCCGCGCCGGCCCCGCGGGCCCAAGCCCTGCTCCCGCCCCGCCGCGGCAGGGGGCAGACGCGCGCCGGCCGTTGGCCGCGCGCCGGCCGTTGGCCCGTGCCCAGCGCGCGCCGCGGGCGGGCGGTTCGCGCCTCAGGGCGGCCGCCTCGCGGCGGTGCTGTGAGGGCTCCGCTCGCCCCATCGCCGGCATCGGGCCCTGCCCGCATCATGGCTGTGGCGAGGAAGGAGATGGCGGAGCCCAGCCGGGTGCAGAAGCTGCTGTCCAGGCACTTCCCGCTCTCCCATCTGTCGGGCCAGACATGGGCGGTTTTCTTCTCCCGCTATCTGTGCTTGCCCACCATGACCTGCTTCCCCATGGAGGATCACCCTTGTATCTCGCACTCCGGTTATTCTAACTTGCAACAGAAGGTAGTTAGGGGCTAAAGGGCTGATTTCAAGACCTGGTTCGCCTTGGTCATTTYACGCAGGGCTGTGCTGCCAACAAGCAGAGTTAGCTGTAACACCTGGAAGGCAAATAATTAAAAATTAAGGTGAAAGTTACTATTTTAAGACATATTTTAAAATATATATTGTGCTCCACTACCCAACACTTTATAAAGACTTTCCAGAGAGATAATGTTGTCCTCTGGATTCATTTACCAGAGGTAGACTGATTGCTAAATGTCGCTGTGCTGTCTGTAATGAGGACGCCCTAATTTTCTCTGCAGTATAGTGCTGTAGGCAGTAGTGAGACCTGTGACCACAGAAAGAAGAGGGAGGACTGCAGCATGTCCACAAGAAACAGTTTGGAATGTTTCAGCAGTTTGGAAAGCATCTGCAGAGCTCCTGGAGGTAAGTGGAATATGTGAGTTTKGAAAAGCTCTTCTGTGTAGAATTGGTAATGTGGTGTAATTCCTGGTGGACAAACAGGGACTTGAGCACTAGAAATGCCTTTACTTTTTCTCCCACCTTGCAGGTTCCCATTGGTGCAGGAGGAAGAGTCAGGGTGGGAAGGCTTGAGGGCTGTGATCCCACCAAAATTAACACTCCACTTCCATCCATTTTTAGAAATATCATTTCTTTATAGCTGTACAACCCCTAAGACTGTGTAATATGGAACCTCTGTCAGCTATTGGTTTGAGGACAAGCCTCAAACTTTGAACCCAATTGACATTGCTGGAATCTTTTTCCTTCTCTTTAAATCTCAACTGTATAGTTTGGGAAAGGTCTCTCCATTCAGTTTGGTCATCATATTTGGGGTGACGCTGTACCATTAGGTCCATGAACAGGCAGTAATTTGGAATCTAAGGCTAGCCTCTCTGGCTCTTTACAAATATTCCTGCTCAGAATCATTGCTCAGATGCCAACTAGGGAGACAACTCATATCCACGTATTGTTTGCATAGCCTGTTCTCAACACAAAGTGAATCATTGTGCAAGTGTGTGCCTATTGTACTACACTACTTGCTGATGTAAACATAACCTAAGTCTGGGATGTATTCCATACACTGGACTTAACTGATCTCATCTGCAGAGTCCACTTAGAAGCTCTTAGCACAAGATGATGAGGTAAGCCTTGTGCAAAACAGAAGTGTTGATGGTGCCCTTTTATTAGCAAAGAGCAATACAATAATAACATAGAAGTAAGATTCCAAATTTATAAGAAACAATAAAACTCCAAATGACCATGTGCAGCTACTAAAAAAAAATCCAATATCTATTTTATTAGTCCTGTCTCCTTCTTTATACTGTTTTATGAAGTCTGGCCCTATTGTGTGATACCCTGTCCTGCTTTTAATGATCTAGCTTTTACTCTGAGTGGGGTACTCTGCTTCATTGCCAAGTTAAACCCAGATGCCTGCCTAGTTACTTTCATTGTGCTGGCTTTTGTAAATACCATTTTATAATGCCTAGCTCTCTCGTATGATATATATGGAACATAGGTTAGGAAATGAACATAGTGGATCTTCTCAAARCCCTAAATGTTAGGTACACTAAAATCCAGTGTGTAAAGTCTTAAGTACTTTTGGGATTCAGGTATCTCTGTTAAAGGGGATTTTCCAGGCAATGACTGTTAGTTTCAAGAAGGACAAATTTCAGAGTTCTTTTCCATGTAGCTCCTGACAGCTGAGAATAAATCCCTGCAGAATTTAGTTGTGGCAGAWGAAGGTTGTACCTCCACTCAGCAGTCTACTTTCTTCCACTGTTCTACATCAGGACTGATACAA
This sequence comes from Rhea americana, assembly GCF_003343005.1. Lineage (NCBI taxonomy): Eukaryota > Metazoa > Chordata > Aves > Rheiformes > Rheidae > Rhea > Rhea americana. The sequence goes on from NW_028186239.1 coordinate 342,958, forward strand.
TGTGCCCATGTTCACTACTGCCACTGTATGTGCTGATGTAAGCTACAAGTAGTGGTTTTAGGTTAAGTGGGCAGACGAATGGACATATCTTCTGTTCTAGTATTCCTAAGTAACTCTGAGAGAAGATACACCGGATAGGTAGAAGTGGTAATCTCCTCAGTCACCAGCTCTCTACTGGAGATCAGGAGTCTGAGGTAATTAGTACATGGCTTATTTAAGACTTCATAGGTTAAGCTGTCAGAATACATGCTATATGCCGAATGGTACCATGGTCCATAGCCTAAGGGCATCAGTTGAGATGCACTATGGTTGTGGCCGATCTTGTATCTTTCCATTACAGGGCACTTAAGAGTCCTGCACGACTCTTATTCTTCAGCTGTTTTCTAACCAATGCTCTTGAATTTCACCTTTAAAGGTAGATGGATACAGCTAGAGCACCTCTGGGCCTACARACTTCAAAGTGCTCCTAGCTCAGCTAATTTTTGTCTAAAACGTTTGGAAATTAAGCTAATGAAGTACTGTGAGACAAAGCACTGAGGAAAAGTATCTCTAGATTAATATTCAAGAGGGATTAAATCTATTTCCAATAGGTTATTACCATACTAATTCATATAAAATAAGATAAAAAGGAACAATGAGGAAACTGAGATGGGAATATTGTCAACAGTTATGATGCTGTTCTGTACTCTTAAACTAAYCTGCCACACTTAAAAGCTCTGGATTACTGATTTGAGCCATTAGATGTGGTCTTTTAGTGTACCTGGAGCTTGGTCAGGACATTATGACCCTTACGTGCACAATAGCAGCAGCCAGTGGACATAAAAAGAGCTTTATTCAAGAGCAAATTACAGTTGTGATAAATGCATAAGATGTTAGGCTTTTTCCTATATAGTACCGTGTAGGTCACTTGCTGACAAAAAGTTTCACTAAACTAAAAATGGGAAATGTAAATGCTTCTCTTCTCTCTGTGCTCTAGTAGAAAATCTGTTTCAAAAGAGGATGCTATCAGATATTTTTCTTATCTCTGAGCTGTGAAAAATCTATGGAAAATATATTTTTTTTTCAATTCATCCATTTCCGGACAACAAAATCACTGGGTTTTGAGATGCAGATCTTGGACAACACTTTGGTTAAGATTATTCATTTACATATCATTTGGCTTGATATAATTTTCCGTGGTATAATTTTTTTCCACTTTCATGTGATTGTTTTGTATAGGATCTATGTTTGCAAGGTGTTGCACAAATGTGTACAATATATTTGAGTTTTATGCTACTTTCTTCTGATACATCTTATATTATAYTTTGCTAGCCTTCTAGATATGGAAATGTCACATGGATTTACTACAAATAAAACCTACAAATATTTCTGGTCAGGGTTCTTGATGTACCTATCAAATGGGGTGGACATGCTGTGAATTTACTCAGGACTGGGATTGTGAGGAAAGTGGGAGAAAGGTCTCTGAATGGCAATTTTACAATAGCCTTTCATTCCTCTGAGTCGTAAAGCTAGTTAGGTAGATGATTAGTACAGAAACTACCAAACTATTGCCTAAGAGCACAAAGCTGGAAAGGTAAAACTAGTTATTCCATTTACAGCCCAGTTAAGGAATAGTCAACTGAGAGTGGAGGAGCAAGTTATTCTAGMGCGTCTAAGGTCAGCTTTCGTAGCTTATCAAATGAAGGTGAATTTGCTTGTGACTGCCACTCTGTTACAATTGAAACAGTAAGGGAGAGGACGCAGATGAAAGGCTTGAATACTTCAAGTTCTGCTATGGAATTGGTGTCAGGCTGGCTGAGGGCTTATGTGTCAGGATCAGAGGGGAGGCCAGGAAGGGGGATGTCATGCTGGCCATCTGCTACAGATTACTCTATCAAGAAGAGAAAGTAGATGAAGTCCTGTTTAAACAACCAGAGGAAGTCTCGTGATTGCAGGCCCGCTAATGTAAGAGTTGTTAAGTGCTGGAATAGACTGCGCAAAGATGTGGGATATAAATGCTTGGGGCATTTCAAAACTCAGCTGCGCAGAGCTGTGTGCAAACTGATGTAACTTTGAAGATAGCCCTGCTCTGAGCAGAAAGTTAGTCCAGATTGATCTCCTGGGATCCCTTCTAACCTAATTTTTTCTATGATTCTGTGATTTTAATGGAGAGCTGCTTGTGGATTAATATGCTGTCTGCTTTGTAAATATTGCACTCTGTTTCTGTGTTACATGTTTGCCATGCAGATAGTGAAATGAGACTTGCCTRTCTTCCAAGGGTTTTGTAGGATTAAATCATTTTTTGGGGGAGGAGGAGGGAGCAAAATGTGTTCCAAGTCTCTATTATTCTATAGAACCATTCATTAATTAAATTTGAAGTGTTTTTGATACAGGATATTATTACATAAATTAAATGAAATGTATTGTTATAATGTGTCAATAGGAGTGCAGGAAACGAAACCTAAATTTTTCACCTAGAAGMCTTTTCTTATACTTTTGTCTAGCTTCGTATCTTCAATTCAACATGCCACCTATCCCCTTTTTACATATATACAGCACAGAAATAAAATGAGTAGGTTTATAACACTTATTTTCCTTTTCCCTTCTATATAGTCTTTTGGAGATATCCATAACTGAAATTATATAGAAAAATTCTATTAAGTGGCTAGAAACCTTATTACTCTCAATTTTCACAAGTCACTACAGTGTTTTTGAAACTACACCTATTCTGCGAGGTGCCACATATATCTATGCATTAGAAATAAAGCTGGAGCTATCTTAGTATCTTTTGCCCTATAGAGCTCTGTATAAATTTCAGAAGCCAGAATACTGCTACTATGCCTGCATGAAACATTGAGCAAAGATAGAAGTCAATGTAAATGGTATCCTGTTAGTTTTAATTTTGGTAGTGAAATTTATTAGCTTTCCTTATTCAGGTTTGTGCCATGCCTTTATGTGGTGTGCTTAGAGGTCTGTGGAATATTTGAATTGCTATTATAATGTTCCCTTTGGTGACGCTTTAGTGACTATCAGAAAAAAGAAACAGCAATAGCGCTGGGAGTTTGCTTTTGTGCTCTAAAAGCTCACTCGTTTTGTACTTCCTCTTTCTTTAGAGGTCCTTTTGTCTCTACTTYCCTTTCTAGTTATTTCCTCTCCTTTATTCTCCAGTTTTTAAAACTTGCTAAATGAACAACTCTTATGTCTCAGTGAAAAGGGGAATGAATTGGCCTGCCTATTGTTCAGGTACCCTTTTCTATTAACTCTTTTCTGTCTTAAATTGTTACATTATTTACTCTGTCAGAAATAATTATACTCTCTGCTTTTGGGGCTTGCTAATGAAATGCTGGAATACTTTAGCTTCTACAGAAGTTATTGAGGTGAATATCCACCTATTTGCAGGAGGATGTCTGGTTATTCATATAGTAGAGAGCATGTTTCTGGATAGTATATTGCAAAAGAAGGAGGAGGAAGGTACTGTGAACCTGTGGAAGGGCCTTTGGAGTATCTCTGCTACATATAGAAAGTCCTGACGTAATTCTAAATTGTAGCAGAGACTGATTCAGCACCAGCACTGGAAGATGCGGGAGAAGGGTAGAGTTATGTAAGAATGCTATATTGACTTAATAACTTGCTGTATTGAGTGAGAGAACTTTTGCTGCTTGCTCCTGTTAACAGTTCATWTCTCTCCCAGTTGTGGTGTTCATTGTACTGCTTGTAAGACGATTTATTAGCCTTTCTGAGTGTGACACTGAAAAGTATTGGCTTTGCAACTTTACTTTGCTGCTGGATTAATCCATTAGACTGCTTGTGGAGGGGTCAGACAAGCTGCAGACCTGGCCGCAAGGTGATCTGGGGGATACCTGCCCCTTTAGTGGCAGCAAAACGTTAAATCAGCTCAAGCTGCTCTGAGTTGAAGTCACTGGGAAATTGTGAAGGGCCTGTTAACTAACATAGAATTAAACTCTCCTTTGACTGAACTATGTGGAACGTTGCCACGGTTTCAGAATGAATTCTTGTGGAAAGGCAATTTCTTCTGTGCCTATCTTCAGTTTTTGTCTTCCCAAGGTGCTGATTTTTCACATATAGAAAGAAAAGATTGTTCTGGCAGCTCTTCTGGCATGGGTGACAAAGGCTGGAATGACAAAGTAATGTGAAAAACAAAGGGAGAATAGACCTGTGCTAAAGATATACACTTGGAAATCCTTTCTRGCTTTAGAGCATGGTTGATGTCAAAACGTGCCTTTCTGTTCTAAGAAATCAATAAACTGCAATTTAGTTATGTCACAAATGCCTTGAGAAGGGCATCCTGACATCATTAGCTTTCCTCATAGCAGCATGGGAGTGCTCTAAAACCTGTTGATATCCTAGGTTTTGCATGCTACAGGAGTAAAAGCTAMAATTGTTTTTTCTGTGCTGCCTATACAGACTTAAACTGTGCTACTCTTTAAATACTCCTCTTTACAGATAGTGAGTCATGTTAGCCAACAGGTATTCTTTCAATTTTATGCAATAGTAGTGTTGCTGTGATTATCATCCTTACATGTATTTTGACAATTTTGTCTACTCCCAGCTGCTTATTCTTTCTAATTTTCCATTGTATCTGGAAGAGGTTTGGTATATACAGGGATCCATTTCAATTCTGTTGGTGAACAAGATATACCAGCTTTGAATTTTGAAAACAAGTTAAAAATAGGCACCAATGTAATGGTTTGTTGCGTGATTGCATTGTAATGCAAAGTATGAGGTTTATWTTTTTTTTCAATGTTTCCTATTCTGAATTTCTTCTCAGAAATGAGATGCTCAGTGGTATTTTTTCTGGTCAGACATTGGAAATAAATATTTGCTCTACAAGTTTGCAATGTCTGTTTAAACTTTTGTTCCTATTCAGGATGATCCTGTAGTTGGAGATTTTACTTTGTTTCTTTTTAAGACCATTATGTTCAAGGAATTCTGAATACCTAGCTTTAGACAGTGCCATTTCTCCTGGGGAGCTTGAAGCACTTTTTCCAGAGTGTTTATTTTTGTCCTCAGTGAGTCTGAAGTATAGAGGTTTTTTTGACTTGTCTGGGGTCACTGTTAGAAACCGGAAGGTCTCCGATTTCCCAGCCTTGTATCCTGATCACAAGACTACAGTAACTTCCCTGAACCAAAGTCTGTTGGTATTCCTTGACTTTTAACTAGTTCTTGGTCTTTGCAACTGCTATTACTGTGAAGAAAAGTTATTCTGACCAAGATAATTATGCCCTCTTTGCACTTTGAGAAAAATAATACACGTGAAAGTTCCATTTAAAGTGTCATAATTTATGTAGTAGGTAAAAGATTTTTTTTCCTGTTGCTGTGGATATTTCAAACTTTGTTTTTCTTTGAAAAATATCCCAGTGGTTCAAATTAGCTGTCCTTCAAGAGTTTAAATACTTCACTGATGTTCACTACTGCATACAAATCCATAGTTTAGACCTGAATCGCAACAGTTTTACTTTCTAGTCTCTTTAAAAAGGAACTGCAGTGATGTGAAATTGGAACGATACACAAGTAAATTGGGCTCCTGAACTTTGTATGATCACTATGCGAGGGACAAATTGAAGTACACGCACTGACTGATAAAAAAAGCAATTGAGAGAGCAATAAAAGGAAATGCAGCTGTAGAAAAAATATGAGGCAAGGACAGAGTTCAGATTAAAGAGAGAAGCTGAAGAAAGGCAAGGCAAGAAGTAAACAACTCTTTTAAAATAACTGTTGTAAAAGTCCTGCAGTGTAAGGGAAAAAAATGGTTTCTCCTGCCCTGGCTTCTGTACAGAAGTCATTTGTTCTTTGAGACTATGGGAAAAGGAAGTGCTAACATCTGTTTCTCTAYGTTCCAATCCATGAATTTGATATTAGTTGAAGAAAGTAAATTCTCTTCAAGAATTCAGTCACGTTGGCTGTTCCACTCAACAGTAAAAGAAAAGCCCTCTTCTGCTGAACCTTTTTCTGCTGAAAATGCATCACTCCAGCAGAGCTTGAAACAAGCACTAAACTAAATTGATTGAAATGAGGGTCTGGCAGATTGCAGAACAACTGGAAATTGGATATGTTGAGTCCACTTCTTCCCTCAGTCACTACAAGATTAATTACTTCAGTTGTAAATGGTAAATGACTTTGCTCCTTCTCTTGTTAATAGATATCTTAATAATTCCAACTTTTCTATGGTTCAGTTAAAATTACTGTCTGCCTCTCAACCTCCAAATGTGAGGCTAATGAAATTAGGGACTCTGAGGAGGCTAGCCACATCTACTTTTATTTTTTCTTTATATGTGAATGGCAGGCAGAAGACATCAGGTCCCCTTCTTGTCTTATGTGTTTTGAAAATTTAAAGAAACAGCCCTAAATTGCACAGTACTCTATAGGAAAATGAAAGTGAACAAACCTTCATACAGAAAATTTTGTACAATTACGTCTTGACCAGCATCACACCTTGGTCACTAGCCTCCATCACAATGTCTACATCATCAGTCTTTCTTCTGCTACTCTTGGCCACTCAAATACAAATTTACTGGACGTCACTGTCAGTAAACACCATCTGTTATTATTACAAAGCTAGTACAGAATCCAGTGATGTGGTGGTACAGTGGAAATGTGAGTGTCAATGTCTGTATGATTGGTGTCCWAACAGACAAAGAATAAGGAACATCTGAACATTTATTGTTCTGCTATGCACAAGTATTTTAAAGTCTTTTTAGAGCTGATATTCAAGGAGTAAGTTACATGTCCCTGGAGGAGGACAGTGAGGAAGGGGAAAATGAAATATTTGAAAATTTCTGGAAGCAAATTAGTATGAAAGAGAAGTTACATTTCTGAGATCTTACATATATAAGTATTTTACCTTGGGACAACTAATGGTAAACCATACCCAGAGGTAAACATGTGATAGAATAGCCATTTTGCCTTGTGGTTCATCAGTTATGAATGTTGGGATATCTGATGTTACTAACCCTGAAAGAAAAGAAAATAGTGATAATACATGCTCTCTCTCTCTCTCTTTTTTTTTTTTTTTAAATAAAAAAGGCTGTTAAGGAAGATGTGATCAAGAAAGAGAAGTATTTCTCTTATTTTCCTGTAAAATTCATGCTTAGCCACCAGATGGCATGCACAGACTGTCCACCCATCTGACCATGTTTGCCACCTATTTTTCATATTTGACCTGAGACAATAGCATGACAGAGCTGCTTTGCTTTCAAGGAAGTAAGCGAAGAAAAATACAACAGTAAAATTAACGTGATGAGTTAGTCTCTCTGATTTCCACTTATACTTGTTGTACATCAGTGCAGCTACAGCATTTACAACTTGCGAAAAGTAAGGAATCAGGCCTGCTGAATSTGTATGTTTGCAAAGATGCGTCTGTGTAATGCATTTTAATCCAGCACAGTAAATTTATTCAGTTTAAGCTGTAGTTACATTATTCTCACAACTCTTTTTGTGGTCTGGTTGGACAAGGTCAGGTGAAGTCCTCAGCTTGTGAGAAGAGAAAATGTTGTACATTCAACTGAGTTATATTGACGTAAGCCTGTAAAAAGAGTAGTCCTAGTTTTACAGCATCTGGTATAAYGTAGCCTACAAACTATATAGAAACTTGTTAAATATTGTGTATTCAATATGAGAGACTGTACAATTTCTCCCCCCTCCATTCCTAATTTCTTCCCTTCTTATTCCTTCTTGCATCCCCCATCACTCCTATTGAGCAGGAAATACTGCAGTATTGGAGTATGCCTCCATTGGGAGCCTGCTAGGATACCTTGTTACAGCTTAGCCTTTCACTCTTGTATACTAATGTCAAAAACACTTTCACTCTGAAGTCATCAATAACAAGAAAGTTGAGGTTTGACTTAGATACATTGATAATAGATTCCTAAATTCTTCRTTTTTCTAGAGATGACTGCTAGTATTTTGCAGAGATGAATTTATGCTGGGCTCGACCCTGTGCAAATTTGTCATGGGATGGGGTCTGCTTAAAAAAGAGCTTACAATCTAAATAATATAGAGGACTATTAGGCTGTTAGCGTGGGGGAGGAGTAGGACATGTCCAAGATCACAGAGCTTATCAAGACAGAACCAAGAAGAAATCCCAGGTATTCCACAGTGACTGGTGGTCTCTGAGTCTCTAGCATTCATTGAACAAACAGTATTATTTAAGCTTTTTGTTTTCCTGAGCTCTTAGAATTGAGTTTAACTTCAGTGTAGCAGGCTACATATTCCTGTCTAAGGAGGACCAAAGAATAGCAATGCAAGAAACTGAATTTTCCCATGAGCTGGCAGATGTGTGCTTTGTGTTTGCCTTTTGTTTTCCCTATCTTATGGAAGTTTTTCTGAGCTGACTGGATTTGGGKAACATATAGAAGGACAATATTTTAATACCTATCCTGCGCCAGAGGATAATTGAATAGGCAGACTGGGAGAGACTGTGCATAACAGAGACATGCACCAAATGAAACAAGGCCTAGCGACTAAATGAATTGTTTCTTTCCAGAGAGATTTTAATGGAGTTTCTCTGGATTTACTGGATGCAAAGAATGGAAGCAAATGGTTCTCTAAATCTAATTGGACTTTGTCCAGCCTTGAGAGTATTGATCTAAAAAGGTTGTGTTATTTTTTTTATTTGGTTCTTTAAATACCTTTTTTAAGGTATTAAATTTTAAGTCCAAAAGAAAAAAAATTCATAGATGAGTGGATTACAAGAAAGGATGCTAGAGTTTCCTCAGAACTGGTTTGTACAGTACAGTGGTTTAGGATACGGTGTGTGTGTGTCCTTTATGGAAAACATTTTGAAGCTTTTTGCAAGGCTTGGTAATGACTGGTGAATCCTGCACGTGTGTAGGCTAAGGAAGTGACAATCTAAGTATCATCACTTTTTTTTCTTTAGTAATCATCCGATGCTGATGAACAGAGGGAGGTTCTCTCCCCTTTGATGCAGAACAACTTTTTTAAGGATAAGTCTGATCACTCTCCAACAGGACATCCTGGCCATCAATGCTCTCCTGCCTCTGCAGGCTCTAGTGCCATGTGACTCTACTCTTGACTTTTGGAAAACAAGGCATACCAACTTAAAAGGAAAATTGCATTAAAGTACTGGGATCACCATGTATTTTAGTAGGGGAGTGTGCCCTGTAACAGGAACCTGTACACTGCAGGTACTTCTCTTGCTCTGTTTGCCTGATGAGAAGGTGCAGCCTGTTGGTGGGACACAGCTCAGGCCAGCTAGTTGCAAGTGACAGATTAAATTATTTAGTGAGAAGGAAGTTGTGATGATTCCTTTATGTATCTTGCTAGGAGGGAAAACAGAATTAAAGCCACTTGCATGAGTGGTTCGTACTCAGTGTGAGATTGAAAACACTTGACAATACGGACAAAATGTAGGACAAGGAGAGGATTTAACAAGACTGTGGCCTTTCTCTTGCGCACTGGCTGAAGCAGAGTGGTTATCTTGGAATTATGAGCAACTTTTCAGTTATCTTATCCTTGCTTTTCATTTGGGGACTGTGCTTCAAAAAGGACATAGCTGAGAAGTTAATTGCTAAGTAGCCCTTTCTCTCAGTTCTACCTTAAACAGCAGCCTACATGTTTGAAATGCTGCAAGGAAGAGGAATCACAGACCCACTTGTTTCCCTCCCACACATTTCATATGCTGGTAGCTTTTCTAAAAGGCTTTACCATTGATTGCTTCCTGACCTACTTTATTTCACATGTGTAGACCAAGAAGGATTTAATCAGTTACTGTTCATTCGTTCCAGAAGAAAAAGCTGGCAATACTATTTTTATTTTCATCTTAGAAAAAAAGAATGTTACGTCCTAAGATAAGGTCATCATTTTCCTTTCATTTAACTAATGGGAGAGGACATGCCTATTAGAGCTTTTGCGTTGATAATTAGCTCCCATTCCTATGCTAAGATAAAAGACATTGCATCCTATTATCTTCAGGGTGTTCTTACTCTAAAATGAGTCCCCAGAGCTGTTGATGCCTTTTTGTTTCCTTCCTAGTCTTGGAGATCTGGTCTGCAGTCTTGAATAGCTAAGCTAATGTCCATTTCTGTTAGAGCTTGTGGCACTTCCTAATTTTTTTAAAAACAAAATCCAATTTCAGACAGCTGAGAATATAAAACTGACCCTAACTGCTGTGAAACAATAACATGATTCATGATTAAAAAAAAAAAAAARAGAGATTTTATTCAAGTTAGTGATTAGAGAAGTGGTAAACACCACCTAGAATATATATTATACGATTTATAGATCTCTAATGGCTTTTTTGTTACAGACCTCTTCACATTCRGTAGTCAGATGTGCAGGAAAGAACGGAGCGTGTTATATTTCTGTTACTGAAGAGGGACACAGTCTACAGAGTGCTATAGGAACTGTAAATCACTTGCTAGAGCCCTCTGCTGCAACACCAGAATTATATTATTCTTAAAAAAAAAAGTCTTGTAATGGTACTGTCTATGGAATATTTATATTGTGAAATATCCTTGAGGTTGCTAAGTGCTTTCATTGCAGATGGGAATTTTGTGTGTTAGTTAAAGTACTCTTGCAAACTCCCTTTATCTGGTATTTTGCTGGGCTGTTGGGATACTTTGTCATTTTGTGAGTGCAGTCATTAGTAAGGATGATGCTACAGTGCTTAGCTAGCCAGTTTATTTTAAAAGGATAAATGTTTCTGAAGCTCAGTTTGACACTTGGTCCTTGCCCATTTCAGGGCCTGGTCCTGCTGCTTAAGGTACTGTTTGTGTAAGTAAGAATTGTAAGCTTGGGACTTTTTGATGTGTGCTACATGGCAATGGAAGAGATTTTTTCCAGATGTTATACATGAGGAATTCCATCTTGCATATTTTTTTTAATAGAAACATCTTGATCTTTTATTATTATTGTAGAAGATAACTGTTTATATTCCAATGAGCAATGTTGGTGCTACAGCTGAGATAGCACAAGAGAGTGTCTCAGCCTTTACATCCCCATCAACTATACACTATACAGTATACTCTTACTTCTTATGCCTGCTTCTTATATGCCACAGTGGAGTGCTTGTTAGAGGGGAGAGAGTGTTATCTAAAAACCGCAATAGAAACTTGTTTTAAGACTTTCAGAAATAGTTGTTGTAAATGTTCTATATGAGAGAAAGCAAAAGACCTTATCTTTTTGCTGTTGTTTTTCATTTAATTTTACAGACAAGCATGAGAATTCACCTTCTGGAAAATCAGTCTTTCTGAATTGTATGAAGTTTTGCATCTAGGATCTTGTCTTAACCCTGGCTCTGACTTGCTGTGTGAACTGGAGAATGATCCCTTGTGTTATTCTTCGGACTCACTATTCTAGAATTTTTTTTAAAAAAAAATCACTTGGGGTTTGAGGTTCACTTAAACTTATAAAGCCATCACTTAAACTTATAAAGCCATCCTCGAATGAAAAATGTTACAGTAAAGTTGGTCTTTATTTTTACTCCATTTGTGTTATTACAACTATGTTGAGTGCAGTAGAGCAAAGGGAGAAGGAAAATAATCAAGCTAGAAAAGAAAGCCTGCCACTGCCATCACACCAATAGAATAGCATTGTACCCACAAAATTCTTACCGAATGACTGAATTATTCATTGAAACAGAGAAAGGAGGGAGAAAATGAGACAGAGATAGATAAAAGCAGCTGCTGAATAGCCTAGACCAACAAGAGATTTGCTAATAGGATTCCTGGCTATTAATTTCACCCCAAGTTATTTGGAAGTTTTTTTTTTTTTTTTTTTTTTTTTTCGTTAAAGGACTGTGATGTCTTGTGAATATGATGGTAATAAAGAAACCATCRTGGAGTTCCAAGCTGATGGTCTGGAGGATATAAATGATTGTGATGTTAGAGATGTGCACTGTAATCATACAAATTAAGTCAAGGACTGTAGTGCTGTTGCTTAYGCCTGTTTTCTTACTAATCTGTGATATGCCCTAGATCATGACCTGTGGATTCTTCTGGGTATGAAATAGAAGCCAGTAGAAAGTGAAGGAATTTTAGACTGCCATATTGCCCATTTAGATTGTGAAATTGCATCCTTTTTCTTGTACTATGCAGTCTACCCTATCCCATCTCTGCCACTACCTCATTCAGACAACCAAAATTCTCCTAACTTCTCCCTCTCTGCATCATTCAGCAATAGGTGTCAGTGTGACTTAGATGTCTCTGCATGTTGTCAGGTACTCAGACATCAGGCTATTTTATAAATAAGACTCTATCCTATTTTATGTCAGCAGATTTGCTTATGCTGAAGCAATTGCTTTCTAGTTGCTCTATGCTCCTGTAGAAGTCTGTTACAAAACTTTATATGAGGAAGATAAGGACTTGCTCCCTTCTTGGCAAAATTTGTGCCTTAGTATTTAAGAGAGCTTTTAGCAGTTTTATTCATTTTTCAAATTATTCGGGAAAAAAACAATATTTGACTTTTAATTCTATGTATAGTCTTGTTCTGTCCTTGTCCCTACAGTGTCTGAACTCCTTTTAGTAAAAAAAACAACTAAAGCTTGATACACATGAGCCTCCCTTTTTCTCTCCTTAGGGGAATTTACAGTTGCATATCGTCTCCATTGGGCCATCCTCCCAATACTCCAATACTATCTTAAATTTAATCTGAGCTAACAAATGTGTTTTATTCATGACTGCTTTGGTCATTTCTAGTAGTATTGTAGCATTGCCAAATTAAAACCTTTTTTACATTTTTTTTTCTTACACGCTTGCCTGGATCTGGCCCTTTAAATTTAATAGGCATCCGTTCTCAAACTGCTGCTTACTRTAGGTTTCACAGTGAATTTTCATGGACTTTTGTGCAAGTATTCTGATGTTATGCTTTCAGAGTACTTTATCGTGATGATTTCTAGAGCAGTGATGTTTAGATAAACCCCTTTGAATTACAAGTAAGGGTGTGAAAATGGATGCTGCTTAGTTTCTGAATCATGTACCATTTATTTGAAATGAGTCAGGTATATGTTTAGATGTCTGCCCTCTTGCATACTGTTTGAATAATACTGATAGACTTGAGTCCTGTTTTTGTTAAAGTCAGTGACAAAACTATAAGYATAATGAAGATAAAATTACATCTCTTTCTTTGGTGTATTTTACAATACCTACTCTACCCACAGACTGTGTGAAGAAATCTGAAAACTGTGTGGTCTGATGCACRGTATAAATTTTAATTTTATTATACATATCACATACATACATTTTCTTGAATGCTTTTAAAACAATAATGGTGAAACAATATATTTCATTTAGAACTCAGCTTTCCTGTGCAGTGTTTGTAGCCTGAGAATTGCAGTTCTGCGTTAGGATGAGAGAGACAAAAAGTAAAATGGAAAAGGAACAAGTGAGCAATTCATTCATAACAGCAATACTGGATCAAACACAGAATTGCATAATTGGAGTGAAATCAATTAACTCTTGACAAATTAAGAAGTTGAGTTTTTTGTGGGATTAGAAATCTGTGTTAGGAAATTCTTATGTTTGTCTTCAAGGCATAGTCTGGATGGGATTATGCTTACCATTTTTTAGGGTTGGACTAGATGTATTTTCTAAATTAGGTGAGAGTTGGATCAGATTTGATAACTCTTTTAAAGAATACAGCTAATGGCCTTTACTCTCCAGGATTAATGTCTATGTCTMAAGAGTAGTTTAAATTCAAAGACTYTGTCACAAATCTGCGTTATGACTAAAGCTGTCACTATCTGAAAGCCAGGTCAACCTCAAAAAGATTTTTGAATGTAATATATCATGCTTCCAACATCCTTTTCTTGCAGTACATTTATATTTGTCATTATAGTAGCCATCTGAAATGAATAACAGGCACTGATATCTGTCCTCCTCTTTTTAGGAGGAGGGGTAACAGGAGCAGAAAAAAGTTCTAACTAGATTTTTTTACATTTTTGATTAGTATTTTTTTCTTCTTTTGGAGGTAGGGTGGTACTGGCTAGTAAGAATTTAGTGACCATAAAGAATTTAGGGACAGCAAGTGTTTCCATGTGTAAAGAAAATACTTTTTCGATCCCCAGATAGGGTCTAAAATATATGAATCATCTCTCCTGAGAGGGCCAGACTCCAGCTCCTAGGAGTCACACTAAACAGCTGGCTTTTTATGTCCCCTTTCAAGCAGGTTCTGTTCACTATTCAGCACAATTYCTGCAAAAATCAAATAGAAATTAAGAGTTGAGTCATGGCTTGAAAGAGCATTTCAAGAAGCTTCTTCATTCTGTATAATTTTTCTCTCAGTAGTCTTACTAACTGTATTATTTTTTACTTATGTCTATGGATTTTTCAAGTCTGCCTTGCTATCAGATGGTTGAATTTCTGAWTATAGATCTATCTAGCTATTACATTTTTGTAGCCCTAATCAAGTGCTATGGTCTGTCCTTCATCTCTAGAGTTCAGTTGTGCACCTTGTCTCAAGAGTGCCRGGATACGATAAATGACCTTGATTTTGTTCAGAAGAGACTGAGGATCAAAGATCTGTTTTCACTCACGGTTCGAAATAGGCACAGTTGCTGTAAGGCATATCCAGGACTTTACTACCAGTTTATTTAAAGTAACCTATATAATACCAAGCAAGAATCCTGAGGCCTAACCACCCTTCTTGGACTTAAAATGTGTGTAAGAGAAGGACTCCAAAACCAGAAGGCCCTTTACTATATTTGTGACTGACAATATCAGATGAAGTGGGTAGAAAAATAGTGCCAGTATGAAAGCTGCTCATATTACAGAAATGCAGGGAGCAGAACTGATGAAGAACTTTGGTAAACTCAGGAAAGAGATGGTTGTCTAACTTGAGTATTAGTGAGTGGCATGATGTGTCTTCTTTCTGCTACTGGGATGCCAAGGATGCTATCTTGGTCTGCCTGTTCTTGTGAGAGACATAATCCATCACTGGAATTGCTATTTCCCCCCYCGCCCCCCAATGTGGCAAAAGGGAGATGCATCCTAGCCTTAGTGCATGTATGAGCAATGCTGGGTTAATCTCATTCTGCAGGAACAAACTGGTGGTGTGGGCAACACTGCCAATGAGGCTTCCAAGGCTTTGGGGGCTTGCTGTATAAATCTTACATGCACAGGAAGTCACCAGGCTTGCTGTGTTTTCACTGTGGAGTCAGTCTCYGCCTCCTTAGTCTTGCATGTCTGTTTCCAAGGCTGCTTTGTGCTGGGCCCCTTTCACATGAGCAAGATGGGACTGACATGATCCGTGACTGAAAACAGCACCAACAACTTGATAACTCTCCTATCCAAAAGCATCCAGACTGACTGAAAGAGCTTGATAGTCACTGTACCTCAGTAGTCCCCACCCAGCAATCCCAGTGCTAAGYATCTGCTACAGACTCTCATACCTGTAAAAAAGCTTGGAACAGTTGTTTTTCCTTTTTACAGTGCTCTTAGACCAGGTCGGAAGGGGCCTTTCACAGTCATCCAAGTTTTCTTTGGAGGAGTATTCGAAATCTTCCTTCAGCGTACCCATAAAATGAGCAAGCCATTGCCACTAGGCTGTCTTTCTCTCCTCTGAGGTTTATATTGTGACTTTACATGATTTTCACCACTGTGTGAATGGACAACTTGCAGTGCTTGTCAGTTTTGCTGACAGTACTTCCATAAACAGCATATATCTGTATTTCTTTGTCTGGTGTGCAGAATACTACTTGTGCCTGTCAGCATATCCTTCTGTGTTTCTGAGGCAAGCCAATTAACCCCTCTGTATCTCTTTAAAAGCAACCAGAAATCATTCTGCTAATGTTTGCTGAAGTGCAACTGCTTTACTCCTGTATCTTAAAATAGCATTTTTAAATTCTTCTAGTTAATAGCTTCCCTAAGAAAGAATTTTCCCTGTAATCAAAATAACATTACTGGAGCTTTGCAAAGGCATGTGCCCTTTATTTCCTCTCTAGAGCCCTAAAAAAGTAAGTTTTTTCCTGCCTTACAGCTAATATACTGCCTTATAGCTAATAAAGCCCTTGGGAATTTCAGGAAGGAAAAGGTAAACAGGTTCATATCCCAAATACAGCTCTATATCAATATAGTATTTATGCCCTTACCCTTTAAGGGCACTATTTTCTGTGAAGAATTTCGGTCAGTTTGTAAATGGGCATATGTTTGTGTGTAACTCAGGCCTTTTCACAGTTTCAGTTTATTTTTTTAGAAATAATAAAGCAATATAGGAATTGCAGATTGTGTGCATGTGCTAGTCTTCTGCATCCAGTGTCAAATGATCACCGGTTATTTTTCCCCATTTTTAATCAATGAAAGATCAATAAAAAGAAAATTTCCTCAAGTTGGTTGTTCAGAGCTACACGCTTGCGGCTATATTAGTCATCTAAACTAAGAGATTTTATGATTTGAGTAACCTATCAGTATTCTTCAAATATTTACCAGGACTTTCCTACACAACAGAAATAAAATGCCCTTTTTTTCCCCTCCTTTTGTCCTTTTTCTGCTCAAAGTCTAAAATCTTAGTTTGAAGCCATCCAAGGGGAGCCAGGCTGAAAGAGGAAGAAAGAAACATCCAAAGAAGGTTAAAATAACTTTACTGAATCCCCTCATAACTTGACTTGGATACCAGCTCTTGGCTCAGAGTATTCCAAAAARTATGTATAGATACTTCAGTCATTCGAGTATTTTGCAAAGAGTATTTTGCATGTTTTTAAATTTGTTCCTTGGCAGTCGAAGTAATCTAGTAATTTTACTAGGTGGGTATCTTAAGTATGCCACTGCTCATCATAAGCCCATATCTAAAAATGAAAAGAATTTCTGTATTGTCTCCATTCTRTCTATCTATTATCATGTCAAGGTAGTCTGCCTAGTAAATTAGTAACAGGCTAATTTTTCTAAGTATTCGGATTGCAATCTTTTCAATTGGCTCAGCCATGTATCTACTATATAACAAGCAAAACTGTGTAATACCGTTTTAATCCTTCATGAGTATACTACAGAGATGTTCSAAAATCTAAAAATTATTCTTAGCATGCAGATATCTTTATACTGAACTTAGAGAAAATATTAAAATGCTGTGTCATTACCTATCTGAAATATTCCCAGCTTCTTGTTTGCTGCAGAATATAACCACCTAAAGTGGGTTATCTTTATAAGAGGCAGAAATTAATGAGGCAAATCAAAATAAAGGAGAAAATCACAAGTACAATGAGGTGCATCTACAAAATGAGGATGTTAGATCAATGTTAATTCAATCATAATTTTTCAAGGGCATGCAAGCAATACTTCTTATAAATGCAAATTGTTTTTTCTTTTAACACCTGTTATATTTGGATATATTTCTTTCACTAACAATTTGTCATTTTTCATTTGGCAGACTCTCTTGGCTTCTTTTCTTTCTGTGTTGTTTGAAGCAGAAATGAATATATGAAAGCAAGCTGGACAGGAAAAAGAAAATTATGTAAAAAAAATACTGTTTTAAAATGTTTATATTTCAAAAAATTAGAAACAAATACAATTACGATTTTTGTAAGACTTCCTCTGTTGAAATCGTCATTTTTCCAAACCTTTTTTAACAAAATTCTTTTTGTTTCTTTGAAAATGAAAAAGTTCCTGGGATAAAGTCACTAGTGATAACTCTCGAGGTTGGGAGAGAGGGTTGGAGAGGAGGAGAGGAATAGAAGCTCTTTCAAGTGGAGGAGGGAAGGAAATCCTATTGGATCTAGTCCAACAGAGGTTGAACTAGATGATCTGCAGAGGTCGTTTTCAACCTCAACCATTCTGTGATTCTGTGAAAATCTTTTAATTGGCTCTTTTTTTTTTCTAAATATGAATTTTGAAAAGTTTAGACTTGAATGTTTTCCTGAGCCAAATTCAGAACATACTGAAGTCTAGCAAGAGCCATTGGCATAAGTGATAGTAGTGAAGATAGGTGAAGTAGGATATAAGATCTGAAAGTTAATGGAACTCCTTTGAAGAATTTCAGTTGATATTCACCCCAACACACAAGACTGAATGTTGAATTAACTCTGAGTATGTAAAATTCTTCAGTATATAGACTTCACTCATTCTGCCTATAATTTACGCTTTATAGGTTTATTTTAAGCAGTGTATTAAGGTTAAAATTAAACAGCTCTGGCTCAATGATTTACCAAGCCAGAATTCATTAAAGGCAATGAGCACAGTCTGTAGAAGTATTACTATGTGTTTGCCGTGTTATTGCACTCTTCTGTTTATAGCTTTGGAGATAAAATTCTGGGCTCACAGCCCCTTGAGCTGAGCTAGTATGGCTGTTCTTAGATATTAGTTAATTAACTAGTAAATGAAAAACAGAAGCGGACTGTCTATGCTAGCGTATTGTGAGAGCCTGATCTCCTTTGTTGGAGACATTTAAAAGCAGGTGAGATAAACCAATGTGGTTTGGGGGAGAGGGGAGGAGTGATTGAGCGGGGAGATGGGCTCTATCCTTCAATTGCACTTCATGATTACAATGTCAAAAGTCAGGGAAATGTGCCAGGAAAAAAATGAGTATGGTATTAAAAAGAACATATAGGTTAATTTGAAGTATTTTTTTTTTCAGTCACTTGTATCAGCAGCAGGCATGAAGAATCCTGCAACTATAGATCTCTGTGTGATAATGGCAGTGCCATTGTGGATTGCATTTCTGTCATATCTGTCCACTCCTCATGGCCCTTCTTTGTATTAGTCAGAGAATGTGGAAGATATGTGATCAGTAGGGCTGATAATGATCTGTCAGGCAGGCAAGCTTCATCACTCACTGAACAAGCAATAGTACATTGATCATTTAGCAAACAGCTCCTGTAGAGCTCCTTGCTCTAGAAAATCAATACTCAGCTAACTGGTGCATTTTGTAGAAGCAGAACCTACAATAATTCATAAATGACTTCCATTTCTCTTTCAGTACTTTTGTTTGCATATCATCTAGTGTTTATTACTTGACTGATTAAAAATATGTTCTTAGTTCACAGTTTAGTATCAAAAAATCATACTAATGCCCTTTTCTTAGATCTTTAATGGCCTCATGTTTTTCTAAGATTCTTAGATCTTCAGCTGCCTCAGAACTGGAAAGAAAATAGAATTTCGTTATACTTTCACAATATTGTGAAGAGCAGGGTATTGCAGATGTTTTTCAGTGGTGAGGAACTAGGGTGAGTATTAGGACAACTTTTTAACTGTACAAGGAGTGAAGCACTGTAATAAGCTCCGTAAAGTAACTGCAGAATACTTTTTCTTGTATAATAAAGCCTTCTTCTACCCTTTACCAATGGTCGGTTTGACTTACATTGATGGAGTTAACAACTGACTATACTTTACAGTCATCATTCAAGGGTCTAGAACAAATTGTTATGTTAATGAAACAAGTAATCAAATTAGCTGAGAATATATAAGTTATTGGAGCTCTTTTCCCAGAACTGATTCAGGTGGAATTCTTGGAAGCTTGGGATTTTGATATCAGAGAAGTCCATAGACAGTTATTTAATTTTCTCCCTTACACAACTTTCTGTTGAGATATACTTCAATATTGTACATCACAAATTCTGGCAAGCAAGATAAGTATAAAAGGTAAAATGGGCATAATCAAAATTCTGTAGACTGACAGAATGCTAAAATCCACTTGTCACACAACCCTTCTTAGATTTGGTGATCTTAGATGTGTAGCAAAATAGAGACATCAGATATTACTTAATAGTTTTATCTTTTTCTACTCAATCAATGGAGATGTCTAAAGAGAAAAAATGACATATATTGGAGAAACTGCAATTGCATTTCAGAGCCATAGAAAAATCTATGACTTAAACATCAAACAAAGAATCTTCAACTGAAATGCTTTTTTATATTATCTGAAAATATTAAAGTTGGAAGTACATCAGAAGTCACAGACAGATGTCTAACTGCTCTCTGAAGTGGATAGCACTGCCTTGAAAAGTCTCTCTGAACCTGAYTTAAAGATCATAGAAAATCTGATCATAGAAAATAAGGTTGGAAAGGACCACAGAAAGCAGAAAAGAATGTACGTATTTATGAGGTGGATTCCATTTCTGACATGCCTATCCAACAATTTTTAAAAATCTTCTGTGAGAGAGGTTTCACCAGTTTTGACTGGCAACTTTTTCTGTGCCTTATTTTCCTTATTGTTAGGAAGCCTTTCTTTTCTGATGTTGAACAAAATCTCTATTGCTGTAATTTAACGCATTACTGCTGATTTTACTTGCAGTGGGAATGAATAGGAGTTTATACCCTTTATCTTGTTATAGCTGTCATTTACCTATTTGAAGATCAATATACACTTCATCATTCTTCCCTCTCCAAAGAAAACAGAAGAAAACAGTCCCCCCGCTCTTTTCTCTCTCTCTCTCTCTCTTTTTTTTTTTTTTTTTTCCTTTTAGGAAATGTTAGTTGTCTTTTTTTTCTAGCCTTATTCCCTGAACTTTCTTCAGTTGATCTGCATCCTTCTTGTTTACCATGTGGAAAGTTAAATGACTTTATATACAGGACTTGTAAAGAGGTGTTCTGGAATAGATACAGGTGGTGAGCTATAGTCTTCTGTCTGACAGAATGGAATGCTTGCAGATACATGCATATAGAAAGCTGAAATTCAGCACATCCTTAGAATTTTGCAGGGCAGCTTGCCACATGGTTGTAGAGCTGCTCTTCCAGTCAAAAGCGAGTATAGACACAAGTGTGGTAACTCTAAGGCTTTCTTTAAATGCTTAAGTAGAAAGGAAAGTAATTCATTGCTCAAGGACATGAGGGTGCTCAGCATGAGAGTTGCCTCTTGCTTATTGTCTATATTTTGCAGAGGTGCAAGTAGTGCTGGCCTGTTTTCTAAGACAATGATTGCAAGGTTGCCAGGGTAGACTGCAATAATAGAAGTTTTACAGAGGTAAAAATACCAGGGTAACCCAAGTCTGCTGTAATATAGATGCTTCTCTACTGCTGTTTGTGAAGTTTTAATTTGCCAAAAACAACTAACATGGTGATTTTACATATTCTTGCATCAATTCTGAGCTTCTGACATAGAAAAGTATCAGATCAATWTATGTTTTTACCTAGTCCCTTCCTTCCTAAAATTTGTTTTTTATTCTTGTTGTTTTATTTTCATTTTGTTCATAGTTATGCATTGATTCTCTTTCTCCTTTATATTGCACGTACCTGTTGTGATTTCCGTGGATTTTAGGGAAAACCAATCAACATTCACAATCACTCCTAAGATCAGTATGTTAGTATGTTGATGAAGAATGGCTGATGAATTCCCAGCACCAGATGTTCTGACCAACTGCTAAAGCATAAATGAGGACCATGCAAAAGTGTATTGCTCAGTCATCATCATGAACTAACAACATCTGGTTCATTTGCAGGTGCCCTCTGCCACAGTAACATTATATTAAATTCCATGCACTGGATGATAAAAGAAACTAATGTATTTTCTRTCAGGCCATGGGAGATAATAGGTGCTTCTGTCAGTAAATCAGACCATTACTAACTATTGAAAGAAAATAACTGAATTGCTGCTGTTTAAATTCTCAATTTCCAGCTAAACTAGAAATGTCAATGGTTGTTTTCTGGCTAACTAAATTTTTTTTCCTGCACATTTCCTGCACACGTTAAAAAAAAGAAAAAGCTGTTACAAAATTTATTTTCAGTGCAGTACCTTGGTAGAGTGATATGATATTGTCTTATCCTATACAAAATTACAAAATGGAAAATTTAACAGAATTTTTGTTAAATTCCTGCTTCATTGGGGTGTGTACAAATAGTTTCCGTGGCTGACAATTTGAGGCAACCTAGATTCCAAACCTAGTGCTGCAGAATGGAGGACTGAGTGAACTCACATGATCTCAACATGGTACCTTCTCAAACATGAGTTTTGTTAACCGATTTATTTCTTCTTAGCTCCGTAATGCTGGGACTGGTGTTATCTCTTCTATTATCCTCAGAGAGATACCTTGGGACTATGCAGGGCAACATCTTCTTAGCCCTGCAAATCAATGGGAAGAGCAGAGGACTCTGGAATTGCATGTATGCAGTTCTCTGTCTCTTACAGGATGTGCACTGTTTTGACCCAGCCAGTCTTAATGCAGTTGGAGAAGATATAACCTCAACGATCAGCTGTTTCTACTGAAAATGGCCACAATTAAAACATCCCTATTGTAGATCATCTACAAAAAATTTATGGCCTAATTGGCCTTTCTCTGAGGATRCCTGAAAGAGATCTTATAACGTGAATTTTGCTTCTACATGCAAGAGGCTAGATTAAATGTTTCATCAAACATGTGAGTCATACAGAGCCATATTCTTCTCTCTCTTATGCCTCTTTTCATGTCTATCATGATGTAAAGACCARTATTTGATGAGAACACAATGAAATTCCATTCTTACTTGTCTGAAAACTTTCTTTGCTTTAGCTTGATTTGCCTGCTCATTTTCTAGGTGAGTAGAATACGGAGTACCAGTATGAAGGGACATGTTTCTTCCTGCTGCTGAAATAGGATTTTTGTAGTCTGTTTCTTACGGGGCTTACTGAAATACCCTTTTTATTTCTTTGAATGGGACTATTAAAATACATAGAACTGCTAGTAATAGGTGCCACACTTTGTCAACTAAACAATGCCAAAATAATTCAATGAAATCTTGGATTGGAATTTTATAATTGGTTACATAGAGATAATTAGCTAGATACAATTTCCATCTACTGCAATGGGAGCTGCATCTGTGAGACTGGATCTGAACCAGTTCCATTTTGGAGTCTGTAAATATTGCTTCAAAATATGATCCATGTCATCCTGTTTGTTTGTCATAAATCTAGTGTATATATGGGCTACACTTAGCCAGCAAGTTAATTGCTTTTCACTCAGACGTCTCCTTGCTGATCATCTGGTAACAGCAGAACAAATCCTCCGTCTTGTCCTGTTCCTCGTTATGTATCTGTTTAAATAAGTTTTGTTGTTGCTCTCTTTCTATTAGCCCAGTCTGCCCTGGTGTSGTTAGGGCAACTTTGGCTGATGGGTGTTCTTCAGCTAAAATACCCAAATATAAGAGGTTACTTAATTAAGTATTTAATTAACTCTTTCACTTTGCAGTAAATCTCCAGACTGTAGAACAGTACTCGACATTGATTTTTCAGATATGGAACCTTACCTGACATTCAGCTCTCTGCCTTTTTTAAGGCATTCTCAGGGCAGAGTTAAAGATATTTCTCCCAAGCAATCAATTTAAACTGCACTGCTCTRTCTTGCTCTTAAAGCCCTACAGACATGTTCAGGGTAACATGATGCACTTTCTGTAAAGGAATTCCCAGATACCACAATGAAAACATAAGGTTTTCTCTTCT
The DNA here is from genome assembly GCF_003343005.1 of Rhea americana. Classification (NCBI taxonomy): domain Eukaryota; kingdom Metazoa; phylum Chordata; class Aves; order Rheiformes; family Rheidae; genus Rhea; species Rhea americana. The sequence goes on from NW_028186239.1 coordinate 366,247, forward strand.
GTTTCTTAGAAATGGTATCAATTAGATCACAAGTACTTTTTATAAGAAGAGAGAGAGAGGAATTAAGGTGTTTGAGGTGTTGAATGCCTGCTGTTAACAGCTTTATAGGGAGCTGAGGTATCTAGCTATGTGTCTTATTTGCCAGTATTGACTTAGAAGAAAAGCATGCTTCTGTTCTTAGAAATAATAGACAAAAGCCACACTGAAATACTGTGAAAGAAAAGTCCTTAAGCTGTTTCTTGTTGATTCTCAGACAAAGGATTTGTTTGGAGTCAAGAGCCATTTCTGTGGTTAGTAGTATCTTCCCCACTGGATGTGATTTGTATGTCTATTTAGACATTTTTTTCTATTAGTCCAATTTGTCATGGCATGGTTAGGGTTGTACACAGGATTTTCTATGATGGTGTTACTGACTCCTATACATTGATTCCAGGCTGAATTTCTGTGAGGAAGCAGTCTGCCRGTCTTTGTCATACAACCAGGACCAGGGCTGCCAGTCAGTCAAAACCAGCTTCTGAACTCTTAAGCRGGAATGCAGTGGGGGATTTTTTGCCTGTATCATTCTCCCCAAAAGGCAGCTTTCTAGAAGCCATAAAGATATGTTAGTGTTGTATGTTGTTAAATGTTCATCCAGATATACTGCTTTGGTTAAACTGGACAATATTTCTAGTTTTGCTACATTCCACCCCATACACTTCCCTGTATAGCAGTAGAGGTTTGAGTGAATTAAATGCAAGAAGATGACTCGGAGTGCCATTGATTTTTGGAATGAGTGAGTTGTACTACTGCGGAAATTTTGCTATAATTGATGGAGTTTTTTCTTTCTCATTGGGTGAGATCAACTGTGGATAGGAACTCCTTTTTTTTTTTTGTTTTTGTTTTTTGTAGGGCTTTTTAGTAATGGTTCCCGTGTACTTTGATTGCCAAAAAGAAATTTGCTTTATTGAATTGTAGGTCTAAATTTGAATAGTTGACCGAATACTGTGTTTCCCCTTTCATGTCAGAATATTAAGAGGAGAATTGGCCTGTGAACTTTGCTTTGCTGAGAGCAGTGTGTGCATATGTAAAAACATTCTTAATGAGACTGTTTTGATCTCTTTCCTCTCAGTTCACTGTTAATGATCATAGCTAGCTTTCTTTTAGATACACTTTTTGTGAATTTGCTGAGATTACCCTACTTTTTTCTAAAGTTAGACTTTATGGTTCGTTGGATTACATTATTTTCTTCCTTGTTTTCCAGAGGATTTCATGATACTGGAGCCCATGCTTTTTCATTAGCTCTTATGAATGTGAGCAAGTGCCATATTCCTTTTACTTCAGAGTCTCAATGCTATTGCATTCTTCCTTTAATTTCTATATTGGCTCATGAATCAAGAAGAATCTACATGTTTTCCCCTGTAACTGGCTTGTCTGTTTTGTAAAGAAAGGAATTTACTTTTAATTTCTCCTGATTCCTATGTAAGTATTCATAATTTCTTTGTATTTCTTTACAGCAACTAAATCACCTTCCTCTGTATTGTCCCAAAACATAACTTCTTCCTGTATATGTTTTTAATTACCCTGTGTAAGTTGTACAGTGGAAGAGAATATTTTAAGATTCTCTGCAGCTCCCTGCTTCCTGAATCTCTCATGTTCTGCTGAGATTTGGTTTTCTTGGCCATAAAATATTGCTACAGTTGGGAATTCAGTCCTACTTTATTGTTTTACTTTTCTTCCTGGCTTAATGGTGAACTTGATKATTTTGAGTAAGGTGAGTCCAAGTTTGAAGCAAGCATCACACGAGCCTGAAATTGTTAATGCAAGCATGCTGCTTCTTCAGCCCTGTCTTCAAAGAGCAATGCTAGCAGGTGGTTTATGATGCTGCAGTCTCTCTGAGTTGAAGAAAACAGATGCATTAATAGTGTGGGTGTGTGCTAGACCGTGTATTAGCAGGGGATGATGTGAATCAGTAGTTCCTTACCTTTCTGTCTTGTTTTGATGTGTGTCTGAGATGAGAGCACGCAGATAATGCATGGACTTCTGTGGTTCAGCAGAAGTTGGGGGACATTCCCTGCATTTGTGTTCTGAATGTGTGTGTGCTTTAAAACGTGGGTGGCAGTTTGGGGCTGTCTCTACTTTGGACCTTGTCTGTGTTTGAGTATTAAAGTGGAAGTGAAAAGCTTTCAGAATGTGAAGCTGTGATTTTGGAGTTCCCTTATTGACAGATTTAACAGTTTGTTCTTGAAAAGTAAATGATTAAAATAAAACTCTAGTTTGGGATGCCTTTATTTTTGAAGCAAAGTGATAAAGTTTCATCCTTAGGAGTTCTCAGAAAGTGTTGTCGTATCGAGAACTGCAGTCTTTTACTAAATGAATTGTGACACAAAGGTAAAATMAAAAGAATATTATAAGTTGYAAAATGGGAAAAGAACATTTTATACAGCAAAGCAAGGTTAAAATTGAACTCTTGCTACATGTGATAAAAAGAGAGTTGGATTTCTCTCATTTCTCAAGTGTCTTGGCAGAGTTTGAAACTACTTTTTGATGTGGTCATAAGTTAACTACTGTGGAATTAGTCCTTGATGCAAAGCTAGACTATTTCAATATGTGGTAAAAAAGCCAGAGAATTAGTTTTCTTAACCTCATTTATCTCAGCATTTTAATGCATTGTGAGGAGGGCTCTTTGATTTAAAATATTTATTTATTAATATGTTTCAATTAACAAGAAAAATTGAGTAGCTATTGAATTTCTGGATACAATAGAATGAATGCTAGCTTGAGCTCTGAAGTTCAGATTAGAATGTGTTCTCCTGAAAGTCAATGTTCCTCTTTTGGGGACGGATTTTAACCTTTGGGATATATTAACTCTAATTCTCTTTGGTGGAGGCATGTTCTTGTGGACACGATCTAACAAACTATCTGTATATGACAAAAGACATGACAGAGTTTCCAGTGTTCTTCTCCAGCATCCTCACTTCCAGTTAGTAGATGTGTTTCTGCAGTTGAATTTCTATATGAAGTTACTCAGCAGTCTTAGTGTCGTGACCTTTCTTCAGAGGATTAACACACTGTACTTAGTACGAGTAGAAGATGAAGATGGATCAAAAGGGACAAATGAGAAGGGCAAACTTTCTCCAAGGAAGCTAAACTGTGGTCTCTGAGGGATTCCTGGCTTGAGATGAAGGGTGATGAAAAGAAATGGGACCCGAAGCTTTATTTCAAGTTTCTCATTTGTGAAAACAACTATGGGTTCCATATGCCATAAAATGTTGCAATGTGAGTACGTATATACATTTGTAAATATGATTTGTGTACTAAGTAGAATTTGATTTCAATTTGCTGTTTCTCAGTCTCTTAATGTTGTTATAGTTCATAACAATAAAAGAGAAGTTGGGTTTATGTTCTTAACTCCTATGTATCAGAGTGAAATTTCGAAAGGCTGGAATCTRTTAAAATGGAACTCATCATTTGGATCATGTGCTTAAGAAAAAACCTTGGGCTGCATATAGTATGTTGCTCCAAAGGATACCTCTCACGCCCAGAACAAGTAGTGGGATTATTGTTCAGAAGAGTGAGATGAAATGAAAAACTTGTAAATCAGAAGGATTGCCCACTTTCCAAAACATACTTGCTTTACTGGGAAAAGGCTGTTTGGGGCCTGTTTTTACTTTCTACACATGCAATCTGAATGTATCTCTGTCTGTGTTGTTGATCAAGCTTTTCAAAGCTGACGCTCTCTTCCTTTAAAGCAGAACATTGGTATTCCCCTTAGTCTGAGAGGAGGTTATTACCTGAACTGATGTAAACMCATGTCCACAGATTCACAGTGCAGGGATAATTCCTACCTATCTGGAACCCATTAAATGTAAAGGAGATGCATATTTGTATTGCAAAACCAACAGTGCATTGAAACTGGATGGCTTATGGCTCTATTAAATAATGTTTAGTTGTTCAGAATAACATAAACATATTTCCTACCTTTTTTCCTTTTTTTAATAGTTAAAAAGTGCATATATGCATTTGGGTTTATACTGACACATTTAGAAGATCTATTGGAACTAAGTGCTAAGGTAAACATAAAAAGTTCATGAGGTGAAAATTATTTCTGAGGTGAAAGCAAGAATGAAAACCATGTACTATCTAAATCCTAATTAAGTCCAGTAGCACAGCACAAATGCAACAATCTTTGTTTACACTGTATCAATATAGAGTTACTTAACTGATTTATATCATGGTAACTGAACACAGAACTGACCGTTTTACCTAAGAAAARGGGAAATTCCCTGTAGTGCGTGCACATAATCATATTTAGGGCAATGTACTGGAGAAGGAACAAACTAACAAATGTGTATTGTGAATGACTGAGATTCTTCCTCTTGGACACCTGCAATGCATTCACTGACTTCTCCATTGCAGATAGGGAATCTGTCCAAGAATTAGACTAAGAACACTGAACAGCCTTTTGACGTTTTCCTTTGTTGCTGCTATTTCAGCCCCGTGTTATAAACACACAAATTCCATAATTTGTGATTCCGTGATTCCAAGGGGAATTATTGTTGTGATTAATATTAGCTACACATTAATATTTTTTTATTGTTAAGCACAATAGATATAGCTGTATGATTGCTCACATTAAAGATAATAAATGAAATAATATGAACTTGGCAATGCTCTGAGTCTAGAAGATGTCCTCTAATGTTACAGCTGGATCTTGTAAAACTCCCACTTTGTACGATATCTGTTTTCTATTGTATTGAGTTTAYTCTAGCTACCTAACTCATTCTACAGTTTCCAAAAGTAAAAGTGTTACTTTTACAAATAAGACAATTTCAAAAGGCATCTCTCTACTGAGCAGTGACTCCTGATCACTAGGGAATCAAAAACAAGCATTACTAACACTGACAAAGTTTGGATAACAGTCCTCTCTATCTGTGTGCAGAGTGCTGAACATAATTGCTTCCTTTCTCTGGACAAGGACAGCTTTCTTTAGTCCTAGACCTCTTATTCTTTTCTGCACCTGCTGCTTTTTCTTTCCACTTGCCACTCTAAAATTTCTATAGTGCCCCTTGATTTACAGTAGTGTAACCCAGTGATCCTCCTATAAAGGACAGGGAAGTGGATAACTTTCCATTCATTATTATATTTTATAACTGGCAAATGTAGAAAAGTGCAATTGAGACCAAATCTTATTAAGGGATAAATTTATAATTTTTTGAATGTTCAATCCAAGTATTACCCACTTAGGATATCTACTCAGGATACCTTGTCTAATGTCATTGGGTAAGTTACAGAATCACAGAATGGGTAAGGTTGGAAGAGACCTCTGGAGATCATCTAGTCCAACCTCCCTGCTCAGCAGGGTCACCTAGAGCATGTGAGACAGAGTTGCAGCCAGGCTGGCCTTGAAGAGCTCCAGAGAAGGAGACTCCACCAACCTCTCTGGGCAACCTGGTCCAGTGCTCTGCCACTCTCACAGTGAAGAAATTCCTCCTCACATTCAGGTGGAACTTSCTGTGCTTCAGTTTGTGCCCACTGTCTCTTGTCCTGTCGCATGGGACAGCTGGAAAGAGTTTGTCCCCGTCCCCTTGACACCCTCCCTTCAGGTACTTACAGACATTGACAAGATCCCTCTTTAGTCTTCAAGCTAAACAGGCCCAGCTTTCGCAACTATTTCTCATAGGGCAGATGTTCTAGTCCTCTGATCATCTTTGTAGCCCTATGCTGGACTCTCTCCAGTAGCTCCATAAGTTCTTGATCCATTCGCAGCAGTGAGAGTTTCATAATGTAGCCAGGATTTTAATGGTTCTTTGGAAAAACCTTGTGGAGTCCTCAGCAGATGTCTAACACATCCCAATGCTACCATGTTGCTTATCATTTTTGTACCATATGTAGAGCGCAAGCAAACAACCCTTGCAGTTGTTCTAGTGATTATAGACCTGTATGTGTATAGATGAACGTTGTAAAAATCATTTGCCTCTGTATTAATTGTACATAGAGAGACCAGATAAGGCTTTCAGAAAAACTTGCATCATAGGACAGAAATCCATTTAAATAGAAATGTATCCTATGTTGTTTTTCTGCTGAATAGTCTAGTATTTATCTTCAATCATTAAGTTATTTTTTAACAAGATGATGGTGGACTGTGATGTTACTGCATTTTCTTCCCCGTTTAACTAAAAAAAGATGGCAAAGGCAACTGCAAGCTGATCCACAGTAGCCATATAGTGTGAGTAAATATGTCAGTTCACAAATTTTATGCCTTTAAATATTCTGCTATCACTTTTGCCTACATACAAGAATATTTGACTAAGRCTCTGTGTTTCATGTTATGTAGGAGATGGTTTGAGATCAGCCAAGCGCATTTTTACTGACTTAAAATGTAAAATCTGAAAGGGTGTCTCTTTGAGATTTGTATTTGTACGCTATGAGAAGGGATGTACCGTGCACATCCCATACAGTAGCCAATTTAAACTGTACATTTTTAATGCAAATATTAGAGAAAAAAGTATAGAACTGTTCACAAAAATATTTATGTCTGTCTCTGAAATTCCTGTTCGTGTGATTCCACCCTCTTACGGTTAGAGAAGAGGGGAGGCAGACACAGATGATGATTTTTATACTGTTGGCTCTCTGAAGCAGAGATTATTACTTACCATCCATATAACACCTACCACAGTCAGAGGCCTAATCCGACTGATGTCCCTTAGCACTTCTGCAATAAATTTAAATTTTCAACTTCCGTGTCTATTCCAGGATCTTCTAGACTGAGGAGTTGGCCTCCTCTATTTAATGCAAGCTGGGTGTTTTCCTTTTTCTCATGCTATGTCAGTCTAGTTTCTTATGTTGCGAGTGTATGGGGAATTATATTTCAAAGAAAAGCCATCATAGGTGAATGAGATTCAATTTATACTGGAATTGATCCTGGCCTATTTTGAATGCTGAACATTTTCCACATTATAAGATGTTAAAAAAAAGTGTCACAATGGAAACACGTAAGAAACAGAGTAGAAGGCAGAGAGGAGGTGAGATAGTTAAATGTATGTATATGGTCTTGTCATAGAAGTAACATCTGTCGTGTAGCTTAGTGGTAGACAACTCATGGACAACTTCTGTTTTTKTAAGATGCATAGGATATGGCCTGGGGCCATATTGCTTTGTCAAAATCCTCTTACTCCATTGTGCAAGAATCATAGCCGTAAGTCAGCATCAGAAGAAAGACAGGTGAACAGATATGCCTTGGGACGTGAGTTGTTTAACACTGTGACCCTTTTTAAACTTACACTCTTTGGATTATTTAGAACAGCTGCCACAGAGCTATGCTACTTGGCTTAAATTTCATTAGTAATGACACAGAATGAATGTGTGACCTCCATGATATACACCAACATAGTAGAAACTGAACCAARAATATCTTAAGCAAAAAGCGTTAAATAATTACAGCTAGAATTAGAAAACTAGTGCTTCCTCTTTGGTACTACAACTGATCTCTATCTTTAATTATTCTGGCCCCACGGAGAGAGATCTGTAACATGCACAGGAATTGGATTTAGAATTTTGTCAGAGTATAGGGGAGAGCATGGTTCTTAGCAGTCTAAGTACTTCCATGGGTTCAGCTGGATTGTTCAGTTCCTGTTCTGTTTTAGATCTCAGATATTTGGTTTGGATTCAGCTTATTTAAAATATAACAGTATCAACATCAGTCTTTATTTCCAAATTTGACTAGTTGTACCACACTTAAAGATTATTGTTTCCCCAGCTCATATTCAACAAAGTTTATGAAAACCTTATGGATCAAATGTTCTCTTGTGAATCTGTCAAAAYCAATGGTGTTGCAAGTTGCAACAGGGACTAACTTTTTCTTTGATTCAAGACTTGGTGCCAGTCCCATGCCTCCAAGGAGGCTCAAGTTACTGATACAATTTTTATGCTGTATTTACTCTTTCTGATAACCTTGGGAAGCTAGCCATTAACAGATGCTTTTGGAATAAGAACTTCAAAAGGATAAATGACAGCCTGGCAGCCAGATATCATCATCATCTATTAATATAAATATTTTTATTCTATTTACAAAGTTTAATTATACTTGACAGGTAAATCTAAATTTTAATTTAGTTAAATTAACTATGCCTCACAGATCTATATATCCTAACTCCCTGCTTCTCTAAAATCATTAAACTTTTTCATGGAACCACCCAGGAGAAGACTGGCAAAATCTGAAGAGTTTATGTTATCAGTTGCACAGATGGGCTCAGGGTATTACGCAGACAAATTATACTGAGCTGCCTGCTCAGGTCAGCAGATTGCCCATTAAGAATAGATAATGTTAATGATTTAGGATGCATTTGTGGGCAGAAGGGAGCAAAAGTTCTGGCCAAGGCTGCTCCCTTTGAGTTGGATTAATATGGTGGCCAATAATTTATCACACAGAGCACTGAGAACTGAATTGTGGCTAGCTAACTGGATATACTAGCTAAACCCACCGTGCCAGAAAAAGGCAGCTGCATACAAGCCACTGCTGAATTATGCTCTGAGGATGCTTTGTGTTGGCTCTTTCCCATAAAAAGAATTATGAAGGACATACAGTAAGTGCACTACAGCACTATGAAGTCTGATTTGTACTTCCTATTACTTTTTACATTGACTTATATTTATTTTTCTGCAAGCTAAACATTAAAGCTGAATACGCTTACATTCCAGTCCAGGTGGCTAATTTTAAGTTATTTGGTGTTAGAGACAAATAAAACACTGCCTTTTAAACACAAAAGGCACAAACCAAGGCAGCGTACCACTGTCTAGCCTTGAAATCCAGCTCCAGTTCTTACTCCAGCTTATTATTTTAATCTGTGTTCTCAATATATAATTCTTGAGAGGATGGTAAGTAGGCTGCAATTAACTAAGTAATGGAGTCAATAAAAAACTTTTCTTTTGGTCACTTACATTTTATTTGTAAATAACCTTATTTCTGCTTTCTCTGCTTCTTTTGTGTTGTCCCAGTAACAAATGTATGAGATGATATTTTATGCTTTGCATTTGTAATGCTTATAAGACTTTTGCACTGAATATGTTCATTTGTGCATTACCATTTAATCTGAATAGTTATAAAGGCCTTTTCTGTGTTGAAACTGAAGTATCCATGTAAGTCATCATCCCAGAGTGCTTTGCCTTTGTGGTGTTAGGTGTTGGCACTAGGTACTTAAAAGAATTGGTCAGAATGAATTCTTCTGATGTTTTTCCACAACAATGTACTATGTACTGGAGACAAAAGATGTCTTTAAACCTGCATTTCCTTTTGGTAAGCTCACTTCAAAAGGAGATAGGAAATTGGTAGAAATCCTTTGTTTTATATGCTATGTCATAAATGTGATGTATACTTGGAGTGCTTGAATAGGAGTGGTGAACTGCAGTAGGAATGCTGCATTACTGAACTACATCAGGATTGGTGATGAATCCATGTATCCTTTCTTTAATCTATGAAACTAAAATACCTGAGTCTGGTCAGTTTGACCTTCTAAGACTTTTATTCTTATGCGAAATAAGTAATAGTTCTAAAACTTAAAAGGGATTCCGAAGTTACTCTACTATTTGTATTGCAAACATCTTTACCTTTGTATTGCTTACAAATCTCTGATTAGATCACAATCTCTATGGGTTTGGTCCAGTACTATCTTTTTCCCTGATGAACTAACAGCCTAAATATAAAAAGTAGAAAAATACTGGTCTGTCCTGCTCTTTTGTTGGTAAAGTCTGAAATATATTTTAATGTATTAAATTCAAACCTTAAAGAAGACCATTGAATTAAACCAGAATTAATATTAGAGTCTGGTGGGAAAATTAAAACAGTGAAAACAAAAATGAAAGTCAAAAAGACCTCCCAGCATCCCTAGATTTGTGACTATTCAATGTAAAGATTCACATGTCTATACCTACTGTAGGTACTTGGACACACAAAACATCCAATGTAATTTGGGTAGAGATCTCTAGTAACATAGCTTGTCCTGTTTCTAAGGCTGTGTTCAGATTCATGGCAGGATAAATTAGCATATGTGAAACTCTGACTTTCTGTGGCTATACTGCTTCTTGTAGCCACGTTAATTTGTTTTCTGTAYACTCTGTGACAGTGTGCAATGTGGATGTATCCTGGGCCTGTGATATGGAGACCAAAGGCCTCCAAATTCAAGCCAAGATTCTTGAAAGTCTGGTTGTACAATTAAAAATTATTGGTGTTGTGGTTACTACCTTTCTGCTGAAAGTAGTGAGTGACTTGGTAATCATTGCTAACCATCTACAGCTGTGAGTGCCTCAGTTCTATGACTAACAAGCAGTAAACTGTTATCCTGTAGTAATAAAATCACTTTTGTAGGTAGAGCTTTATGCAGGCTGTTCTTTTCGCACATTGTATTTTTTTAATATATACGTGCTTAAGCATAACGTGCTTTTTTTCAAAGTAGCACCTGATCTAATTTTTTTTATTTAAAAGAATTGATACCTTTTCAATATTAAATATGAAAAAAATACAATGATGGAGCTCTTTATACAGTGTGGGACAAATCAGAAAATCTGTAATAGTGCCTGGTATGATATTTAGCTAGGAGACACTCCTGGTAGCTTTGGGACTGGAAGTTTACAACACTAAACTGTTTCACATCATTTATTTCTCTCCACAAATCCCCCCTCTGAGAATCAGGCAGCCGGAAGATGACATTTAGACTGACCTTCCAAGAAAAAAAGTTTGTTTTTATTATTTTAACAAGGGCTAGAGATGTCTATCCAAGCATCTGCTAAACTTGACTAAGATCCCTAAGTTTGACATTTTATGTTACAAATGAATGCTAAGTACATTATTTTGTATTATTATTATATTTTTAAAAATAAAAAGGAAGTGTCGACCCATCCTGGATGAGCAAAGACAGTAAAGCCCTAACCAACGCTTGATTATAGTGTGAATCCAAGAAACTATTATTGCAATGTTAATGTCACTGCCTTAATTTAAAGCATTAGTATCTGTAGTTTGGGGTAGGTTACATATTTCATACTGGTGTAAAATTTGCAAAATAATGCACCTTTTAAAAGCTGTATAAAAGCCAGTCAGTGGCCTGGAGAATCATACAGAGCCTGTAAACATGAGTCATCCTGGATCAAAGTAGCAACTGAGGATATGAATTAATGAATGAAGGAATGTGGTTACAAAATGTTTCTGTTTAAAAGGAAGAAACTACTCTAGTTGCAATCACAATGTTCTGATCACTCTTAAAACAAAATTAAAATCTCAATTCAAAATCGCATTAAAAAGCTCTAAAGCTTCACATCTTTTATATGAAGCCATAAGTTAGCTAGATGAACTTAGCTGTGAAACCCTGAGAATGAACTGTTTTACGCACAGGAAATATATTAATAAAATGCAAGTGTCTCAAACATTTTTATATGTGGGCTCCCTTGGCTGTTGGTGGAGCTACTGAAAATCACATAGATCCTGAAGGGAGTGGGTGAGTATGACAAAGCTTTGGACAACTGACCAAGTAACTGCCTCCATGTGTCTGCTAGTCCTCTGCTGCACAGAGGATGAGGCTGTTGTGGATTAACTCCATCACTCTGAGTACATTGAAGGTCAGCTGGCTTCCATAACACATGAGGCTAATGAGCCATTTGGCCACCTTACCGCTGGAGGGGGCAAAGAACCTGGAAGTACTAACTTGGTCAGCCCTCTCCAGTGCTGTTATTGCTTTCGTCTAATAAGTTGGGAGTACAAAGAACAGTTTAACCAGAGCAGCATGGGGCTCATCATTGCAAGCAAATGGCCTCAGCATTTATCCTGCTTYGTGCTTGTGACTGTAACTTTGCTGATCTCGTAGCTGATGCCTAATCTAGCTAGTCTGAAACTGTGATTCAAATTCAGACATTTCTCCAAACTTTTAAAAATGTGACTCACCACAAAGTGAATACTAATAACTCAGTGATTTTTTATCTTTGATTTACCACTGGGAGTTTTAATAGTACATAAAGAAAAAAAAGATAAAAATACAAATATTCCTCCCAAAATCTATAATTTACACATAAATGAGCTGGCATTCAAGCTTTCAGTCATCATGGCTGCATTGTTTGTTCAACAAGGCTAGTATCCTTTTCTTCCAYTCTATCTGAAACAAATTCTGTTTCAGAACAGGTCTCTGGTTCCACTGGACTTACAAAATCTGTGCAATTAGCACTTAAGAAGAGCATGACAAGGCAGGACAGATCATGAGTTTGCTAGTTGAAACCATACTGATATATCCCTGCTGAGARTCTAGCTCACAAACAGATCAAAAACCTACCCCATTTTTCTGTGAGAAAGGGACTCTGCTAGTAGCTATGCTGACTGTAGTCTCTTACGGTGTTGTAGCTGTGTAAGGACTACACTGATTAGCTCTGCTTCTGGTTTTCCCTTGTTCAGAGCCAGGACTTTATAGTAGCCAGCAAGTGTTGAAGCACCATCTGGACTGGAGTAGATGCACAGCATGGACAGCTAATATGCTTTTGCTGCACAAGAAACAAAGTAGATATATCCTGTTCACTGGAAGACAACTGGTCAGCTTCCAATGGACCTCAACAGTTGGATACTGAATTGAATAAAATACAGGTATTTGTTGCCGAAGATGAAGTTATAGTACTGTTAACGTGGGTCAGGAAATGTCTCATTTCTCTCTCTCCCTACTAAAATAAAAAAGCACTTAATCCTGGAATATGTTTCTTAGCTTTTCTCTTTCAAAGAATTCATGATGGATTTAGTGGGATGCCAAATTTCTTGATTTATCTTTTRGGGTTAATTAAACTTAATTTCAAACAAAAACCTGAAGATGGCAGGTCAGATCTCTGAAGGACATAAGCCTTCTGTTCCCTCAATTAGTGTGAATGCACACTAGCTGACATTTTGGTAATACCTTCTAGGTTTCCTATTTTAAGGTGAAGCATAGAATTCTCTTTGCAATGTTGTCTGACAGGCCCTTTCAACTTACCAAGCTCAGTGTGTCTGTTCCAGAGTGAGAGCTTTGTTTTTTCCTTTACAGTACTTAATGACTGAACCTTAAAAATAAGGAGAAGGCTGGTAAAAATAGAACATTACWCAATTATTATTTAACAAATATGAGAAGTTCCAACTTCAGAGGATTCCAAAAAAAGGTGGAACAAGCAGAGAAAAATAAATAATTTAAAGGAGATATGTTTTGGTTCTTACCAGTTTTCTTTAAAAAAGGAGACAATGGGAAGGAACAAATTTTAATTTATATATATTACAGAATAGCCAATCATAACACTTAATCTAGAGCCCRAGAAAAGGATCCAAATGTTGATATGTGTGTGCGTTGTAAATTTATTAATCTGATTCATTAGTAGGAGCTAGTTTGAATTTCAAAGAACAAGTAAGATTAGAGGAAATTTGGATGAGATGTTTTTTCTTTTTCCCCCTTTGATGAGAAACTTTGCTTTGTCTATATTATAGCAGAACATGAGGATGCTTTTAACCAAAACAACTGCTGAAGCAATTTTTCTTTCTACTCCCTTTTATTGGGACAGTTTGAAATGTTAACAACATCCATTTTTTTAGTGAAATATCTTTAACTAAATACACAAGTTCCAACTTTTGAACGTATATTCTCCTTTTCCCACTAGGCAGAAAGGGGTATGAAGGCTTAACAAGGAGGAGATGGAAGATCATTTTTAATTTTTATAATAAACTAGCAATTCTTCTCTTTACTTTCTCTCCTCCCCTTTGCTGGAAAAGGAGGGGTCACATAGGAAAAATAGGACAATGATCAGGGGAGAAAACCACCAGCTGAAATTTTAGTTTGAAAGAGAAAGCACTTTTTGCTCCACATTTTATTTATTTTTCCTTAAGAATTCTCATTAGAATAATATGGAGAGTTGAAAACTGAGCAAAATGTGAACGTTGTTTCTCTGAGACATGCCACTGGATTCCTCCTTTCTCCTTCTTCCTCGAAAAATTTAGTTAATGTGCAAACTTTCTTGATGCTTCCTGTAGCATGATCATGAGGGAATGATCTAAATATTTATTAGAGWCTTTAAATTTCTTCTTATATTTTCCTGTCCAACTCCTCCAGCCTCACTTATCAGGTCCTGTCTCTCTGAAGAGACTTGAATACAGTATGTGAAGGAAAACAGGAGATACAGTTTCTGGAACCATAGCACGTCAAGGGCATACTTGAGATTGGTTTTTAAAACCATTCTTGAATTGTAAGACCTCATAACTTTTGAAAGTCCTTCTCCTTTTTTTTCCTGGAAAAGGGTCATGTTTACTGACCCCATGCTCCTTTCTGTCTGTAAACTGAGTCAATCCCAGAGGTGTCAACCTGAACACTTACAGTGAGGYTGCGTGTGTAAGGCTGAGACCTACAATGTGTGCTCGCAGCCACCCAAAGTCTTGTTTTCTACTCYGTTGCCACACCAGTTCCCTGGAAATGTACTTCTGCTGTTCCCTGTCCGCTGTCTCTAGAGCTTACCTGATCGCCCGAGTGAGCCAGTCCTGCTCTCTTATTCCAAAAGAATTAATCAGTTCATGGGGTTAGATATTTTTTGCATGTTGTAGTGAGCACAACCAGCTCACAGATCAGTCAGCAAAACACTTGTGCTCAAGGAAGCACTCATGCTTAGGGGAGATGGAAGGCGGGACTGCCTCTTTCAGAACCAGCAGGCTGTAGCAAAACCCATACCTTACGAATCTGCACGTTCAAACAGCCAGTTGTCTTTTTTTTAAAAAAAAAATGAAATGGGCTTGGGAGGTGAACAGTAGGAACAGAGCTGTGTACAGCATGTCAGAATGCGAAAGTAACAATGACAAAACTCTTCATTTTTTCTGCACTCATCTCCACATTTCTCAAATGTTAATTAAGACTTCAACACTCTTGCCAGATATCTGAGGTATGAGAGTATGAAGAACTTGCCCTAGGTTACACAGCAAGTAACTGGTGGCTTCCAGGAGTCTCTGCCTTCCAACAGCTAACTTCACTGCTGGTGTCAGAGGAAACAATAGTGTTACTTAATTGAATTGGCATCCTGTGCCCTGGACTGTTCCCTGTAAATTGCAGAACTCCAGTATCGGTAAAGGAAAAATATTCATGCTGTCTGAGCCAGGATTTGATTTGAACCAGGTGCCCTCTTTGGTCCCTAATGAAGGCTTGTTTCATTCGAGAGTAATTCCTTGACTGATCAAAAATTCTTTTGGAGGAAAAGCTACTGCACTTGGTGAATTTTGAGAGGAAGCTAAAGAGAGATAAATATAGCTAAAGTTTCAAGGGCAACCAAACTGTCTTGGGAACCTTTTCTACCYTGCAGTCAAAGCCTCCATCATCTGAAATTTGGCATCTACCTGTGCTGCTGATGTTTTTTCTTTATTTGCTTCTGATTGCTACTTTATGCTTTAAGTTGCAGAAATGGGGAGCACTTTGCAGATTAGCCATAATAAATTTTCTTTCCTTTTTTTTTTTTTTTTCCCCTGNTCCCTGGCACTGTCCAAGAAGCAGATTTGTTGTTTTGTTTGTCTTTTTTCTTTTTTTTAGGTATGACTATTGGCTGTCATTGTTGATCTTTCACTGGTGACCTTTCAGTCGCCAGGGCTCCCTCCAATCTGCAGTTAGTTAACTGTGAATATATTTAATTAAAGCTGTGTCTCGCAGCAGGGAAAGTAGTAGCAGTCTGTTTATCATTAGGCTTCTTGTTTTTATTAGTCTTAGAGTGTTTTAGGACTCTCACTATGAAAATATCATGACATCCCCATCTGCTTTTTCTTGACAGAAGCTATAGCCAGTTACAGAATCTAGACTCAGCTGAGAGAAAACTGCTTCTCATCAAACTTGTCTTAATTGTTAAGCACTGTGACTGCAGTAATTTTTTAAATTCACATCACCAGATTTGGTACTTCCTCATTTAAAATATTCTAGTGGTGAAAGTTATAGTAACACCTGTCAATGATTCATGCCAAGGCAGTCAGCAGAAAGTGGGAAACAGGAATTAGAGAGAAAAAGGCATTTAGAGATGTGGAGGCACAAATCAAAAATGTCAATGATACAATATAAGTTAATAAGGGAAAGAAGGATATTCTTTGGGGACGTAATTACTTGATAGGATTTCATTCGTTTTCTGCTCCTCTACCTCCCCCCCTCCCCTGCCACCTCCTTTCAAACATGCATGGAATAGTTGCCATTGGCATTCTCTGGCTGGGGACAGAACATCTAGCTGTTTAATCTGGCCGTGTTCTTCCATTTGTAAATCCCAGAATCCTTCAAAACCCAAATATGTATCCCCTATCATTACAATTTCTGTCTATCCTCTGCTATGTTATCAGTGAACTGGAAAACATTGTCACAGTGTTTTCACCTTGGACTACCTTTGGTGAGATTCTTTTGACAGTAAGAGCTTAAGCCAGCCTCTACATTTAATGAGAATTTAGAAATGATGTCAGATATGCTTGCGCCTTTAAAAAGAAAAAGTGGCCAAAGATTGAGGTGATTGTTGAAATGGTTATGAATTTTGATGTTTTAGAATTATTTCATTTTATCTGCATGCACTGATATACAGCACATACCTAACAGGAGGTCACTGTTAGTGTAGGAGGACTGGTAGATTTCTTTACCAGTTGTATGTAAGCATAGGGAATAGTCAAGTTAGTGCAAAAAATGAAGTAAAGCTGTCTTGAATCACACCTTTGTTTTTTTGTTTTGTGGAGGGGAGTCAGAGTCTACTTTAATTAAAACAGTAAACTCTTGTCCAAGGCTGCAGGCTTGTAATCATAATTCTGTACATTATTGATTAAAAGAATATAATTTGTTTCAGCAATTCTGTAGCTTCTGCTTTAAGAAACATACCCCTACCTTTCTCCAGAGAGTCCATTAAACCCCTGTGATCCTAGAATATCATCAAATGGGGATTATTTCCAATAAAGAAAAAGAAAAGTTTCATTTTCCTGGCAGCCTCTCAGAGACAATACTACTAGGAAGTGGGAACATTTGATGACTGCAGGTATGATAGTACAAATAGATAGTATGAATAGTACAAAGAGGCAGCTCTATCCAGAAACGTGGTCTCAAACATTTTAAGGAATTCTAAACCCTGTGTGTTAAACTCTACTAAGCATCAAATGGCTGTTAAAGTAGCAGGAGTCTCATAAACGGTGACTGAAGCACTGATGCCGTGTTCACTATGGTTTGTTTGCTTCCTCTGGCTTCCTTTGAAACTGCAGAATTAACAGGACTATTAGAGTGACCTGGACCATTATTATTTTAATGAAATATCTATTTCATTATGACATTTTAAGTTTTGGAAACTTGGGGTCTTGCCAACAATGAAAAAGATCTCAGAGGCAGATAAGGATATAGTAAAGGGTTCTTTTGTCTGCTGGATGCTTACAGAAGTGGGTGGCTATGAGAGGGACAGAGATGAGGAGTTATTCATACCAATATTGGATTTCTTGGCTCTGTGTTTTAGCTTTCTCTGTCTCTGGCTGGTCTTCTGCTGCCCTTGCTGGACCACTTGGAARGATGCTGGATCTGATTCAACATCTCCTTTGTCTGGGACTGCTGATGGAAACTATTATCTGTACTGCTCGGATACCATGGGAATACACCCCAATCAGTGAGGGCAGTGCTCATGCTGTGGCCACCTGGGGCTCCCAGCTCACTCTCCCCTGTGCAGCAGTCCTGCTTTTGCTGCTCCCTGCTGCATGAAATGCTCAGCTTTCTTTTTTTCAGAAATTCTGTGTAGGAGTATAACATATTATAAACAGCCAGAGCTCAAGGTGTTAGATTCCATTCAATCAATATCTTTATTCAACTGGATAATGAAAAGAAATGAAAATTACAACAACTGAAGTGGCACCTACTCTCAAGATGTTTAGCAGCAACAGGAAAAAAATGTATGTATGTAGAGAATGAGATATATTTCATTCCAGAATTCTGATATTCTAATAGCATTAAATATGAGTGTTACTGAGAGTTGCTGTCAAATGTTGGGAAAAGAAGGGGAGACATGAAGAAGAGATATCATATATAGTTTTTAGAGAGGATAAAACAACTTTTGGACATGTTGGGCACCTTGGCTATATGCAAGATATTGCAATATGATTTGAACAAAACCCCTTACCAGTATCATGGTATATGGGAAGTAGAGATAACGTGGACTTCCCAAGAACAAACAATATTCAGTAATCCATTAGTTTTCTTTGGTAAGATTTCATTCCATCCCCCCAGTAAAGTAAATGCAATAAATTTCAGTTACCTTGACAGAATCACAAAATCGGTAAGATCTCTGGAGATATCTAGTCCAACCTCCCTGCTCAGCAGGGTCACCTAGAAAATGTTAGACAGGGTTGCATCCAGGTGGGCCTTGAGTCTCTCCAGAGAAGGAGACTCCACAATCTCTCTGGGCAACCTGTTCCAGTGCTTGACCTCAGTGAAGAATYTGAAAGCAGCAAATACATTGCTATGAGATATTGGGGAAACCATTTCCACTAGAGAGAAGGCAGTATTAGTGCCATTGTGCAAGTCCTTGGAAACCTATGATTTGATGTACAGGAAAAGGGCTTGATTGGCTGTGTCTGTAATGCAAGGAAAAGGTATCTCATGGGGTGCCTACAATCCTGTTCTCCTGATCACCTAGACTGCTRTCTATCCACCCTGAAAATGGAGTATGTGGGTGATAGTGCTCACACAAGTCTTGTATCACCAAGGAGTCAGAACACTGTCTTGCTGCGCATTCAAGATGGCAAAGTAGCTAGCAGAATATCCCTGTTCCATAGTGCAGAAACAACTTGTTTATTCAGGGATTGGAATGGATACTGAATGAAGACGTTTAGAAGACAGTATACTTGGCTTCACAAAGCAGAGGCTGAGTGGACAAGTGATTACTGTTTGTAAATGCATTGGGAAGACACAACAGGAGAAGAAAAGAACAATTTAAGCTAAAAGACAGTATTAGAACAAGTTTAAAGTGGATTTCAGAGAGCATAAATATACTTATTTATAGATAACAGTTGGATAACAGAAGTATCTAGCTATCTGGAGAATGAAGTATGATTATCATGAAATAATAACAAGAGGAGCGGGATTGAAAAGAGAATTATGAAAGAAGGCTCATTGAGTGGTTCTTCCAAAGTCTGAGTTCACTGATCCAAGAAGTTCCTTCTRTTCATATTACGATTTTTTTTAGTGCACTGAGAATTGATTGATTTTGACACAAAACAAGATTAATCAGCAACTCTGACAATTGTCTCCTCCATTTTAGGCTTGAATGTGGTCAATTGCTTGCTATCATATGCTTCAGTTTTTCAAAGGTCATTTTAGACTATTTGATCTTCCCTTAAATAAYGAGAAATATTTATGTTATGTTGAATTAGCTGGTTCTGTGTTACTGATTACCATATGGCTTGCAGAGACAGAAGTCTTTTTCCTTTGTTAGGTGGCAGTAAGACTATGTCCACTGTGCTCTACAGTGAATCAACACAAATCAAAAGAGTATTTTCTGCTCCAATAGATGRTTGTATTTATTTTCACAGATACATTTATATTAATTTTCCTTGTCTGCCAGTCCCTTAGTTGTAACCCTTCTGGTTACAATTTCCAGTGTTTCCTTACAACATTTACAGAATTAGAGTAGTAATATACAACAAATACGATTTACTAATATAAAATATTAACTGACCCAGATGTGTTCTTTTAACATATAGGTGCAGGAAAAATTGAAGTTAGAATTTTCTGCTAATAAGGAAAACATCTCTTCAATTATTGTTATAATGAAGAAACAAACCGTGATGGGGAAGGTAATTTTTTTTTTCACATTACAAATAATCTGCTAACCAGTGGAGTTCTTTATGTTTAAGGACCTGACATTTCTTTAAAAGAAAGGGCAAAATAGTTTGTTTTTTATTTTCATGAAATGGACCAATTAACGTCCAGAAAACTGCAATATTTTTTTCATAGTCACACCAAAAATCAATGTCACTTTGTCATAAAAAGACTTCCAGCTGTAAATTTAAGGTATGATACCTCCTTGTGAGAGAGAGAGAGGAGTGGAAATTATGGTCCACTCTTCTTGCAGCTTTGCAAGGTTAGGGTGGCAGCGTAGCATCTCTGTGAAGCAGTAGCATTGCTTCCAGTGCAGAAGTTCCGGTAGTGGTTTGTCAAGGTATCTATCAGCCTGCTGCTCAGGAATGAATAGGAAGCAAACATCCTCATTCCATCATACAATTAACTAATTGTGACTCTAATTGGAAATAATTATAAATAAAATTGCATTGATTCATGTTCATAATCTTTGTGCCTCTATATGGTAGTTGTGATTTTCATCTATCACAGTTTGAATTGTAGCAGCCCTAATCTGCTCATTTTTCCTCTTCTGAACACTTTTCATCCCTTCATGTATTTGGCACAGTCGCTGTTTCTGAAGCTAAAGCACAAAGGCAATGCAATGTTTTCCTTCTTTCTGTGACTGCTCAGAACTATTTTATTGCCCTATTGAGAAAAACATTTTAACAAGGCTACATATTATATATAAAATGTTGTCTGGTTTCCCTGGCACAAACCATTATGCTTTCTGTTTTATGATCCAGGAGGTGATTCAGTGATGTTATTGAGCTAATATAACATAGAAAGCTTGTGCGTGTGTAAACCTTTTCCATTAAATGCAGCATCTGATTGATTGGCTGAAAACCAGTTTTCACTATTAGGAATGAGAATGTGCTGAATGAAGTATTTTCAGGTACACCTGCTCAGATTTTGTCAGCTAGTTATGCAACGGCCCTGAGAATCTTGTGCACAAAAAATGCATAAGGATATGCAGTCCTTTTGGCTTCATCTAAGCTCCTAGCTTGCTGTGAACATAACCCCTTTTTGCAAGAGCCAATGGTATTTGGTTGCACAAGGGTGTGTGTACAGATTCATTCTGTGAACATCTTAAGCATTTGAAGTCAAACAGAATTTTCTTTGCACTGTGATAATGCAGAGATATGTGACTGAGTTCAGTGAAATTGTTTCAAACTGACTTGAAGAAATGGCAAAACAATTTAGCTCCAAGTTTATTAATCTTTTTCTTCAAATTCTAAAATATATTTCACTTTTTAAAAGTTTCCAAAAAAAGTGAATTGCAAAATTGAAATATTTGGGGGAAATATGTTTTGTTAGTGTTTTCTGACAAAATATTGGAGTCACATTATCTATATATGTGTGTATACCTATAYCACAGCATAACAAACAGAGAAACTTGCAGCCCCATTGCAGTCTGAAACCAGTGTGGTCTTTATTCCTTCCCAAGAGGGAAAGAAGACAGAGAGATCATATGTCCCAGCAAGAGGGAGAAATAGCTTTGTGCTGGAATAAACGTACTCACTGGATGGATAAAAGGCACATGACAAAGGCATTTCTAGATTTGCATAACTGCAGCTCAGAAGGCTATTTTAGCTAGTGTATCATATTTTAGCTAGTGTATCATATGTTCTTCTTTCAGTTTGCTAATAGATTAGTCTTGGTTAGTCTGACAAGTTTGTGATTAGGAAGCAGGAGAGGGAACAGTACATTTACTGAATCTGAAATAAAAGCTCTGAGGAAAATTGAATGAGGCATAAGTTAGGGCTTGGATCAAGGTGACAAGACTGTAAAGAGAGGTAATTGATGAAGAGTTTGAATGCTGCACTGAGTTTTGTGGGTTTGGGATGCTTATGTGAGGGTGCTGGAGGACAGAAAACAAGAGTATGAACAGCCTAAGATGAACTTGCAGATATATCCTTGTTAGAAAATAACTTTCAGTTTTGGTTCCTTTTCATTTTGGTGTTCTATTCCATATTAAATTAAAGGGATTTTTCCTTCATTTTTCTTCAAGAAAATTAAAAGCAGCATCTTTGTTAATTGATATATTAAGAAGAGTAAAGCCATCAGGAGTGAATTAATTTGTTCTAATTTGTTCAAATTGTTCCTCATGCAAAAATATCCTAGATAATTTCTCTTACTGTTTACAGAGTATGCAAACCACATTTGTGATGTAGTTGGTGTTCCTATGGGACAGCTAACCTTCTATTTTCCTCTCATTTAGCTCATTTTAAACTTCCAGAATTTCCACAGTATTAAGTAGGAGGAGGAAGAACTGCACTGCCCCTGTTAACAGTGAACTTGTATTCTCCAAAAAAAATTGCTGGAGCAGGTTTGTGACCAGCTTGCTTCTTAGAACCAGACAACTCATGAAAAATAGGATAAGGTCATCCCTTTCCAGTGTTGGAACATTTTATGCTGTGGTACTGTTTTAAGCACATCTTCTTTTCCCTTAGGTACATGCACATCCCTCTCCAGACAGACATTTTTTTTTTAATTCAACAGCTTAGTCTAGAAAAATAAAAACAGAAATTCTTGCCAGGAAAAAAGATACTAAGACTTGGTTATTCAGCCTCTGTTTATCTCAGTTGGAATGACTGATGACTGTTTTTCTTCTGCTCTTTGGCTATTTCCTCTTCTCCAACTAGAGTTTTAAAACTTCATAACAATATTTAAACTTCAAGTAATAGTAATATCTAAACATCCTAAATCTAGAAGTGCCACTACTTAATATACTTTTAGTCTTCAGAATTTCTTGGTGTGCAACTTTTACTAGGACTATCTTTAGTAAGGCAATGATACCTGTTATATTTAATGTATTGATAAATTTTCATTGCTTGAGGACTGAGAAACTATGTTGATATGAGCATAAGCRTAACAATACCATTGCTATTTTGCTAAAAGAAAACAACAAGCATCTGATTTTTCCTTTTGATGTTCTTGGCCCTGTACTTCTGAGCTGCTTATTAATAATCTGAAAGAAAACTTAAAATGAACACACATGCAATTTTCCAATAACATGCAAGTTGGAGGACAGGTCAGTTATACTAATATGTCTGTAAAGATTGATAGGGAGCATATGTCTAAACAATTTGCGTCTTAAAGGCAAATAGAATGCCAATGGAAAAAAGGGTGTACATATATGATGAGGAACTGGGAACTGTATTCTGGAAAAGAGTGATTCTGAAAGGAGCTGAGACATTACCCAGAGCAAATCAAGTGCAAACCTCAGGTTTGGTGTTGTAGATGAAATCAGAATAGTTAGATCTACCTTTAGAGGACCTTTAACTAGAATAAGGAGGTGTTGTTATAATTATGTACAGTATAGGGAAGTATTTTGTCTAGATTTGGTTTACTTTCTTTGAAGACAGGCATTTGCCTCAGGTTGCCCAGAGAGGTTGTGGAGTCTCCTTCTCTRGAGAGATTCAAAGCCTGCCTGGATGCAACCCTGTCTAACATGCTCTAGGTGACCCTGTTTGAGCAGGGGGGTTGGACTAGATGATCTCCAGAGGTCCCTTCCAACCTTACCAATTCTTTGATTCTATAATTTAACAATTCCTATGATTGCAGAAAAAAATGAGAGATTTGTAGTTTGATGTCAAGTGTGATAACCTATTTAATTTATTAGTAAGAATATTACAAAGCTGATGAAGGTACCTTTTAGGTATACCAACAAAAGAAAAGAATTCTGACAGCATATGCTCTTTGATTTATAAGAAAAGGAAATGCCTGAGAGCCAGTGTCTGGAAATGGATGATACATCAATTCAGATTAAGAATGGAGCAAAACATTTCATCAGTGCTATTAATAAAGCATTGAAAACTATTACCAGTAGCTATGGAAAATGTTTAATCACTTGCATTTTTAAATGAGGCCAGGCATCTTTCTTAAAAATAGCTTGGCATCAGACAGAAAATGATTCTTCCATATGATTGCTTTTGGAATTGCTGGATAAAGTCCTTTAACCTGTGATATTTTGAAAGTAAGGCAGGATGATCTTTATTGTGTATTGCCTTTAAAATATTGACCATGCTTGTTGCTAGTTGCTACTGAAACTTCCAATTTATTACATACCAGATTTTACAGAGTTTCTCAGTTGGGRTGTTGGTAAATCAAGATTGGCCAACCAATGATATCTTCCTTTGGAAACTGTGAGTTAAGCCTGCTCTCCTTTCAATCAAAAGAAAAGATTAACTTCATAGCAAGTCCTAAAAAAATGGAGGTAGCTCTGGAAGTAGTCAGAATAGACCATCGAAACCTATCTCTTTGAAGAATGGGAAAATATAAATAATGACTGAAGAGTTGGTTGCTCAGAAGCATATTGTYGGATGAAAAACTGGTGCTTGATGATTTGTAAAAGTGCCTCTTGACTCTGAGGGTAATGATACCTAACCAGTATCATTGTTTGCAAAGCCATTTTAAGCATGTGCTTTAGAACATCTTCAGGTCAGCACTATGAACACTGTAAATGCTGACTCTTTCATGGGACGTGAAAAAGGTAACCACATGCTCTCGTCTCCCTCCTTGGTCTGCCTTACTGCATTGGTTTTGGGAAAGGTGTCACATGCCTTCTGCCATGCCTAGTTCTATTCCTGCCACATACACATTGACCATTTCCTGTCACTACAGTAAAGATGTGGTTAACACTAAGGTTTATATGAAGTAGTAGGAGCATACATCTACAGCACTCCTTTACTGGATTTGGTTGCCTCTCAAAGAAGAAAGACTCTTTACTGGTCAAATTTGCTGGTCAAATTCACATGATTTCATTTTCAATAAACTCAAAATGCAAACAATATGTTTGATTTGTAGTAGAGCAGGAGGTTCTCTTCTTGGTGTTAAAACTGAAAACACAGCTACAAAAGAAAACCTTAGAAATAAGAAGGCATCAGCTACAGAAACACCTGTTGCTGATTTCTTGTCCTAGGTGACACTTGTGGGTTTTGTTAGTCTTCACTCAGGTACAGGCTCAGACTTGCAGGACAACAGCTCCAGGAGTCTTTGGAACCTGCTCGGACTCTCTTTTCCACCTGCCCAGGTGGATGTTATAAGACGCCACGGAAAGCGGATGATTGTTCAAAGTGGTTCCTGGAAACTCTCGAGTTTTCCTTCCTCAACACTAATTGAGATTTATTATATGATGACTTTTATTAACGTTGTTCTTTGTGAGGACAAAAATATTCTTTAAGTGTTTGTCTGCATCTGAACTGCCTTTTGAAATGTACTGAGCCTTGATTGTGTTGCTTTCTACCTCAGGATGACCTTCCTGTTTTTAAGCCAATTGCATTGCACTGTGAAACTTTGTGTGGCTTCATAATCATAATTCATAATTAAGACTGGAAGCTAGTTGCTTCTCGAACAAAAAGAAGAAAGGCCCCTAATCCTCCTGTAGACCTGGAGTTACAGTTGAAGAACAGGTTTAGTGCACTCCAGGATGAGGAGAACCTGGACTTGGCCTCAAGGGAAGCAACTGGRCTCTCTGACCCTGTGCCTTGCATGACCACTCAGAAGAGGYGATGAGTGGTTGTAGTGGGTGATTCCATGCTGAGAGGGGCAGAGGTGCCTATCTGTTGACCTGACCCCTCCTCTAGAGAGGTTTGCTGCCTGCCAAGGAYGAGGATACGAGATGTGTCTGTATGGCTGCCAAGGCTTGTCCGCTCATCAGACTACTGCCCTCTGCTGCTCTTTCACGTGGGTGCTAACGACACAGGGAACAAACTAGAGACAATCAAAGAAGACTTCAAGGCCTTGGGCACGGTGGTCAAGGGTCTGGGAGCCCAGGTAGTCTTCTCATCAGTCCTGCCAATTAGGGGGAGGCATGGGAGGAGGAGTAGGAAGATTTTCCAAATCAACAACTGGCTACGTTGCTGGTGTTGGCAACAGGGTTTTGGATTCTATGATCATGGAACATGGTTTGAAAATCAACAACTGGTGGGGAGAGACAGGATTCACCTCACCAAGCGGTGCACATTTGCCTTTGCAAACAGGTTGGCCAGCCTAGTAAAGAGGGCTTTAAACTAGGTAGGASGGGGGTGTCATAGAGACAGGGTAGACAACGAAACACAAGTTGGGTTGGGGGACCTCCAACGGGTGCATGCAGTTGGGGACGTGCTTTTGGGGCATGGCTATGGGGGACCCCTGTAGAGGGAAACCTGCAGGCATGATCACCTCTTTGAAATGCCTGTACACCAATGCACGCAGCATGGKGAACAAACAGGAGGAGCTGGAGATCTGTGTGCAGTCGCAGGGCCATGACCTCATTGCAATCACAGAGACATGGTGGGATAGCTCACATGACTGGAATGGTGCCATGGATGACTATGTGCTTTTTAGGAGAGACAGACCAGGAAGGCAAGGTGATGGAGTTGCTCTTTATGTGAGAGAGCAACCGGAATGCATCGAGGTCTGCCTAGGTGAGGAGGAGGTGGAGGCAGTTGAGAGCTTATGGGTAAAGATCAAAAGGCAGGCTAACATGGGGGACGCTGTTGTGGGTGTCTACTACAGGCCACCTGACCAGAAAGAGAAGGTTGATGAGGCCTTCTATAGACAACTGGAGGTAGCCTCATGATCACAGGCCCTGGTTCTCATGGGAGACTTCAACCACGTCAATCTGACGTCTCCTGGTGGGGCTACACAGCAAGGCACAAGCAGTCCAGGAGGCTCCTGCAATGCATTGATGATAGCTTCTTGTCGTAAATGGTGGAGGAGCCTACGAGGAAGGRTATCCTGCTGGGTTAAGGCCCTAGAAGGAAGGGGGGTCCAGGAGAGCTGGTTAGTATTCAAACATCACTTCCTCCAAGCTCAAGAGCGGTGCATTCCTATGAGTAAGAAGTGCAGTAAAAGGGGCAGGAGACCTGCATGGGTGAGCAAGGAGCTCTTGGCCAAGTTCAGACAGAAGAAGAAAGTACACAATGTGGAAGAGGGGACAGGCTACTTGGGAGAATTATAGGAATGCAGTCAGAGTATGTAGAGAAGCTGTGAGGAAGGCTAAGGCCCAGATGGAATTGATTCTGGCAAGGGATGTCAAGGACAACAGGAAGGGCTTCTTCAAATACATCAGCAGCAAGAGGAGGACTAGGGAAAATGTGGGCCTGTTCCTGAATGGAGCGGGGCCCTGGTGACAAGGGATACAGAGAAGGCAGRATTACTGAATGTCTTCTTTGCTTCAGTCTTCACTGCTAAGGGCAGCCCTCAGGAATCCTGTAGCCTGGATGTGAGGGAGAAAGTCCAGAGAAGGGAAGASTTTCCTCTGGTTGAGGAGGATAGGATTAGAGACCTTCTGGGCAGGCTAGACATYCACAAATSCATGGGCCCWGATGGGATGCACCCACGGGTCCTGAGGGAGCTGAAGGATGTTGTTGCCAGGTCACGCTCCATCATCTTTGAAAGGTTCTGGAGAACTGGAGAGGTGCCTGAGGACAGGAAGAAAGCCAATGTCACTCCAGTGTTCCAAAAGGGCAAGAAGGAGGATCCAGGCAACTCTAGGCTGGTCAGCCTCACTTCCATCCCTGGAAAGGTGATGGAACAGCTCATTCTGGATGTCATCTCCAGGCATACGGAGGATAAGAAGGTGATCAGGAGTAGCCAGCGTGGATTCACCAAAGGGAAATCCTGCTTRACCAACCTGATAGCCTTTTATGATGAAATGACTGTCTGAGTGGATGAGGGGAGAGCAGTGGACCTTGTGTATCTTGACTTCAGCAAGGCTTTTGACACTGTCTCCCATAACATCCTCCTAGAGAAGCTCAGGAAGTGTGGGTKAGAYWAGTGGMCAGTGAGGTGGCTTGAGAACTGTCTGAAAGGCAGAGCTTAGAGGGTCGTCATCAGTGGTGTAGAGTCTAGTTGGAGGCCTGTGGCTAGTGGTGTCCCTCAGGGATCAGTCCTGGGTCCCATCCTGTTCAACTTTTTCATCAGTGACGTGGATGAGGGGACAGAGTGMCTCCTCTGCAAGTTTGCGGATGATGCCAAGCTGGGAGGAGTGGCTGACACACCYGAGGGCTGTGCTGCCATTCAGAGAGACCTGGAGAGGCTGGAGAGCTGGGCGGAGAGGAACCTC
>NW_028186239.1:394716-412119 GCF_003343005.1 Rhea americana
TTGTGGGGTCTCCTTCTCTGGAGCTCTTCAAGGCCCACCTGGAAGCAACCCTGTCTCACATGCTCTAGGTGCCCCTGCTGAGCAGGGGAGTTGGACTAGATGATCTCCAGAGGTCCCTTCCAACCTTACTGATTCTATGATTCTATGAATCACTGATTATAACATAAATATTTCTCTGTAGACTTTGGTAGTCTTACAGTACTTTACATTTCTCTGGCCTTGGAAGTAGAACCCTTATTCCTAATTACTAATTCTGAAGTCCAAGTCAGTATTGGGTGACTTGGCTGAAGCATTTTAAAGTTTTCTCCTACTACATGCAACGTATGATCAATTTGAAGGGCCAGGCTTGATGACTGATTTTATGAACTTCTGTAGAAGCCTGATGCTTGTTTTTATGCTTTCTGTGGATTGTTTGTTATGTTTGAATATTTTACTGAACTAAACTCGACWAATTCACTTTTAATAAGAACAAGGACTGGGAGTTCTTCCTGTCCTTTTTCCCATTTCTCCCTTTTTAAAACTTTGTTTACCCTTTTCCTTTCATTCCTAGCAGTCCCACATTCTTTCAGATGACCTTTCTTGTATTTAAGTTCAGATGTCTTAAAAACAGATCTGTTGAGATAATTAAATCATACTCTTTCAACCCTCATTCCCAGTTTGCCTTTAGTTAGCTTTCTTCTGTGCAACTGCGTGACTGCAGGTTGTGAAGCTGCAGCCTCTTTCAAGCTGGCAGTATCATTTCTGTACCCACTGCCTTCTCACAAAGTATTTTTTAAGACTCTTTGAGGAGATCCTCGATGAACCATCCTTCTATAATAATTCCTCTTTTTGTAGTTTGTTTCCACTTTSAGATACTCGTTGATGCTGCTCATTATTTTTAAGGCTTGGTTTTCTTCACCTTTAGTTTTTTCTCCTCTTAGGCCACACTGTATCATCAGTTAGCAAGTAGGATTCTTGACTRGATTTAGTAGGTAGCTAAGTGGCTCAACACCATCCAATATCCATAAATTWGAGTATTTAGGTCATTGTATCTTATAATAATTCTGAATCAGCTTTGTTCTATCACCAGCAGCTCCTTGATGTTACTAAAATCTCAGTGCATATCCCTTCTAGCTTAGTCAACATTTTTTATAAGTACAAAGCCTTTCATTTTTTCTTTCAATTACTAATTTTAACTTTTCATAAATTTGCACTGCAAAGTGACATTATTCTTCTACATTTTCTAGTAAGACTTTTTACTGCATACTTGGTGCAACCTTTATACATTGTATTTTTTTATTATTTTTATCTGTCATGCTGTTAATTATGAAGACCCAGAATAGGGGCTTTGGCTTTTCTGGTATTCTTTATCATTTGATTGGTAGRTGGAAAGGAAAACGTTAGTTTCCTGTTCTGATCAAACCTTAGTTGATTATAGAACTCTTCCACTTATTTTTAAAATTCTCAATTTATTTTATGTATTTTTTTTCCTTAAAAATATTTGGATTATAGAGTTCAGAAGTAATGTCACGGCTCCATTTGAATCAGGAACTACATAAACAGTGTATATGCCTTTCCAGGCACAGTACAAATGGGAGAACAACAAAGAAGACAACCAAGATGATTAAAGTTTGAGAAATAATTAATAAGAGAATTTGATTTTTTTTAACCTAGAAAAAAAAGTAACTTGAGGGAGGAAAGTGGCTACGATACATATCTTCAAAATCCTGCTTGATAAAAACTAGTGTGGACAATTGTTTCCCAACACTTCTAAGCTAATAAGCAGCAGAGGTGAAATGAAACTGGTAGGTGAATGAAAGAAAATACTTCTTCGTCCATAGTTCAGCTGTAGGATTCCGTAGCAATGGAGGCTGTAGCTGCTGAAAGTCCACGTGTTCTAAAARTGACAGACAAGTAATGGAAGGATAAACACCTAAAGGATTAAATGAAAGACTCTCAGGAAGTTCCTGGACGACAAATAGTCAAATGCTGGAAGATTGTACTGCAGAGTACTGCATCCTTAAGAATCTTTCTGTATTCTGTTCGTTCACAGGCAGACGACTCTGGGCATTCCTGGAGRCAGGGACCTAGCAGATGAGGCCGTTAATCTGACTTGCAACGGGCTTTTTATATTATAGCATGTTTTCTAGCTTTTACACTCTGGACTAACTTGGATATTTGGAATACAGTAAATGTTAATAATATAAGTTACATTTTGTCTTTCTGCATTCTCCAGTACAGTCAACACTGAAAACTTGACTGGCTTTGCAGTGCTGGAGAGACATGTTTAGTGTACTGAAATATATATACCTGTGGKCAGAACAGTATATAGTGCCTAAAAGAATTACCTTGTGATCTGAATCTTGACCATTGCCTGTATGTTGCATAGCCTGGATTAGGGAGCTATTTTGAAAAAAATAGGAAAGAAAGAGAACTGAGAGTCTAAACTTTCTCTCTTCTTCCGACTATCATTTAATTAACTAATATTTGACATGGGCCTAGCAAGATGGCTAGAAGAACAAATGCCTTCTCAGTCTGTGTGGGAAAATCCTCTTCTGCCATCCTGTTTTGTTTAATTAGTAGTGGCAAGGTACAATGATAAGAATGGCTATTAATCTTGTAAAGCTTGTACTGTAACAAATGGAAAGCCAATCTAATTGGAGATCTGAAGAGGGAAATAATTAAAGCATCTAAGAACTGAAGTGCCTCACCTACTCAAAATCTGAAAGTATTTTAGTGGCAAATCTCTCTGCCTTAGTTTCTTATCTTTAAAATGAGGACATCAGACAAAGGCAACTGCATACAAATTTGTTAAAGTTTGAGATACTTATTTTCTGGAGTCATGCACACAATAAAAAAAAGCTTCTGAGGAAATGGAATATAATGTATGCAGTGGAGAGAAGTGTGAGGCCAGTTACTGAATGAAGAAGATAAAAAGAAAAATCTGAACAACCAGATGCTTCATTTGCTGAGCATTCTTCATCAAAGGATCAATTAAAAGAAACAAAACCAAAACAACAAGGTTTATTAAGAGTAGAGAGAGACTCTGCTGAAGACAAAAAAAAAAAAAAAATAGCTTGATTAACACATCTTGTCCTACAGTGGGTCTACAGTGGGATTAATGTGAAAGAAAAGGCATATCTTATTTTTCAGAGAGATAAGGATTTTTTCTCCTTATTTTTTCCTTCTTTTTAGCTCTCTGAACTAATCAGTCTGCTACCATGTTTTTCTGAATATCTATCTGCTGTCCTTTACAGCCCTATGAAGTTTCTAAAGTCTTTCCGGGACCCTATCACACAAATTCTTGTTCCCCGCAGTTCTCCCCCAAAGCACTCGTTTTGTTGATATTGATCTAGATGTCTAACATATTTGTATGGCCCTGATTACCACAGTTCCTGACTATCCTTCCCTGCAAGGTAAGATGATATCTCCATTTTACCCTTGCTCAGTCACCACTTCATGCTCTCTCAGGTGCATCATTTTTAGACTGGAAACTTTCAGATATCTTAAAAGTTATGTTTCTTCTCAGGCCTAGACATTTCTAGTTCCTAGCAGGTATCAAACTACCTATTAACTGATCTTACCCAAGTCCTATTAACTTTGGAAATTTTTGATTAAAGCTGGGCTACATCTGGTAGGTCTTCTCAAAACTCTCATTAAACTGGGAACTTTGACAAATGCTGTTGCAGGGTTTTCTTTTTTCTTTATTTCAAATACAGAATAAGATGCTACCTATTTTATTTAGTATCTTGATAGTGGGAACAGGCAGGCAGGATCCAGGAAAATCAGTGTACTCACACTCATAGAATTAAACTCAAAATACGTGCTTTGTAGAAGGGTACACTAACCAACAGGCAGTCAGATAATCTGTGCTGGAGGCAGTATCTTCCTTCTTGTGAGTTTATGACACTCGGCTTTTCTACGCACAGATTCATTTTAGCAGTCTGAAGGGTAGAAGAGAACTCTGTGAACAGASCGGGGAAATTCAGCAACCTGGTTTCCAGTCTCTGCTCCAAAGTCTTTGATGTCTACTTATTCTAAAAACAGAAATAGAGTTTGTTTGTTTTTGATAAAATGTGCACCATAAATTAGTTGTGCATTTGTAAATTGCCTTTGCCTGCTAAATTACTGAGATAAAGAGCCACGGACACTAGTCCCTTGGGGAAAAGTCTGTCTTTTGTCTGTTTATCTAGGTTTCTATGGCTTTGATCACTTTAAGATTAGTACACAGTTATGCTTCCCTGGCTTACGTGAAAACAGAAAGATTAAGGATATTTTATGGATATCCTTTTTACAGACTGAATGTGAAGATATTGAGAATTGTCCCTACCAGCAATACTGAAATTTTTAACGCTGATTTGTGAACTGTCCATCTTCACATGAAAAATTCCTCTTTATAAATCATTGGTCAGTTGCTCCTTTTCACTGACATATCAAACATAAAATACTTAGGCTATAAAGTACTTCAGTGATTACTGCCTCTCATTTGCTATCACAATACCAATTCCCAGCCTTAATCAGGCAGTGCTGCCAACCTTTCCTGTCCACTTACCAAATCTGTCAGCCAGCATAATCTGTGCTTTCTCCCATTTTGCCTTTCATGTTAAAAGGAGCTTGCTGTAAAAATCTCTAAAGCCATATCATTGTCTTTCTCTGAATCCTTCCTGAAAATCTTCAGTATCATTGTTCTTGCAAAATCTTGGCAGTGCTGTTGGACAGCTACCACCTATTATACTTAGTAATATTATTTCAATTTCCACGATTTTCGGTCTGTCTTTTTGTATCTTTCTTACCTTTCTGACCCCTAGGCAAGGATACCCCGAGGAACTGACATTTCCAGGAAGTTTGTTATACTGTTCAGAGTTACTTCATTCTAGTTCATGGAAATAACAGGAAAACATTTAAAGTAACAAACAGGTTAAATAAAAAGCAATCTCTAAAAGTTACGTTAACAGAGTGGTTCTATTTTCCTTTTTTATATGAAGTGATAAAGATACTCATTATACATCAGTTTATGACTTACTTATGTTTCTTTTGTTAATATTGTTTGATAATCAAAGCATGAAAAATATCCAGCTAAATTAGAATTCAATCGATTGTACTTCAGTACACATGTTTGGCAGTGCTTTGAAATGTCACAGACTAGGCTAGTTTAAAATAAAGCAGGTGATGGAATGGCAACAGTTGTGATTATATATATTACGTAACCCTAACACTTTGCCAATTATTCTTGCTCTTAGAAAATAAAGGTGATATGTGAGTTGTGTAAATTAATGTGGAACAGTGTTGCAAATCTTTTTTATTTTTTTTTTTTTTTTGAAGTAACACACTTCAGCCATTCTTGCTACCTTTGTTCTTGCAGAGGAACACTTCGCGAGCAAGCACTGTTCCTCCGAATAAATGGCTATTTACTTTCTCTGAACAATGAGAATTCAAAATGCCAATTCTTTATTTCTATAACAAAGAAAAAGAATAAAGCTGAATAGGAAACCTAAAGTCAAATGTTATCTTGACATTCAATAGACAATTCTGAATTCTGTCATTTAGAAATTATATGGTACAACAGGTAAACAATCAAAACACTCCCCAGAAAGAATGACAGTTTCTCTGTGCTTTGTACAGAAATCTTTGTTTAATGAGAACAATTTTATACCCAAACATTAGGAGTTCTGTACTTAAAAAGATAGACTGTATGTATTTTTATAGTTGCAGTGATCACAAAAAATGGAAACGAATGTAAAAACATGAGCCTATTACATATTTAAAATTGAGAATAATGATGCTTACAAATTGTAGGAGACACTAAATAAATGGATAAACATAAAAAGTGTTATCAGGAGCTTTAACATTTTAAATGAGTTGTTTTTAGTAATCACAATGATTTAGCTATGTTGTGGCTATAACAAAGAAATGTTCTTTTCTGTAAATTCCATATATTCTGTAAATATTCATATATATATATACAGATGTATAGTACACGTGTATATAAAYATGTGTGTATATATATRTACACACATAYGTGTACTATGGATTTTTGTTAAAAGGGACTGAAGATCTAGGATTGCTGCTGTACAAACAGAAGTTATATGATGCCCATAGATTTGCCTGGAAGACRGGGAGAAGTTGCGGTTGAACTGCTGCAGCGCTCCACTCTTAGCACTGCCCAGTGAGYGGTGCCTGCTTTCATGTCCTGGGGGATGCAGTGCTCAGTACCCCAGGTGCTCAATACCCCTTCTAGGTTTGCTTGTTGCCCTTGCAGAGTATCTTATCTAACACTTGGCTGACTGATGAGTACCAGATGATGACTGCAACTTCTGTTTTTAGCTGAAGAGGTCCGTATTTCWATTACTGCAACAGGTGATATTGTTCAAACGTCTGTGAGATATGTATATRTATGTGTGTGTGTATATATATATGTATACATATACATGTGTATATATGTGTGTGTATGTATGTGTGTGTGTATTTATTAATCATACTAAACCGCTTAGAGACAGTTCAGTAGCTCTGAGGTGTCTGTGGCTTTGAGCAGTTTCTCTTCTCTTTCCTTTCTTTTTTCCCTCCCTGATCCTGCTGAGAGGACAGACTTTTTCTTCCTCCCTCACTTTCTGAGATCACTAATCTCATGTGCTCAGCAGCGCTGTGAGAATGAGCGTTATCCCTTAGGGAGGAAGGAAGGGAGATGTGGCTTGCTTCTAGTGCCATCTCCTTCCTGCTGCAGGAGAAGGAAGTCTGTGCAGATACCGGAGAGGAGCGGGAGGAGACAGTGATGCAATAAGATTAGAACACAGGATGGAATGGACTTGAACCCGAATTATGTTGGTACAGCATCCAGTACTACTGCAGTATTACTTTTTACCTCACTGGTGTGTGTTAGAGGTGATAAAAAATTGAAATGTCTGTTTCACAGAAAATACTGCTATTCTGACCCCATTCTGAAGCAGTGAAAACTGTCTCCCAAATTTCCCACAAAATGAAAATTTTAAAAATCTTGTTTTGAAAAACAAACGTATTTTAGTTTTTATTTTTTATAGTTATGCTTTGTAGTGCCTCGTTAGCATTTATCACATCTTCTTAAGACATATCACAGCATGTCAGTGTAGGTGAAATTCTGTATTTCAAATTACAGCAGTCATTGAATACTAATAGAAATATCTGATTTTCTAGATCCATCCGCCTCTATTTTAATAAAGTGTGACACATCAAACAAAAGAGGAAGATAAGCACCTGGTAAGTAATTTTAGAAGCAGCTGTTTTCAACGTGTTGTATTAGGATGTTAATGTGCAATGCAGCAGCAATGCTAAGAGCTGGGACTGCAACTGGGGATTTATGCTTTCTATTTGCATATATTCATCTGTGTCCAAAAACCCCCTCACCAAGGGGGTCCAAGGAAGAGCTGAACTCTGCAGAGATCAAGTTCTATGAAGTAATCAAGTTGCTGCATATCTGAAAATTTCAGATGATTAGCTAAAGTCCTCAGATTCCCTCAAGACAGCGTGTCTTGGCAGATGAGGTATCTGATCCAGGACGGTCTGGATGACAGGTAGCTTTACTTTCAGAGAAACCTGATGAGACTTTTTCTATGATTTCCATTATCAGTGTATGGTAAAGCATGAAAAGGAGAGAAATGTTAGGGAGAAAATAAGAGCAGTAACCTGCTATTTTTTAATTTTCTGTTGAACCAGCTCTTCCATATTGTTAGTATTAATTTTGGTCAAATAAGATCTTATAGATCTTCATATTTAAAATATGAATCTTATTTTAGCATCTTAGTGCTTGATCATTCACTGTCCTTGAAGACAGTGGTGAACATTAGCTGATGAAACAGGTCTTGGCATTAGAATAAAGAATTTATTTCCTTTGGGAAACAATTTAATTGCAGATTTTTTGGGGGAGTGGGTGGGGCATTTTCATGAAGAATTGACTATYTTGTTTGTTTTGTTTTGCCTCTGATGTCAGTCAGTTACCTTTAACTGGCAAGAGAATATTAATGTATTTCATTCCTTACAAGCATATTTCACCTTCCAGAGTCTCTCTTAATCAATGAGAAAACTTTGTTTTGTATTAAATCATTTAAAAAAAGCTGCCTTTTACTGATTTTTGGATTTTAAACATTTTCATAGATTCCTGAAACTTAATTAATGTTAACTATTTAACTGATACCACAATTCACATTTTTGGCTTCTTTAGTATGTGCTGATACCTTAAATTCCACTTGGGTACAGGGTAATTAAATAAATACCCCCCAAATTTGCTCAAGAATACTTGGTATATCCTTTGTCTTTTAAATGATTCAAATTGTGTATGTGTGAGAGAGAGGTTTTAGAAATATGCTTTTTAATAACATTTAAAGATTGAAAGTGCTTTTAGACAACAAATTACCATATAAGGAGGAATTTCTGCTGTACTTCTAAAGGCCTAGCATAATTGAAAATAGATGTCATTCATCTATTCTAGTGTATAAAGTGTTCATAAAACTTTAAACAGAAAAAGGTTGAATAACGAAAGGAGAATTCTTATTTGGGGGAACAAGGGCATTTTTTTTCAATCTAGTTTCTCTTATACATTGTCTCTGAGATGAAAATTTAAATTTCTAAACAATTAATTTGGAATGTACACAACTTGAAGATACCATTATTATTACAACATTGTTATCTAAAATATTCCTTTATTTTTTTATTCAGTGGAGTTAGACTTGCAGAAAGAAAAAAATGTTTGAAGAAATTAGGAATGAAGAAATCAGGCACTTACTTATTGATACAGTAACTATTTGCAAAAAGACTTTGTTCATAAAGAATGTACATTTATATTATCCTAGCAAGAGATCGAATAACAAAATAGAATACCTTTATACCTGCTCATTGCTTTTTTTAAGCAATGAATCAGCTACAAATCTTAACACTCTTATTCAAGGCATTACAGCTTTTCTATTTCTTCCATTTGTTTTCCATTTGTTTCTTTTGTTCTTACTTTGCAATAGTTTTGTATGCAAAGATAAACTTAGCTCTTCTAAATTGGTAGCTAGCAAAGTCTTCCATGTAATAAGTTCGGCTTTGGCACACTTGCCTTTTGTGGTAATAATGTGCCTCTCTTCTAGGGATTCTTCTTTCAACAACCTTTTTCCTTGATTCTTACACTTCTCTTAAATGAAAGAAACGAGTGTGGTTACAGCGCTTAGTTTCAGTGAGTCTGTATGCGGCACTATTCTCAGATGGAAGCCTTTGGCAGACTAAGGTGGACCTACTGTGCATAAAGGTGACTGCAGCAAGTTTTCAGAGGTGCAGTGTAGATAAGGAAAAAGAGAAGATTGCGGTCATAAAACATGATGTGTGAGGGGGCTAAATGGTTATGAAATTAGGTCAATTGCATCCTGAGTAGCTAAGAGCTGTGGCTGTACTTCAGAAGCATTTCTYAGCTATGGAATTGGTCTCATATAGACCTCAGGATCCACATATCATGATGCTACTAATCTATTCTGTTTAAGTATCCTCATCAGAAACTGTCTTTCATGAATTTGCAAGGGATTATGTAAAGGTTGTGGCTCCACAAAAATGAAGAAAAGTGACTGTATTGTAAGTCATTGTCATATCAATGAGGATGCCTTTGGGCTCTCACAGAGGAATACCTAGTAAGAAAGCCCAAAATAGYTTCTGATAACTAAGACTTGTCCTACTAACTTTCTATCTAGATATGCTGCAAAAGAATGGTGTGATTTGCAAGAGYGTCACACCATCAGGTATATCCATATCTGTCTATGCAAGTAAATCATAAACCTGTAGGTTTTCAATAATGTTTAAAATCAGTTACTAAACTTTTAATGAGTTTAAAATGAAAGTTCTCAAGCTAGCAGCATTTTCTGTCAGGGTTTGTCATAACGACTGTCTTTAATAAATCTGGCTCTGCCTAGTTAGAATACCAAAAGGAAGAACTGGCATAATTCCATGAACTTCAGTAATGTTACTTCTCATTTACTCCTGTGCTGGACTTTGATTCAACAAAGCACTTAAATATGTGCTGAAAGCCCTGGCTGAGCAAAGAAATCCTTTACCTACCAGTAAGCAAAGTTAGGCTGGACCTCAGTGGAACTGCTTGTTTTTTTTTAAAGTTCAGCTTAAGACCTTTGTTGGATGACAGCCTAATTGAATAAAATAGTGGAATCTATTCTATCCCCTATAATCTTCTCCATAACATTCACARTCTCTTTTCTCTAAACTATCTAGCTTGATACTGATTATTTTCTCTTAGAGCTAAATAAAGTATGATCCATGGAATATTCTAAATGTCCTTGGGCTTCATCAAGTTGAGCAGAAGTTGGGGATCCCCTAACATTATGAGATAAAYTCTTTATGTTGTATGAATCAAGGGAAATGTGTTACTTTCTTTTGTGAACCAATGCATAAATTTGTAATGTAGTTAATTGCTAAGTAAGAAAATTAAGTATTACTTTTGCAAATATAGTTRAATTCAGGAATATTACTCCATAATTGTGACAATAATAGGCTCTTTCTCAAGAAAGCTCGTAACAATTTTAATTAAAGGAAAAAAAAAGTTGTGTTTAATATTAAATTGGAAAAAAAAAACTTCAAAATAACTTGACAACTCTCATGCAACTTATTATAACTAAGAATGGAACAAGTGGTAAAGTCAATGACAATGACTGTTAGCACTGGAAGGCAGCGCTCTGGCCTCTGTAACATGGCTGTGATTTCTGGAAAATGTATTACTTTCTGAGGCTGGATCATTGAAATGTCTTCTGATCACTGTGGAAGATGCATTATACAGTCCTTTTCCTAAAACAATAGAGTTCTAACTTTTAACAAGTGTCCCTCTGCCACCRTTTACTCTTCCTGGAAGGCTGTTTCAGAGCTTCATTGCAGCTCTTCTAGTTTCCAGGCTAAATTTAATCCTGATCTGGATATATTTCCATATATTGGTGTTTTCCTGTATTTAAAAAGTGTTTTCCCTCATTAGCATTTACCTTTCTACTGCCAATTATAGTTGCTTTCTTCTACTATATCCTATATCACTTTTTTTCTCTAGGCTAAGCTGATCTTACTCTTTCATTGTATTTACATTACTCTTCAACTCACCAACAAGTGCAGCTGTTAGTATGGCACACTCAACTGTCTTGCCTTATGTTACTACGACTGGACTGACAAGATGCGACGACCGTTTATGTGTTTTTTCTGGTAATGTTCTAAACTTCCAGCTGCACGTGGTAATTTGGAGTTTTTTGTGTCCCTGACAAAAGTATATTATGCTTCAGATTTCCTACCTATACAGGCAGCAATACTTTCTTGAAGACCACATAAGGAAGAAACATCTGAATAGTCCTTTYTTCTGCATTCCCACATAGATTTCTTTCTCAAATGTGGAGAGAGCATTGAACTACCATAGAAGTAGTCTACGCTAGTGTTTTGAGTAAGTTACCTGGAGATAAATGTGACCCTGGATTAAATAAGAGTATTAGAGCTGTCCTATGCACTTTCGTAAGAGGATTTTGAATTGTGACAATGTGAATAGACTAGGAATGAACCTTTGCTTAGTTGAGAATTTCTATTATCTGGGATTCCAATCGCAGAGTTTAAGTAATATAGAATTGGAAATTCCTTCAGATAAGGCTTCATAATTTACAAAGGTCATCCTATGAAATGACACACAATACTAGAACATCRTCACACTTCTCTTTGTTCCCTTCCTTGTTTTGATTTCTGCTTGCCTCTCAAAATTTGGTCAGTTTTTGTCTTGATGTATTAAAAGTGCTTTATTGATTTTTTTTTTCTGATTAGAGATAATAGTCAACTTTAGTCCTTATAGTTCCTTTGGTATTTTCACGCCCTCCTTTGCCTCTGCCATTTTTTTTCCCTGCTTTGCTAACTTTGTAATAAGAGTGCAAACACCAATTTGGAAGAGTTAGTGTGGAAAAACTTGCCAGTCTCTCAGATCTGCAGTTTTGACACTTTTAACACTATTTACACTCTTCAGAGGATAAAGTTTTTCCAAGAATTGAGCAATTACAAAAGTTTAGTCAGTATTGATATTTATGCTGTTTGCATAAATATGTTGCTGCATTTTGTACTGTAGTCTTTAGAGTTTCTGTAAACTATGCTCTGTAAACTATAAGAGTTGTAGTTTGTRCTGTAATCATTTAAAATTTTTCATTAACTGGGACTGACATGTTCTTGATGAGCCCCCTGGGACACTTGGATACTGCAGATTGTTTGGCACTGACCTTTCTGTCTTGGCACTGAATTGGTATGTGCTGGCACAATGATAGCATGCACTGTGCCACATTGGGTGCAAACTACCAGAGACACAAAAGACATAAAGAATGTTTTATTTCCTGTCTTAAAACATTGCTGTGCAATCCGAACCAGCTCTCCCAGTCTACCTGAGAAGTTGATAAGTGCTGATATGAAGCATATCCTGTAAAATACTTAGACTAGTGCTTCTACCTATAACATTAATGAGACTAGTTCTGAACTGCTACAAAAAAAAACATGGGTTTTCCCTTCACAAAGGAAGATGAAATGTCTTCTAAAAGACCCACAACTCTAGCAACCTTGCCTTAAAGAGTTAAAAACTATACATCTTTTCAGTCTATTCAGTTAACCAGGAAAAAAGGAAAAGGTAAATTGGTAATAGGTTGTATGAAACTGAACAGAAAAGAGATTTCTGAAGGTAGATTTGTTTCAAAGTAACAGCAAAATATATGATTATGCTTATGTTCATTCCATACTGGTTTTAATCTTGTTTGGTCTAAAAATAAGGTGCATCCACAAAGAAAGAAAAGAATGAAGAACTTAAATGTATTAAATAATTAAATAATTAATACATTTAGCTTGGTAGGTTATATATTTTTGCTCTATTTAGAAGTTTTAACGTAAGGCTAGCAATTTTTCTAAAAAGAACTGCTCAAACTCAATCACAATTGATTGGCTAARTACAGAGATAAGTGGTTGAGGATGGAATGCCAGTCTAACTGAGCATAATGATTCATTTTAACCCCTAAAATTCAGGTTTGATGTGTTTTTTAACCACTATACTATTCTCAGACCTGGTCCCCATTCCTAGTGAAATCAAGGAAAGGCTCATAAATTCAGTAGGAGGTAGATTGGATTTAAAACCTTTTAAAAAGCATAAGATACCTTTTAATTATCTCTAAATATCTCTAAATACCTGTTAATTATCTCTAAATATGTGGGCTGATTCTGTAGCAAGCGTTCAAGCCAAAGACAAGTCTTAACGAACAGTTTGAAAAATGAGTATAACATTTCTCTGACATTTCTCTCAGCTCGTCATGGAATGCACTCCAGCTGTATTTGTTATACACACTTTCCCTGTGTGTTATGTGCTTGCATTCTTCTATGATGAACGATGTTGCCGTGTGTTGGAGTTGTTGTGCTATCTTTCCTGTTTAAATCAGGAATGTGTGGGAGGTTACGTGAGGACAAAATACTGTACRACCTCATATTCTGGAACTTAAGGCTTGTAGCATGAAGCTGAGCCATGGTTGRATGGCTTGGTTTAGGAAAGAGTTTCAGCTCATGCAAAACACATCCTGTTAATGTCATCAATATACTCAATGGCTTGGCTTTGCTATGTCTATGAGAAYTGAGAATCACATCCCCACCTGCTGCTGCCTGACTTTCCAACTCTTTGGGCATTTTATTTTCTTACAGGTAAACTGGGCCTAGCCCATGCCTAAAGCTCCTAGGCACTGACTATGAACTACTGTAGCTTCATTTACATTAATAAAGTTTATTTTCATCCCAAATCTGGAGAAGCATTTCATAGAATCATAGAATCAGTAAGGTTGGAAGGGACCTCTGGAGATCATYTAGTCCAACCTCTCCACTCAGCAGGGTCACCTAGAGCATGTTAGACAGRGTTGCATCCAGGAGGGCCTTGAATCTCTCCAGAGAAGGAGACTCCACAACCTCTCTGGGCAACCTGTGCCAGGGCTCCGTCACTCTSACAGGGAAGAAATTCCCCCTCACGGTCAGGTGGAACCTCCTGTGCTTCAGTTTCTGCCCATTGCCTCTTGTCCTGTCACACGGGGATTTCACCCTGGGGAGGCCTCGGAGTCAGCCAGGGAGCATACAAAAAGAGAGTTTGTCCTGTGGTATGCAGCAAATGTAAAGATCCAGTTTCAAAAAAGGAAAGAAATGATATAATATGTATTGCCATAAAAGCCATATGCCATTACACAGCTTATTACTTACATGGCACAGWTCTTAATAGTGACATAAATGTTGATCACTATTTTACTCTTAATGCCGTGGTTACACATTGGAGCTACAAGGGAAAAAGTAAAGGGAAACAGCATGTAGGTTAATTTTAACTGGAAARTTTCAAAGAAATAGAAGTCCATTTATAGGAAAACCTCTCTGTTTTACTTTTCTCCTGTGATTTATAATGTTTCTAATTTTGAAATATGCTCTTTTTTTTTCTTCTAATGGAAAACAAAAATGCACTACCATCTCAGGTCTCCTTTTTCTAGACGATTGTCTCCCTTCCTTAGATAACTGTTCTAGCCACTTGGCAGCTTCCCTTTCTGATTTTGTTGTGACTTTTCTCTTTTGTGTTCCTGGCTGCACATTGGCTCAACTGGAGTTTGCTCCCTTTCTTGAACCTGTTAACTGTAGTGGTTAGGAAACTTTCCTGAGATGTGAATGCAACGGCTTCAGTTCGTTGAGAAAGGTCCAGCTCTCCTGCTGTTGGACAAGTGCTCTAATCACACAGATATTATGCAGAAACTGGCCTTTTCTGTCTTTTTTAGTGAAATCAGTACCAACATTTCCTTCTTTTCTCTTATGAGCTTAGTGTTAAAGGTTATTCAGGATACTGCGAGAAGGCATACTGGATCAGCCCTCTCTGGGATGAGAATTTAGGCAGAATTTAGGGCTAATCTTCATAAATCTAGACTGCAACAGAGTAGAAGATAGCCCAGCCACCTACCCAGACTGGAAGGACACAGTGTTGTGCTCATCCCATGTGCAGTCGCTGTGGGAACTTGCAGCATGATCTAGATACTCCTAGATTTCTAGGTGCTGAGAGGTTTAGGTGATTTGATTMTGGATCACTCTTAGATACTTCAGCAAAATTCAGGCACCAGAAGCCCTTTAAGTCTGTGTTACGAACTACAGCACTTCAGCAAAATGTTGTGCAGTGCCTGAATAAGCCATGGCAGTGTAGATCTGGACAYAGCAGACCTGGAACATGAGTGTACAGTCAGGGTCATTTATTTTGCTGATGCAGTAGAAAAAAACTTATCAGAGTCTTCAAGGGGGACTGGCTACATTGARACTGTTCTGTCCAGGTGGTAGGACAGAGCACACAGACTGTCACAACTGGAAAATGACATTCAGGAAGCAGAGAAGGGGTGAGCTGGTTTTCAAAACATTGCAGTGAGTGAAAGTAAGCTGTYGATATACCAGGTAAACACAGAAAATAAAAGCACCATGTCCAAAGATGGAGGACATGTTCTATTCTCTTTTTTCKCCCCACCTCAATGACATTTGAGAATCATAATTTTTCTAATTACTCAGTTTATACCAAGAAATTTAAAACACATRCTAGAGTATATTTATGATCATTTAAAACAACAAAAAAAGGAGACAGAAAACTTCCAGAAAGGCGTCAGAAGTTATGCTGGCTTGATTTAGTTACTTGTAGACTCAGTTTTCTATGGAGGAAGAACAAAGTTGTATTAAGGTCTGGCACTGATCTCTGCCACTCTGTCCTTGGGATGCTAATTCAAAACTCTGAGTTATTTCCAGGGAGAATGAAAAGGAAATGTTTTCTACAAAAATACATTCCTTGCTCTGTACCTACAAATGATGTAGAATCCAGTGTTGACTGTGGAGCGTGAGTCATATGTTCC
The DNA here is from genome assembly GCF_003343005.1 of Rhea americana. Lineage (NCBI taxonomy): Eukaryota > Metazoa > Chordata > Aves > Rheiformes > Rheidae > Rhea > Rhea americana. Next base: position 410,583 of record NW_028186239.1, read on the forward strand.
ATATGCATTACAGTGCTTGGTAAGTGGGCAATGAAGTACAGTTACTGGAGCATGAGTCATGAGCTTCATGTGAGTGGGCAGTCAAATTCTGCATCAGATGATTTTTCTGAGACATTTCTAAGGATATTTTGAAGTATAGCGTATGGCAAGGCCATATTATTTGGGTTTTGTTTGTGCTTGCTATGGCTTCAGCTCTGGCCAAGGCCCCATGTTATTTGGTGTGACCTATCATACAATTTTTTTTCTGCCATTCCATTTTTGATGTGATTGTCTAGAGAACTTTTGTCATCGGTCTTTGTGTAGGCAGCTTCCATTTCTCTTTATGTTCTAACAGAAGCAAGGAAGTGAATGGAAAGAGCAAGCAAGATGAAGTAGCAGTCATTTTTCCTCTGTTATGAATACTTTCACATCAAACAGTGGTGCTGGGGAGCTTTACAGTTCAAAATATATGTTTTCCCTTTCACTAGTGCACCTGTTAGTAACATCCGATGGTACGAAATAGCTGTGTTCCTTTGCTGCGTTCGAAAACTTCCCCTGGCACCTCCAGCCGCTATAGAAATCCTGCCAATTTCTGATACCAGGTTGCTGCCACAGCCAAAACACCCCCAGCTGAGTTTCACAGAAGCCATACCCTATTCATACTCTTTATTTTTAGGGCTTCATATGGGTCAGACAGTCCCTCCATCGTTATATGGGACTAGAGAAAGATGACCCTTAGCTTTCCCCCAGTTGTCTTTGGATCCTGGCACATGGCTCACAAAGAACATAGAAAAATAGCAGCTTTCTCAGCTATAAGAGAAGGACAGCCAGCTTAAGCGGGACCGGGTGAGCCTTCTCTGCATTACTCCTTGGACTTGGCATCTCACAGAAGAACAGCCTTGCTTTGCTGTCAGCTGTCATTACTACTGCTACCTCAAGGAGCAGCCATGTGCACCGCAATACTTCGTGTTAGAGTGGAAGCTCCCTTGGTGACTCAGGAGGGTGTTGTATTTGAAAGCTGCTAGCGGCATTTTTTTTTCCTTTTTTCTTAAGCTTTTTCTTAATATAAAAATCAATAACCAGTGCAACCCCTCTCCAAAAAAGAAAAAAAAATCACACAGGAGGAACAGCACAAAAAAAGCACTGTTCAGGGTTGCAAAGGGGAGCAGCAAGAACTTAAAAATTTCTAGACGCGGAGCTGCCCGTGGCACCATTTTCTGTGCGCCGCGACTGTACAGGTGGTGTGAGCGCACCCTCGGTGGCTTCGTGCCCCTGTTCCTTGTGGTGATTCCCGGGGACACCTGAGGCAGCAGAATCAAAACCACGGGGGCAAAATCCGGCCCTTCCCAACTTTCAGGGGTCTGAGGCGCAGCGCCCGGGGGAGGTTCCCGGGCAGCGCCTTTGTTTGCCGCTGAAGCGCCGCGCACTTGCGTGCGCTGCTACTCGCCCGCTGCCTCCTGCTTTTTGGATCACGTTTCAGCCGCGGAGGGAGTGGGGCCGGGGCAGGATATCACCGACAAGTTCCTCCGAAGGGGGAAATGTGCTTGGCAAAGGGGCG
>NW_028186239.1:412324-553627 GCF_003343005.1 Rhea americana
AGGGAGGGGGGTGGGGAGAGGGGAGGACCGGCTCAGCCCAGCTGAAAAGGAGGGCTCGCTCTCCGGCCCCCCCTCCCCCCAGAGTCCTGCCAGCACTGCTCGTGGGGTGCGGGAAGCGGGCAGAGCCCCCCGCGGCAGGCTTCCCGCGCCATGGCTCCGTCCTGCAGGAGCTGGCTGGCCAATGAGGGGAGCAAACACCTCTTTCTGGTAGGATGCTGCCGCCGGGGTTCCCCTTCGTAGGGCTGAGCCGCTGCCGGGCGCCTCCCCCGGGAAGGCGCTGGCAGCGGGAGCGGAGAGGCTCCACAGCCGCGGAGCTGCCCGGGCGCTGCTCCGCGGACAGGGCTAGCGCGGGTGCCGCGTGGGGAGCGCGGCCGGGCGCGGGTGAGCCTGAACTGCCGCAGTCCCGGCTGCCGGCACGCTCCTCCGTGCCATCCGTGCGTGAGCAGGGGCCACGGGGCTCCCGGCCGTGCTCGGYGTTAGGTTTCGCGGTGCTCTGTGGATGTGCGCGCACGTGGGCTTGGGCTGCGGTCCGTGAGCGCGAGTGCGCGCGAGTGCGCGCGCGCGTCCTCTTCCCCCAAGTTTGGGGGAGCACACGGGTCTTCCTGGGGGTCGTATTCTTCCTGCCTTTGTCTCTTTGTTGCTCGTTTTTACTCCTCGAGCCTTTGACTGCGATGTGTAACTAAAGTTTTAGAGGAATGTTGTGTGTGCAGAGGGCTTTGTCAGCTCTCAGTAGTAAAGGTAGATCATAAAGTTTGGGAAAGTCACTGAAAGCCAGAATTTCTCACACAGGGGCTGTTATTTTTAGTATTTTAAAATATTTTTGTTAAATGCTTTCAGTTTGTTTTTCAATTCCATTTCAAAATCTTTATGAAACTACATGYGTATGCATTTTATGATTGAAATTAATATTGAAAAGTTTGCACATGTAACTTTAACTTACTGTCTCTTATTTCTTGTCTTCCTTAATTTTAGTTTTTCTGGCTCTCCCTCAATGTATGGCTCTTCTGGAAAACCTTCCTGCTTTATTATCATGGACAGCAGTATTATTATTTGCATCAGATGTTAGGGGTGAGTGACCCAAACATTGCTTTTTCCCCTGGAAGTTGGGATGCTGGCCGAAGCGAAGGGATAGAGAGTGAAGGATGACACAGACTGCCTGTTAACTCTGCAAAGTGGGGAAGGATCAAGTAGGAACTTACTGGGATGCTGTTGGCAGTTGTTGAGGAGTAGAAAGTTGACAGTGTTGAGCATAAAAAGAGCTGGTCAAATGTCGGACAGCTATCCTGTCCCCCTCCCTTCTTCCCTCACCGTGTTCCCAGCTGCAGGCAGGCTCACGGGAACACAAACACGATCAACAGATGACTGAATCTCCACTTAGCCATCAAAACTTTAGCCAAGCTTATGGGTTCTTTTTGGCAAATTCTTTCTAATCTAATWTTTATGGTACATACATGCTGAAGGAACTCTTTGGCTAAACCTTAGTTCTTTTCAATCTTTAATTGTTATCTTCATAGATTCAGTGTTCTGTGTAAATGATTGTATTCCATTTAATTTTCRTTTTGTTTTCTAAAAACAAAGTCTTGGAATCTGAATTTAATGGAGACTTGACTATTTTGTTTCAGCAACATCTACCATCACTACCAAAAAAAACCCCAAAGATGGTGTTTTGGGGGTACCATATGGGTCTACTTCGTGAGGTTATCCATAGATAATAACTATCAAGCTGCAATTGTTTGAAATGGCATCTATCCAAAGGGATAGATYAAGGGTTAAAAATTTTCTGAAAAATAAGAGTTGCCCAGAATTTTAGAATCTAGGAAAAAGTGGATGAGTAGCATGATGCTTTTTAACAACATGTCATAATCTGAAATGGGTTTCAGTGACAAATTTACACAGGACTAAAACATGGACGGTGTCTGTCCTAACTCTCTGCAGATGATCCGAGTTTAAGCTGTGGTAGATCCATGATATATTTTTTCATATGACATATCATTGCTGTACCTAGCTAGTTCCATAAGTTTTGTGAACTTGTCTCTTTTTTTCTTCTTCTTCTTCTTATGGCTGATTCAGATATATTCAAGAAATGACTCTTAGCTGGTAGCGCAGAACGAAGGGAATGAAAATATTTAAATACTTTATGATGACTTTTAGATAGAAAAAGTATGAAAACATGTTTAATTTTACCACCTGTAATGGCTTTGCAGCCTAGTGCATCCATTTGAAAAGTGTTTTTGCTCCCGGCAGAGCAAGTGGRTTGTTTATAAAAGCAAATGTTCTTGGGTCAACACATTGGGCCAGATTGTCAGCTGGTATCAATCAGCACAGTTCCACTCAATTTGGAACTCACCCACCTTATACCAGCCTTTTGGAGAGTTTTCTTATACTTCAGAATGAAAGAAACAYTGAAAATAATATAATACAGTTAGGCTTGCAGGTTCAGGACCTCCAAGATGATTTGAGCAGAGCCTCGTTGTCTTGAGCAGTAGATAAGAACCAGGAAGCCAAGCATTTTGAATCCATCTAACATGATGTCTGCAACTATGGCAATACACCAAGGGAATTTAAAGACTATTTAAAAAGAGGAGGAAAGTGAAAAGCTAAGTCTAAAATATACTTTTAGTCAAAGTTCTAAAAACTATTTTAAAACTTTGCAAACAAAAATGGTAAAAGATTCTTGCAATTTACTTTTTGGAATTTGTTTAAGTGTAATTTGTAGATTTTGAAGTTTGAATATGTTTGTATGTGCATATAAAACAAGTTTTGCAAGGGCTGGAAAACTGAATCTGATTTTAGTATCTTTAGGAAACAGAGAACAAGCACACCCATACTACAGCTGCTATTACATTCCATGGGGATTTTTGCTCCTCTTCTTTCTGTACATTGCTGTGTGTAGCCACTGACCATTTCATAGCTCATCTCTGTAAACAATCTCCTTTCYGGAGGGTGAGTGGCATGCAGTGTCTCTGTGTGCCATTTCATGATGTTTTAAATTTTTGACRTTTAGGTGAAAATTCTTCATTTATAATTCAACAGTTGGGTTCTTTTTTTGTCTTAAGACGATGCATTTTTTTTACAGATACTTTCCTAAAAGTTTGCTCCTTTTCCAGGCAGTCAACAGCTAAGGGCAAAAAGGAATTACATTTTTGTAAATTTTTGATCTTAAAATATATATATATATATTCAGACCTCTTGGTTTTCAGTGTGGTGTGCTGAGGAGTTTTTGCTCTCWGTATGCTGTGATAAAATAAAACTTCCTTAAGAACTAGAGCTCTGAAAGATTTACCACAGATAATTTTATTGTTTATCAAGTAACAGSATAGAGAACAAGAAGAATAGCTGTAGAAAATCAGATTATGATATGAAATACAGTATTGGACTGAATATCATGAATGTATTCAACTCTTAGCAATCTTTTTATGCCACTTCTCCTCTTTCTGATGTGAGAAAGAAGAAAGAGTGAGATTATTCTTTCTTTCAGTGATTGCTGAGGGAGAACAGCCATCTACGTGAGAAGGAAGCTCAGTTTTATTCCTTGCCAATTCTATCATCTACGACCTTAAGCAAGGCACTTAGGACAAGATTTTTAAAAAATATTTAGATGGTTAACACTCGCTCATATATGTCAGTCACTCTTTCTGATCCTTAATTCCATGCATTTAAAATGGTGACAGTTGCACTACTGTGTTGTGGGCATATTTTTTCATGATTTAATAAGAAAGTGTAAACTTTTGGTGKTGTTTAGCCTACAGAAGAGCCTCCATTCCTGTGGGGGAATACAGCAGGAGTCAAAGGCACTGAAGTGCCAGCGGCTAGCTGGGAGGAGATTTTTAGGTGTATTGTACACTACAAAATCTAGTGGGTAAACTTCTCTCGTCAATGATCATCATTTTGTTCAGTTTGAGATCTACTGAGAAAATTTCAGTCCTACTGAGGAGACCAGGAACTCCTTTCGGTGTGGAATCTTCATCCATGGAGGTTTTCAAGAACTAACTAGGCAAAACTCTGAGCAACCTAGTTGCACTTTGATTTTGAACCTGCCTGGAGCAGGAGGCTGGACTTCCCAAGGTCCCTTCCAGCCTTAAYGGTTCTGTGGTTTTTGCTGGGTAAATTGAACCTTGGGGATGTAAACACCTTTCCAATATTTTTGCCTTGAAAAACCTTGAAGTATGGTCTTTGGATATGTAATTGCTTGTAACACTACAAATCATAGTCTTACCATATCAGTACTTTCACTGCCTCTGGTTCAGGAACATAATTCAGATAAAGAATCTAATTTTTTCATGATTTAATACGAAAGTGTAAACTTCTGGCATTGTTTAGCATAAAGAAGMGAAAGCTGACAACACATACATACAACAAGCAGTAATTACACGTAAAAGGCTATAGGAAGAGGAAAGGAATATTTTCTTCTCCATGTTCATGCTAGATAGATGTGATATGGTAAGCTTGCAATACAGAAAGGAAGATAAATAGGTTACTTACATGACTCTGAAATCTTCTTTGTTGGAGGTTTTATATCTCCTGGGTCAGAGACTATTAACTTCTTTGTAAACTGCCAGTTTACTCCCTTCACATTAACTTTGCTATTTTTTCCAGCAAAGTTGCTTGTATCTGACCAATTCAGTCACATGTTGAGTACTTATTACAGGACTCAAATCTCTTAAAACAGGTATTCAATTTAATGCTGTTATCTGTTGCCTGAGTTCCCAAAGAACAGAAAAAGCATTGGACTCTTTTTGTCATGGCATAAAAGTCTCTCTCTCCCTCTTCTCTTTCTAATCTAGGCTCAGATAACTTTAATGCAGTCAAATGGATATTAATGGAAGAGATTAGCTTCTGAGTTTCAGACCAAAGTGAAGAAAATTCATCCTCAGAAAGGTCCCTTTGGGAACAGACTGCATAACTGAAAATGGGATTGAAAAGGAAAATGCTTCCTGGCCTTTTAGCTATACAATTGCTGCCTCCTTACTGTACATTACTGTGTGTTACATTGATATCTTCCATATTTACTGATAGGAATATATTCCAGATGTTCCAGTAAGTTGCACTTGTCTCTTTGCTAGTTTATCACGGTATTAAGATTTTGCAAATTGCAGCCAAGTTCTACTTTCACTGATCCTTGTGCAACCACACTGCGGTCTGTTTCCCCACATATCCAAACATTGAAGAGTTGTGTATCTTGAGCGTTTATTTTCTTTAATGTCCTGTTTTATTTATCTGATTGTATTATAACTAGGCTATTTAGACTATCTTATTGTAACTATTTAATTGTATTGTAACTAGAGTATTTGAGATTTGCTCTTTAAGGTGTTTGATGTAGCAAAAACATTTACTGATTGATTGTTATCTTGCTATGGAAGCTATGTAAATGTGTATATATTGAATGTCCTAGTGAAGACTGAGAGTTTTAGTCTACAAGACTTTATCCTGATAGTCCCCTTGAATTTGGAAGAGGATCTCTTCTTGCTTTCTCTTTGCCTCATAGACCTTTGTTATGTTTGCTAAAACATTTTTTGCTTCATCTTTGTCCTTCCTTGACAGTCCATCATTGCTAAGATTGTTCTCAGTTATGAGCCAATAAAGAGCTTGGGGTTTGCACCACACAGGTTTTTGTTTTTTTCAGCTCAAATGGCAGTGATTATGTGAAAGGCATCTATCCTCGCAGAATGGTTGAGGTTGGAAGCAACTTCTGAAGAACATTTAGTCCACCCCCCTGCCAAGCAGGGTCGACTAAAACACGTAGTCCAGGACCCTATCCAGATACCTTTTGAATATATCCAAGGGTGGAGACTCCACAAGCTCTTTGGGCAACCTGTTTCAGAGCTCTGTTATTGCTAATGTTTATGTGAGAACCTCCACCTTTGCTGAACATTTTGTGCAAATTTCATAGTGAACATGTTAGTAGAAGTAGATCAAATGATTACTGAATTTTTAACCACTATATTATATAGATTAGTGGTAAAAATATCAAGTCCTGTTCACATCATTTTTCCTACCTCTGTGATGATCATGGCATAAGACTCTGTATAGAACAGAATTGAATTATGGCTGAAATATTTCTTTGGTTGAAGAATGAAGGTTTCCCATAATTATCCAACACTGTCAGATCTTAAGATAGCTTCATTAAATGCCAGAAGACTAATTTTAAAGATCATATTATCTACTGTGCTTTTAATGATAAGGGGAAATGATTCAACAGAAAGGAAGACCTTAGTACCAGATACAACATCACTTCTGTGTGTCTGTGATCCAAATATGGCAACAGACAACTCTCTCTTATGACCTGAGCTGCAGTGTGTTGCAGTGAGTCTCTTTGGGGGGGGTTTGAGCACCCTTCATCCCTTGATTCATGGTCGGCCTAGTGGAGTTTAGATCATGCTAGATCTTGAAGGATCAACCCTTCATACTAATTGGTGTATGAAATGGTATCACATTTTGAAAAGAAATTGTGGTGTCACTATGGAAGGAGAGTAAGTCTAGAACAGTGAGAGCCCTTCCAGTCTGTATGTGTGTCATTCTACCTGCCACAAAAAGAAATSTGTAATTCAGCAACGCGGACTAAAGTATTTTCTAAAAAATTTACATCCTGAGGTCAAGATTATACAAGCTTATAAATGAAAACATGATTTGGAGAGCGCTAGAGAATTTGGATGAACAGAACTCCAGATTAGGGCAGTTACTTTCTTCAGATGGCATGACTGATGCAAGCAGAATGAGGAGCACCTGWAACACATAGGGACTGCATATATAGTGAGAATATGACCTAAATATGGGGGCAGAAAGAGAGATATAACCCATAAGGACTGCCTGATCAGTGAATTCCAAGTGTACTCTGAGAGTATTGACTGTCAGTAGTGTGGGGAAGATGCCCCATTACCTCATAAAAGGAACAAAAATGTTGCTGCTGTTGCCCACTCCTGATGTTTTTCACTTTTTATAATATCAGAACTGGACTGATTAATATGTGCAGTGTAAGACTGAAGGCAAGTTAGTATAGAGAATTGGGCTCCCATTTTAATTCTGAATTTAGAGAACTATGGTTATTTTATTTTGTCACGTTACATATATTTTTGAAAAGTATGTTTTGAAAATATTTTGTCACTTAGCTTTGAAATATCTTTTAAAAGATTGCAGTGTGAAAAGATGGATTGATAAAGCCCTACCTTACAATTTTCCATCTTCAGGAAAAAAAAAATCAAAATTTTATAGAAGCTTTCAGATATCCCGGTAGGTTTCCGCTACCTTCACATTTTTCTTCCTTTCAGTTTCATTGGGTTTTCCTGCTAGATCTCCAGGCAGATTTGGTAGGCCTAAGGGAAGTAATTGCTATCTGTACTATTCAGATTTATCCTTCATCTTAGATTATCTGTACTTTGTTATTCAGAACAAAAACTACTCTATAAAGAAAATGTAATGTAGTCTGGAGTCCATCCCAAGTACTGTGGGACCACAGGCAGTGATAGCTGGAGACTTTACGTTCCCACTGTACCTCTGGAGCCCTTTTCTGCTGTGCAGAAGGAAAATACTGTGATTGCTCTGTTTGCCTGGAGAGAAAAGCTTGTCTAGTTTTTAAGTTTTAAGCTTTAAGTTTGCAGCAGATCCAGTGCACTGTTATACCTGCCACAGATTAATTCTGTGAATTTGATTAATTCTTTAGTTTCTTTATGCCTTATTGCCCCTCTATAAAGTGGAGTAATAGCATGTGTTGGACTGGATGTGCGAAGCACAGAAAGAGGCTGTCAGATGCTTRGATTTGATTATAATGAAGCTGATAAAGGAGTGTCCAGAAGGAGTAGATTTTTGAGCCTCTTGAAGCAATTTCATATGATGCTAACATGAAATATATATGTATTTTTTTCTTAAGACAGTAATACTCTTTGGGAAGAGAAGAAGGTTATTTTTCTTTCATTTCTTAGCTAGTTATTGAGGATATATATTCCCTTCCAGAACCATTGAGTTGCCTTGGAGCAAAAAGAAAAAAATCTTATATTCTACTATTGTTTAAAAATCCAACAATCCACTATGTTAATTTGTTACTAGGCCACCCAGGCAACGCAGAGGAAGTCTAGAAAAAGACTGCTTGGAAGCCATTTGGAAAGAATTAGTTTCACAGGGATATTTTAAGCCTTTGGATATACATTAAGAGCAAACTTAGTACTCTGTTATACTTCTGGATCTTGCATGAACTGTTATTAAAAGCATTGCTAAATGTATTTTTTTTGCCGTTATTTTAAAATTGCTCATAAGCTTGTTGTAGCAAAAGATCCAATTTTATTTTTTCAGAGTCAGATCTTAAAACTTAACCATTAGCGAATAATTGTGACATTTTCTATCCAAATATTTGAATCACACTTTCCAGAAGTGGTGTGCATTTTTTGAGAAGTCATTTCCTGCTCTTTCCCCCTCCCCCCTTTGCACTAAAGCTTATAGCATTGAATTAGAATTAATATAAGGGCATTCTTCTATAGAAATTGCATTTAAATAAATATTTATTAAATAACAACATAGAAAAACACAATGCAAAGTTAGTAGGGTACCTTYTTAGACTGGCGGCCTCATAGCAACACAAAAACTTGTGTTTTAGTTTCACCTCCCTTTACTGCTCCCTCCCTTGGTCATCCATGTGCTATTTTGCTTCTTACAAGATACATGTTGCGAGCTGTTCAGTACATGAAGACTACGGATTTTACATAACCAGTGGAATGAAGTTGAAACAAGTTATTTTTTCAAAAAGAGGATTATGTGACAAGTGATACAAAACTAGTGATACACAAGCCAAGTGATATTAAAAAAAAAAAAAAAAAAAAGTGAGTCATTCTTAGTAAAGCTTGTTTGAAAAAGAGACTTCTCTGGCCACCTTTCTTTCTTCCTTGGATTTAAGGAAGGCCTTAAAGAACTAGATGAAGACTCTTCTTAAGCTTTATCTGCTCATTATAGCTGATTCAGTGTTTTGTTTRACATTTTAGCTATTTTCCCTGAAACTTACAAAAAAGTAATTATGTTTGTTTCTTAAGCATAGCATCGAAATAACTCTATTCCAGATTAATCTAGAGTGTTTTGTTGCAGTTTTGCAACAAGAATAGTTGTGCTCAATAAATGTAGTCTTGGATAACTGCTGCCTTGCCTGGTGTATGTTTAAACTCAAAGACAACAAAAATTCTTGAGAAACTCCTATCCTGTGGGTCATACAGTAGAAATTATTACATTTTTTTGAGTTAACTATATGGTGACATTTTTCAGCTTTTGGATGTTAGTCAAGAGCTAMAAGAGTGGTTCAACTAACTTCTGGGTTTTACATAAGCTCTAATTCTAAATAACTCTTGTGTTTTTCATGCCATGCTCAATTAATCACTGGAATTCTGTATCCCATTAGCAAACTCTAATAAAAATGTTTATATGCTTTTAATGACCATGTTTTTGAAGTTACTGCTTTTATGAGAKGTATAGCTCAGTTTTAGCTTCCTTTTAGAGGAATAATAATTAATGAAAATAGAGACTATCTTGTATATCTAGGCTGCACATTGTAGAGACATTTTACTTGTCATTAAGTCCAATCATTTCAATGGTATTGGTGTCTTCTTTGGTAGTCTGAAAATATTTATGATGTTCTGAAGTCACTTTAAGCTAATGTAGGCAAGGATAGAGAAGTATTTACTGTGGTTGTTCACCTTTTTTTTTTTAATCACACTTTGAAGCACGAAGTAACATTCAGTTTTCAGTACTAGTAAATTCTCAGTTCAGTTGCTGTAGTTAGTGCTCAGTTGTCACTGCATTTACAGAAAGATCTGGACCAATTGGAAGAGTCTAGAGAAAGAGACAGAATGATCTAAACTCCAAAGAATGACTTGTGAAGGAAGAATAGCAAGAATTGAGTTTTAGTCTGTAGGAGAGAACGGAAGAGGAAAGACCTGATTAATAGCTGTCAAATATCTGAAGAGTTGTTACTGCAGGATAGGAAATAAATTTTTTTCATTGTACCTGTTAAAACTGTGTGAAGTAACAGATAAAATAGAAGCAAGGGAGATTCTGTGTGAAGAAAATAAAGGACTACTTCTAGCTTCTTTACTGGAAGAAATAGAGGAGGAGGGCTGCTGGATGGGAATGGACTAGATGGTGTAGTTTGTGCTAGTCCTGTTTTCTTTAACTCAGTAGGTTGCTAGTTCCTCTGCTGTAGAAGTCCTGCTTGGAACACCTTCTGTGGGATCTATTCACTGGATGTTGTGCAGGGATCATGCCTTGTACATGGCAGAGAGCAAGGCAGGGGCACACTGTGGGGTAATCTCTCCTACTTACCATGACAAAACCTTGAGAGAGGGTGTCCTTGTGACTACTTTGTGCTGCAGRGTAGCGTGTGGTGAGGAGGTCCCCAGTACTTAGGCCTAACTGAATAATACAAAGTGCCAAAGCATAAAGGGGACAAGGTGGAGAGCTGGATACTCCAGACAGAGTGCACATCTTTACCTTCTGTTTGTCTGCTGATTTTTGTGCCTGGATGTACTGCAGAGAAGGAATGTGTTATAAACTCTGAAAGCAGGCAAATTTCCAAAGCTGCCTTCCCATGTTATGCTGTCAGAGTATGTAGAGATGTGACRAGGAAGGCTAAGACCCAGCTGGAATTGAGTCTTGCAAGGGACGCTAAGGACAACAAAAAGGGCTTCTTCAAATACATCAGTAGCAAGAAGAGGACTAGGGAAAATGTGGGCCCGCTACTGAATGGGATGGGGGCCCTGGTGACAAGGAATACAGAGAAGGCAGAGTTACTGAATGCMTTCTTTGCTCAGTCTTCACTGCTAAGGGCAGCCCCCAAGAATCCTGTAGCCTGGACATGAAGAAGAAGGTCTGGAGAAAGGAAGACTTTCCTTTGGTTGAGGAGGATAGGATTAGAGACCTTCTGGGCAGCTAGACATCCACAAATCCATGGGCCCAGATGGGATACACCCATGGGTACCGAGGGAGCTGGTGGAAGTTGTTGCCAGGCCGCTCTCCATCATCTTGGAAAGGTCCTGGAGAACTGGAGAGGTGCCTGAGGACAGGAAGAAAGCCAATGTCACTCCAGTCTTCAAGAAGGGCAAGAAGGAGGACGCAGGCAACTCTAGGCTGGTCAGCCTCACCTCCATCCCTGGAAAGGTGATGGAACAGCTCATTCTGGATGTCCTCTCCAGGCATCTGGAGGATAAGAAGGTGATCAGGAGTAGCCAGCGTGGATTCACCAAGGGGAAATCCTGCTTGACCAACCTGATAGCCTTCTCTGATGGCATGACTGTCTGAGTGGATGAGGGGAGAGCAGTGGATGTTGTGTACCTTGACTTCAGCAAGGCTTTTGACTCTGTCTCCCATAACATCCTCCTGGATAAGCTCAGGAAGTGTGGGTGAGACGAGTGGACAGTGAGGTGGATTGAGAACTGTCTGAAAGGCAGAGCTCAGAGGGTTGTCATCARTGGCRTGGAGWCTAGTTGGAGGCCTGTGGCTAGTGGAGTCCCCCAGGGCTCAGTCCTGGGTCCCATTCTGTTCAACTTCTTCATCAATGACCTGGATGAGGGGACAGAGTGTATCCTCTGCAAGTTTGTGGATGATGCCAAGCTGGGAGGAGTGGCTGATACACCTGAGGGCTGTGCTGCCATTCAGAGAGACCTGGAGAGCTGGGTGGAGAGGAACCTCCTGAGGTTCAACAAGGGCAAGTGCAGAGTGCTGCACCTAGGGAGAAATAACCCTAGGCACCAGTCCAAGCTGGGGGCTGCCCTTGTGGAGAGCAGCTCTGCAGAGAAGGACCTGGGAGTGCTGGTGGATGACAAGTTGACCATGAGGCAGCAATGTGCCTTTGTACCCAAGAAGGCCAATGTTCTCCTTGGGTGCATTGGAAAGAGTGTTGCCAGCAGGTGGAGGGAGGTGATCCTGCCCCTCTCCTCAGCCCTGGGGAGACCTCATCTGGAGTCCTGTGTCCAGTTCTGGGCTCCCCAGTCCAAGAGAGACATGGAGCTACTGGAGAGAGTCCAGCGTAGGGCTATGAAGATGATCAGAGTGCTGGAGCACCTGCCCTCTGAGGAACGGCTGCGAGAGCTGGGCCTCTTCAGCCTGGGGAAGAGAAGGCTGAGGGGGGATGATCTCATCAATGTCTATAAGTATCTGAAGGGAGGGTGTCAAGGGGATGGGGACAAACTCTTTTCAGTGTTCCCGTGTGACAGGACAAGAGGCAATGGGCAGAAACTGAAGCACAGGAAGTTCCGCCTGACCGTGAGGGGGAATTTTTTCCCCGTGAGAGTGACGGAGCACTGGCACAGGTTGCCCAGAGAGATTGTGGAGTCTCCTTCTCTGGAGATCTTCAAGGCCCACCTGGATGCAGCCATGTCTAAGATGCTCTAGGTGACCCTACTGAGCAGGGAGGTTGGACTAGCTGATCTCCAGAGGTCCCTTCCAACCTTACTGATTCTATGATTCTGTTCTATGATTCTATGATATGAAATGATACTTTGTGGTGTGGTGGTTTTGGTGTTTTGTGCTCCTGCCATGCTGTTTTGCTTGGRGTCTTGCTAGACATGCTGACTTCCAGGTCCTTTGTTTATTTTATCTTGATTAGTTTATACATTCATCCATTTCAGTGGCAAAGCTAAGTCAATAAAAAACTAGGAATGATAACTACATTTTTAAAGTTAAAAGGCATTGTAATATTTTTTGCAAAAATTTAAATTTTCAAGTGAATAAAACCTTCTTGTTTSTCTCCAATTTTGTTTCTTTTTCATCTAGATAGGAAACTTAAGAATATAATGAAAATGTTTCATTTACTTATTTATTTATTTTCTTTCCTCTCTGAGAAATAAAAATGTTGTCTTTCTTGGCATAAAATTTAATTTTGGAAAAGTGATACATCTGTGGTAACTTTCAATATATAACTTGTATASGTTCACAACATTCACATACCTTTGCAGCATTTGAATTATGAATTACCTTATACTATTACAACAGTTCTTCATTAATTTTTTTGAAGTTGAAAAACTTAGGTTTTAGAGAACATCATAGAAATATCTTTTCAGAAATCTGTTGACARTCTAAAAGCATCTTTTATAAAATTCAGTGAAATGTTAATTCCTCCTAATAATGACAAGAGCAATGGCAAGCTGCTACCTTTTTTAGAATTCACAAATGAATGAGAGAATATAAGATAACAAAATACAGGGTTATGACACTAAAGTGTGCTTTGTTCATTTATTTGACAAGTATTTTTTCCAATTTTATAATTCCAAATATATTACTATGAGCATTAGTGAAATCAGATTTCATTAAAGTTCCCAACTTTTGAGTCATTAAACTGAAGAGAACCTGGTTTCTTTTGGTCCATATATGGCACTGAATAGTGTGAAGCGATAAGGGGTCCTGTGAAAGTGCTCTTACAATCTTCAGAACAATATAATCATCTCAGTTTAATAGAATCTTTTATTTTACATCTTTTTCTAGATTATTTATCAGAAAATCATTTTMCTTAAGTGGCTGTCTACATAGTTCATATATTTATTCCTCTTTCTTGCTTATGTAAGTGTATTTGAGCTTGTAGGTGTTCTTTGAGTAGACATCACTGTGGTGCCAGATACGTTTTGTTTCATGTGATCGTGAGCGCAGATGCGGATATTGGTTCTTTCAGTGGAAAGCTGTCATCTGTTGAGATTAGTTCTGTTCTTCCTGACAAGCCTGAACCTCTTGCAATTCAGCTGAACTCAGGCTTTTTGAGGAGTTTCAGTGATGTTTGGATTAAAGTAATGATGACATCAGCTTTTCTCTCGGTTTTACTCCCCGCCCTTTTTATGCATCTAGGAAGAAACTGTTGCGAATGACAGGGAACTACTATAGAGTTCTTAAGAGACTTCGTCAAAATACAACCACAGAAAATTGGGAAAAAAACAATTCTACTTCATTTCTTTCAAGGGATGATAACAACACATCTCCTAGCTCCTCTGGGGACTGATTTTGGTTACTCTTTTAGCATCCTCAAAACCAATGCTGTCAAACACACAAAAAAATTCATTTTGAAAAGTTACTCTAATAATTAATGCTAGGGAGAGAAATGTTTCTCTCCAGAGAAAAAGATAGCATGTCATGTGTAGAGTTGTTCTTCCAGTACATGTAAAACAYCATGAAACCCCACTCGTTCGATGAGTCAGGAGAACATGAGAGTTGTTTAGATTCAAAGCAAACAAAGGGAGATTTAATACTGGCGTTTGAACCATTGCAGCACCCTTTCTCCCTATAATCTAACTCTTGTTGTATTTGTTCAGCTAGGATTGTGTATTAGCAGAGCTTCAGCATCTGTCCTCAATCTCAATTGCTGCTTGGTCCTTTTACCAATGTGCCGTGTTCTCTTGGCCTTCCTCCGYGGATCTCAGAAGGTAAGCACCAACTTTAGGACAGCAGTTAAGAATATGGTTCTGGATTCTTTTTAATTAAAAAAATAATAGGAAAGAATGTTATGTCTCTATTAACTATGCATGTGCCTGCATAGTGCAGGTATCATCCAGCCTGATACATTAGTTATCAAAGGGGAAACAAAGGTCCTGGCAAAACTAAGAGGATTTGTTTTCCACACCCATAGTCTTTAAATAATTTTAATTGCTTGCAATCCACTGGTTACTCTGGCAGAAATAGAAGTAATGCTTTTGGGGAATATCTCTCTTTGTGTGTGTGTGTATATAATATTTATATTATATATAAAATATGATGTCTATAAGATACATGTATGTATGCAAATATAAACAGGTGTCTGTCCCTGTGTTCTTACTCGCTCAAGAATCATTGACCCTTCTAACAAATAATAATGGAATTAATAAGTTATAAGACAAGAAGAGACATCACTTTATGGGCTTTTCATATCTGTAGTATTAAATTAACTGTAACTTCTTCATCAAGACCTTGAATTTGCCTCATTGTCTTGATCCTGCTGTGTTTAAATTTTGGTATTATGCTTGCAAGGACATTTAACCTAGTAAAATCTGATGTTGCTATTAAATCACCTCAGTTATTGTTAGTATTTTTTTCTTTGCTTTGTTTTAGAAGAGAGATTGCTTGAATTCTTCTCTTATTAGGTTGCCAGCAGGAAAACTAGAAGACTGTTAGATAAAAGTAAAACTTTTCATGTGACATGTGGTGTTACAATATGCATCTTTTCAGGTAAGATTTTACTGTGATGAACAGCAGCTCATTTTGGAAATACTTTAAACAAAGCAGTATCTTGTGGATTTTCTTGTACAGTACATTTGGGGGTAGTCTTGCTCTGTGCTTCCCTGTGTTAAATTGTGAATGCATTTTCAGTTGTGTGGTTTTTAGTTTATTTTTCCTTTAAACCTGTAGACTTACATTTTAGTGCTGAGGCTTTTCTGAGAATTCCAGTTTCTAAAAGGACAGATAAATAAGATCAGGTTAAAATTTGCCATTACACATGGCCTTAGAAATATAAATGAAGAGGTGGAAAACTTACCTGCAGAAGAGAGCAGTAGTGGCAAATACCCTACTCAGTGGAGTAATAATGTTCTTTGGCGGATATATTTGTTTGCCTCCCAGCTGAACATTTCAGAACAGAAATGATTTCTATAGTGTAAAAAACATCTTAAAATATGTAAAACTTTCTGTTACAAATGTAAAGTAAGTCTGACTTACTTAAAAGTGTGYGTGTGTGTGTGTATACATACATACATACGTGATTTTATATATGTATCATTAGTCATACAGGTGATGTGGTTATAGCTGGGTAGCTGAGCAGATGTTTTTCTTTAGTAGTTCAGAACAGCATCTACCTCCTGCTTACTGACCTCAGCTTTTCCTACTGTGATTTTTAGTTTTACATGTTGCTGCTCATTTGGTAAATGCTCTTAACTTCTCTGAGAACTACAGTGAAGAATTTCCAGCTCTAAATGTAGCAAACTATCATGGTGAGGTAAGCCATCAATCCTTATATATTTTAAAGCAAAATATAATTTTTAAATATGCAGTTAATTGGGTATCCAGTTCCATTTTCCAGTTCCGTTCCATACAGTGCAACTGGTTCTGTGCACTGAAAATGCAGCATCACATGAATTGTTGTGATTTTTATTTCCTCCTCTGAACAAGCATATATTAATAACCATTATGTTTAAGACAACATAACCATACCTATTGAYTTTTAAGATGGAGAATGCTGTCATCAAGTTGTTCCAAATTGTGGTTCTTTTTCCAGCCTCTCTTTCTGTTCCTCGGATGGCCCTTGTTGAGCCACTTCTGCACCTCTTTTGGGAAAATATGTTCTGAAGTTGTTTTACTGAGTAGGTAGTGCTATGTGACATACACTGAGGATTAGAGGATAATGAGACTTGATATTGATTTTGCWCTTTTAAGCTGCTGATGGCCTGCATTGGGAATTGTAGTATGTATGTTAAGAGTTGGAGTTAGGTATCTTCATGAGGTGAGCTGGAAGCTAATTTTTTACTTACAAAATACTTTGGATGACTTTTCTGTCTGTGGTGCAGATCTCTTGAGGACATACTAGAGTTCTAGTCCGCTTTCCAGTCCATTTTGCAGTGGAGAGTTATTAGAAGATTTTAGGAGTAAGACCAGAGTCCAGGACATTTTCTGGTGGGCTACAATCAACCTCTCTTTTGCTTTTATTCATTCTAATCTCAAGTCTGCTTTTCTTTTCTACCAACTTCCCTGGGAAAGATTTAGAATGACCTCATCCCAGCTGCATCTTTTCCTGGAAAAGGGGAGCTTAACTCAGTCAAGACTCATAAGGACCTAGAACCAAGGTCTTTCACATTCTGGCTGAATGATTTAATCACTGAGCTGTTACATGGAAGATAGACATACCAACACCAACTATGGTCTTGAGGTTCTGGAGTGAACTCAACTGTCTGAGTATGTCAGCAGTGAGTGAATACATTAGCCACACCAGGAATGTCAGCAGGAGTTTACCTCAGGCAAGAACATACCAGAGTATGCATGGCAGCCTGTACAAAGCTGTCTTAGGAGTTTTGCTGTGCAGAATAGAGAGAGTAACAATTTTTTAGTAACTCTAGGATCATAACACCCTGGATTTTAGGTACTCTAATAGCTCTTGAACTCTTGTCTGTGAATTCTACCTGCGTGATTTAGTAATTGCAGTTAGTCTGGGTGTTACTGTCATCTTTTCTATACACGGGAGGAAGTGAGTGTGCACATCTGGATGGGGATGGGGTCAGGGACAGGGAAGCTTAGTTTTTCCTGATCAGTATGAAAATTATCCACTCCCCTCATTACATTTTTCCTCAAGTTAAAAAGAAAGATCTTTTTTTCTATAAGGAGGGTAAAAGCTCAAGAGGCTTAGGACCCAGGAGGAGTAAAGCAGTTTTCTGTTGGGCTAATGTATTGTCTCTTACCCTTTTCAAAGATCTTCTCTGCTTCCACCTTTTCATATGTGGTATGTCATCTCCTCTGTTCAGTCCTGCTTCAGTGCAAATTTCTTGTCGATGTAACCGGTAGTAAAGTGATCACTGCTTGTCTTGTATTTAACTTCAAAACCTCTCTCTGTTCTGTTGCCCTCTGTCCTTCCAAAGATAGGAGGTGACTGAGTGAAATTAGGCTTTCAAAAGTAAATATTTGTAAAAATTTTTCATAATTTTTCATAAAGGGTTAGAATTGTCTTCACTGGGGGAATACAAAGACTGAAGTTTTAATTTATGTTGAATAGTAGTCAGTGTAATCTGTTACCAAATACTACATTCATTCCTGCAGATTTAGTGATGGCTTATGCTATCAAGCACATGAGATTTATGATCTATTTATTGTTATTACATTGTTCATATGGATATAAAATTGTATGCATTGACATTTTTGTCTATTTTTCAGGACCCAAGGAAACTTCTTTTTGCTACTAGTAAGTCTGTTGCAAAACTGAATGAGAAACTTTGTGACTTCTCATCATCATTCATTCGACAAAATGTTTTGATCCTGTATCTGTGTGCTCTATTTATTATAACTCAGCTAGGTTGAGCTGTATTATTTGTATTAATATAACCTGGGTTTGTTTATCCAATAGTCAGGAAGGAGGAGTTACATAAGCYCCTGTAGCAGGATGAGCAACATCTTCAAAGCTGTTGTTCCGTAGATGAGTCAGTGGAAAATCGTTAGTTTCAAACAGAGATTCTGCATAATATTAAAACGAAATTCCTAAATGATCCATTTTTTTTAGAAAAAGAAACATAACAAAAAAGCAGTCTGCTTGCTTCAGCTGGTTTATTTAAGGGTTGGCTTGACTTCAGAGCAATCTACACTGTTACACAGGAATCAGACTTCAGTACTCATAAAAATTAAATAAGCAAAGACATTTTTGGTGCAGGAATCCAGAAAGGAGCAACACTTAGGTGTGAAGGGATAGACAGAAGTCTGAACTGTTAATATCCTTTTTGATGTCATCTCTATTTCACCTTTAATTAGATCAAACGTTGAAATATTGTCTTGGTAGCATATAGGCCAAGATCCAAAGGAATAGAGATAAGTAATGGTGAATTTGCATTGCTGAATGGGGTTCTAGAACTGTCAATCTCAGCAGGTTTACTAGGATTAGCAGTCTATGGGAAACTGCTCTCTGAAAACATTGAGGAAATTGTAGCTCAGACAGAGGAAGTGTGAAAATGAAATGATAGAAACTGAGGTGTAAGTTAAATGCTAACTGGAAATAAGTTGGATATYTACTGTAGTTAGCAAATCAGCGATGGAGTGCTGGAATAAGGTAACTCAGATAGAAAAGAGTAAAAGAGGGAGAGGGCAAGATTATATCTGATACCTTGGATGAAGAAGATGATCTTGTGGTAGAGAACCAGTGTAGAGGCCACATCAAGTATTATCCCAGTTTCTGGAAACACCTTGAGATCTGTGTAGTTCACTTTTGAGCAGAGAACCTGCAAGGTTGAATTGTTTTTACCTGCAGGCAATCAGGAAAACGTTGCAAATGTTTTTGAAATGTTTTGCGCACATTGATGCAGAAAAGGATGGTTTCAAGTAATCTTAAATTTACGATGACCTGGATCACTTCACTATGTATGATGACCTGAATCACTTCCTATCCTGATGACTTGTGATTATTGTTTGTACTGTGGGAGTGCCCAGGCAGCGACCAAGATTTTGCTGTACCAGGCACTGTACAAACAAGCAAAAACATAATCCTCTTCCCAAACAGTTCAGGACTAGATTTATTGGCTGATTTTTACCACAATAGAGAGATGGAATAAGGAAGGGTTGAATGAATTTACAGTGTAATAGATAATAGACTTACAGATAAGTCCAGGAAGGAACCTCCTTGTGTGAAGATAACTGTGGGATCAAGATTATAGTTAGTGAAGCAAAAGAGGGACAAGCACAGGGAGGAGWTGGAGGGGGGGAAGAAAAGAAAAATGGATGTATTGGGGCAAGGTTGTGAGTGATTTTATGCTTACAGTTTGAACAGGAGAATTTAAGAACTAGATTGAAAAGGTGGCCTGCTGTGGCATGAGAGACAATGTGAGAAGCTGGCTCAAGCACTGGATTGCCATTGGATGGGAAGTAGTTGCATCAGGCAGTATTGATTGCAGATGGCATCAACAGCTAGGCTTAGAAAGAATATATGATGAAAGAGGCAATAGAAATAATGCACAGTTTTTATTGTAACTGCTTTAAATTGTAACCTTTCTGCCAAGGGATGAAATTAGTTCCTTCTGAAATCCGTGACAAATGTTTTTTTATTGATTGCAGGACCAGGATTTTTCATAGAATTTGCAAAACTGAGTAGTGATTTGGGAATGTATCTGATATCAGGCATCTGACTTTTCAGCAAGTGGATGTTGAGAAGTGTATAAAAAAATYAGATCTCAAATTGCATCTTCAACACTGAAAAGTCTAAAAATCACAAATAATTMTTAAAATATTTAACTTGTTCTTATCTGTAGGATGTGATCAGGAAAAAGATCCYGGACCATTAAAATCTATGGATCTTTGACATTTACTTCCAGGAAAGTGTGAAAGACCTTTAGATTCCAACACTATAAAGGCGCATATTTAACATTTGCACATGGAGATTGGCCTCACTAACATTGTTTAAAACTAAGCTCATGGCTTTTAGGGTGACCAAAGACCATGCTTAAATTTTTTTAGCAGTTACATTCCTCATGAAGTAAAATATTTTGATGGAATAAAACCATGGCTTTTAGGTTCTTAATTTTGATTCTTAATTCCTGGGATGATAGTTTTATAAATGAGGTGCTTGTCATGAAAGTTCTAACTCTGGTTAGGATTTTTCCCGTCTGTTTAGGCTGATGGTTTGGTGTACTTTTTGGGCAGTATGCTACTTTAGGATGAGCTGAATCATGCCCTGGAAATCCTTATTTCTTTCCTTTGACATAAAAAACAGCACAGGATAGACTAGTTCTGATATGGACATCTACAATTGAGCAAATGAGTCCAAACCTTAATTTTTTTAACCTTTCCTTGTCAAGGGCTGGCAGTAGATTACTGTTACAAACCTTCCTTTCTAGGCAACAGTTTCAAGCGTGGTACAGTGCCACAGAATAATTTCAGTCTCTTCTCATTGCAGAATGAAATGGGTTGGCAAACAATTATAGTGACAGCTTGCATAGAAATTGATTTGCTTGAAATTCTGTCCCTGAACAGCTTTTTAATTGTAGTGTTCTAGAGAGTTTGAAGTTTGGAAGGAAAAAGAGATTTCAAAACTTTTACAGTCTTACACAAAACAGAGGGAGGATTTGTTCTTAGTTACCTGCTTAGAGACAAGAGTTATAAGCAAAGGATTACAGGAGAAAAGACTAATAGGAAATTTGTGATGCATGGTCAAATACAAGGAAAAAGGCATTTTTCTCTAAGAAGGTGGGAAATACATCTGCTTTGCACCARGTACTCTATAGTATTTGATAAAGGAACTCTCATCAAGAAATAAATACATAAAAGAGTTTGTTTGAATCATGAATTGTATTTCTAATAAATTCCAGTGTTTTAAAAGGTCATATGATACAAATATAACTCTTCACAATTCAAATGTAAATCATCCTGTGTTTGTTTCAGTTCCAGGCCTGACTGGAGTCACTATGGTGTTAGTATTATTCCTAATGTGTACAGCTTCTACATATGCCATCAGGTAAGACATAATCTGGTCATTATGCTGAATAATGCCACTTGAGTAATTATATTCTCATACAGATTAGAGGAAATCTGCAGAGTAAGTGYAATGCAATGCAAGAAGGATTTAAATGAATGTTAACAATATCAATTTTCTTACTCGTTTTTTGTACAAATGTGTAATTAAGTTAGCACAGCATATTTTATATTCAAAAAGTTACAAAAATTGAATAAACTGCCTCCAGAAAAAAAGCCTTTTTAAGCGAAATGCTCAGTTAAAAATCTAAACCTTTAAAAATTTGAACAGTTCTGTTTTTCTGTTTGTACAGTCAGACAATAAGCTAAGCATATGGAAAGTGTGATCCAATGCCTAACTTAAGGCCATTGGAAGAAAAATAAGATGATATGTTATCTTAATGATTTTCAGTTGTAAAACAACAAACTGTTAAAAAAAAAAAAAAANAAAGAAAAAGATGTGACTAATATCATCATACTGCATCAAATAAAAACATGCTACAAACAATGTTCTTTTTAGCACAAGTATCAGAAGAATATCAGCTCTCCAAAGGAAGCTTTCATAAGTGAAATGTTTAATGTAACCTCTTTGTACTAGGTATGGGAGGAGAGAAACAAAAATAGAAAACAAACTGTTAAAAAAAAAAAAAAAGAAAGAAGAAGAAGAAAAAAAAGAGCCCCCAGAAAACCAATAACAACCAAATAAACCCAAAGAGAATTGAGCTACTTAAACAGAATATTCTTTAAAGCTCTACTTCTGGTTGTCAAATATATTATATTTAATGGAGATGATGTTTTACAGAGTTAGAGAGTATGGAAACAGCAACRTTTTTATTGGCTCAGAGTAAATACTGAAAATCTTGGAAGCTTGGTCCTCCCATGGGCTCACATTCTGCATCAGCATTACTGTWGTACAGTACATTGTAGTACATTAGAGTGACCAGTGCTTTGCACAATCCAGGCTGACATAGTAGACTTTTGTAGGCTTGGATTCTGCAACTGAAAGATATGATAAAATTTGATATTTATAGCAGTCTCTGAAGTCAAAGACTGATTATATGAATATATCATTTTGATTCAACAAACACCGAGGAATATTTTAATTCCATATCTAACTTCAAGCATCATAGTAGGTCCACTGATATCAGCTAGATATGTATTTAAGAACTTTGAACTAATCTGTCTCTCCTGAGTAGCAGTGTTATTAGGTACTAATTCAAGAAAGCAGTCCAGTAAATACTTATGCACTTTTCCTAAAGAAAAGTACTTCCAGAATTAGGAACTTTATGAGAAGCTGGAGGCTACAGAAGCATGGATAAAACTGCTACGCCACATATCAGACATGGTTGCACAGTGCATAGTCCACACAGATGGCTGTACTTGCAAAAGAAAGCCAATTTGGGGAAGCTGGAAAAATGGAACAATTATTTCACACTGCTGCACTGTGCCAGAACAAAGTCCTGTTTTCTCCAAGACTGTGATAAAATAGAAAAAAAAGAAGAGCATTTATTAATGATTGGGAAACCTCAGAAAATATATTTAGTTGCAAACGTATTATTGGAAATAATAATTTTATGGTTCATGCAGCAAAGGTTTCTCTCTTTCCAAGTTACATGCTTGTTATTTCCTTCTTCAGTTACTGTAACTGCAAGTGCTTTCAAGCCTTTCCACCATCCAGTCGGTAGAATCAAAGCCCTAAAGAGATCAACAGCATCCCCTATTATTCTAGCACTAATTCTTATTTAGAAATTTTACCCTGGCTTCTCCCTCAGGCATATAGCTCAATCTTATCTTTGTAGTCTGTTTTTCTAAGGCAACAAGCTTCCATGTGCATCTTTCTGTTGCAATGCCCTTCTTCCCCCTTAATTTTTGGCCAATTGTGACAAATTGTATAAAGATCCAGAAGCCAAAATGATGCTAGACCTGTGCGTGTTTTGTGAAAATAATTAGGCTAGCAGAGTAGAGAAGATTTTGTCTTCAGTTTATCAGTCATTATTAGATATCAGAGAATTGRCACAGAGAGAAAATCCTTTAAGGTTTTTAGCTATTGAAGATTATCAATTCCAGTCCCTTTCCATGTGGATTCTCAGGTCCCTAACAGTGCCAAAACTCATGCTGTAGTCTTAGGAAAATTCACTGCCTGTCAGAAACTGAATTTAATTTAAGTATTTCAGAGTGCATTAAGCTATCTTAGATTTCCTTTCCTTCCTTCTTATGTTCCTCCTGAAACTTTTCTTTCCATGATTTTCATGCTATTTTATGTCCTTACRTGTTAAGTAAGCTATAAGTATGTGGAGGAAGGGATTGGCTGCTAATGGTGTAAAAGGGGAAAGTGATTATCTTTTGAAATCTCATCTAAATTTTTGCCATGTTATACCTGAGAATTGGTTCACCATTTTTTATTTAATAATTTTTTGTTAGAAGGGATGCAGAATTATTAGAAAATACTGTAAACATGCAGATAAATGTTGACATCAGATGCTGTTTCTACAAAAGTAACTCTGCTAACTATCAAATTAATGATATTCAAGAGCATTTCCCTTGAACACAGCTAGCAATTTTGGAAATGATATATTTAAAGGAACATTAAAATGTATGCTGTTCAAATGCCATCTCTTTTATAATCAAATATATTTGTTTTCCATTTCATCTTAAACTAACATGTATATTCCTTTTCTAAAGTATCTGTAACAGGCAGAACTCTACTGTCTAAGTTTAACATGTCCCTTTAAAAGTATGGCAGTCTCCTCATATGTTTCTTGATAAGTTAATTCTTGCAGAGCTTCACCTGCCAAATTCTAAAGTGGGTTAACCAAAATTAAAATTAAATTCTCAGCTTGTTCACCAATTTTCAGGCATTTGGATTCCTAAGAAATCTGTTAATTCTGTGAGTAGGTTTTTTTTTTTACCTCACTGGAAGGTAAAATAAAATGTTCTGAAGGACTATAAAAATGTTCATGTGGCGATAGGAAGATTACTGAGTGTGCTAGAATACTGTATGTAGCTGTAGGACSCACAGTTTAGGAAGGATCTAGATAAAGAAGAACCATATAAGGATTAAATTATTAGAAATTGTTCCTCACAGTGGGAGACTTAAGGATCTCCATCCCTTTAGTTTGAGGGAAGGAGGATTAGGGGATTTAATTACATTCAAAGGGAATTGATGTAAGTGAGAAACCAGAATTTTGTTACAGAAGGATCTTCAGGCAAGCTGAGAAAAGAATAAAATGTTCAACTGACTGGAASTTGACATTTAGACAAGTTCAGACAAAAAGTGTGTGTTGTTATCAGTGATAACAGCTGTTGAAAACAAGTTGTCAGAAGTTGGGATTGACTTCTTATCCCTGGAATTTTGAAAAAAAAAAAGTGGTTCTTTCTGAAAAAAATGCTCAAGATCTCATCAGAATTAGTTCAGGGTAATCATAATCATAGCTTCTTATGTTGCATTCTGCAAGATACCAAATTAAACCAGAGCGCTAAGACCTGTGTCAGGTCTGGGAGTAAATGGTATTCTCTCTGTGCTTTCCCCTCSTGCTCCCACTCTCCATTCCAGCATCCTTTAGTTTCATCTTGYGGATATTCTCTTCCCCATCTCCTTATAGATACTGATACGGGACACTGCATTGAAATGCCAAACAGGGTGTGGGTAGTTGCAAATGATTTGAGCAGTTTCAATGAGGAAAAAGTGCTGGAGTAGGGAATGGGAGAAGGAACAGRTCGAAGGAGGGTTTTCAAAGCCCCTTGCTGTTGCTACAGTTCTTAGAACTGCTGTTTCTTCAGTTTTCTTCTTGGTGGCCCACAAAACAGATTATCTTAATGATCTTTTCTGGCTTGAGAAAGAAAACAATAAATCCTGTATTGACATAAACCAATGTAACACACATCCCAGACATGTATCAAAACAAGTTAGCTGTTATACAAAAGACTGTAGGAGGAAAAATCTGAAAAGGAGTTAGCTGTGTCTAAAGAGTAGCTTCTTAAACTATGTATTCAGAGTTAAGATTGCTTCTTATTTAGTAGTTACTTTGACTTATAGGTGGAGGTGGAGGGCTTTTTTTTGGGGGGGGGTGTTGAAAGGGACTCTGCTACCATGCTGTGTATTACGAAGAACTGTGTTTGTGTGCTATTAAGTGAACCATTTTTAACTTAATCACTTCCTTTTTTGTGACTTTTACTCAAGGGAAAAAAAAAAAAAAAAAAAAAAGCTTAAAATAGAACAGTTCCAGAGGAGCATTTCCTTTGGTCCTTATTCTTTTTACATTTCCTAACAAACCACTGATGAAAAGAAGTCCTCCTTCCACTTCATCCCTCCTCATCCTATACTAGTAAAGCTTCTCTTGTTCCTGCCGAGAGTGTCAGTCCCAGAGCCCCATTATATGTGACCTCTAACCCCTGAAAATTTTCCTACCTGTCCTGCTCTTGCCTCCTTGTTCTAGACCTTCTTCCACTCTATACTCTAAATGTTTCTCTCTTCTTTCCTTCCCTCCCCTCTGCTGCTGTCTGCTCTGCCTGTTTGTGTTTAGTACACTACTCCTCCCTGTTGGACCACAGAGAATGCAAGGAGGCATTCACTGTAAAGAGATTGAGTTTGGAGCCAGGAGGCTGAATAACTGTTGTAGATATGAGAATCTGGTAGGCAGTATGTGGGGCCTATGAAAGCAGAGAAGTCTCCTAATTCAAGAAGTGTTCTCCAGCTAACTCTATACTTGCCTGTCCTCCTTTTTTCTTTTACACAGTCTTTCTTCTATGCCAGTCACTACTTCAATTGCTAGCAGTTTTAAAACTGCTATGATGTGTATGTATTTCTAACTGTGCTTTGCCTATTCTACACGACTATGTGATGTATAATGATCTTCTATGTGCACAGATCTGCTTTTAATTAGTGTTTTGGTCTGAATGAAATAGTTTGAAATGGCATTGAACCATGGTTTATTCTTTTCAGGTTCTCAAACTATGACATTTTCTGGTATACACACAATCTTTTCTTTGTCTTCTATATGCTGCTGATGATACATGTTTCTGGGTAAGTAAATGAAAAACACCGTTCCTTTTCCTCAAGCACAACAAGAAAGAATATCTCTGGAATGTTGCTCTTCCTGAGCTTACTTGTACACAGGGGCCAACCTCCTGACAAGATGTCCTCATCTTTGTTTTTTCTGACAGATAACTATTTAAGTAAAGTTCAGACTGTGGTTTGGAGAAACATCAATAGATGATTCTAAGACAGCTAACACAAAGTTGCTTCACTTTCAGATTTATTCTTTGTCTATTTTCCMAGTTGCTGGTGGGAAATTAAGAAAACATTATTGTCACTTATCTGCCATCTCTTACCTGGCTGCTGAGAGGAGTATGTGAAATGAAGTCACTCATCTCTTTCTCATACCTCCCTACCTTCCCCTTTTGACTTCTAAGGAGATGGAAGGAAAGCCCTCTAATTTTCTCCTTGTTCTGGTACAGAATTTGCTAGTTTTTCTTCCTAGCGATATTATATGAATGTTGTAACAGTGTTCACACACCAACAAACTGATTCATTTTGGTCAGATATGTATCTGGCTCAAACAGGCCCAGCTCTACTGCAAGACAAAGCAGCTTCCATGAGCTATGCCATGTGAAAATCTAGTCCATTAACATCAGTGCAGTTGTCTGTAGACAGAAGTGCAGACATTGGTCCAGGGAAGGGATGTATTTGAGTGAGGTTAATTTCTCCATGTCATCAAACATCTACTGAAACATGGAGTGCTGGAATGTCTGTGTGACACTGAGCCCTGTTGTTTAAAGTAAACAGTGAAAGGTAATTAGGCCTAGCCAGATCTCGGTAGGAATAATGTTGTTGAGCGAAACAAACTCAGCTTGAGACCTGGTGAATTCAAATAATGAGTTCAAAACAATTGAAACTCCTGGACAAAATTCTAATTGTTCTGTGGACTTTTTGCTGTGGCATAGCTCTTGTTCATGGGACWGGGGGACTTGGAGCTGATCTATTCTCCTCATCCTGGGACAGGATGAACTTTCCTAAATTATTCCTGACAGATGTCATCTTGAAAGCATGTGGTAACTTAGACTTTCTAACCTCAGACAATCTGTTGCATTGATTGCCTTCCTAGTATTTTTAATGCCCAGTTTAAATCTCCTTCGCTAGTCTTGTCCTTTGCTCACTGTTTTCCTAGGCACATTGTCATGAAAGRTCTAGTTGGAGAAATTCACAAACCATGGCATGGAGTACTAAAGAAGTATCTCCTTGTACAGGCCTCAGTACTGAATTGTAAAACCTTTCAGTATGAGYCTAAAAGAGCTGAATGCCAGATAAAAGCGAAGGAAGAATGATTCATTGAGAGTGGGAGTCAGTACAGTACTAAGACACCTAAATTTAGATCTCTRCATGTTTTCTAAGTGTCTATTTCCCATTATAGTCCAGTGAGTTCTAATGAATGTAGTCAATGGAGCCTGGAGACTACTCCAACTGACCTGCTGCTATAAAGATCTATATTCAGATAAGCTGAAGAAAGCTTAGAAACCTACATTTGTGTGACCTCTAAATGTCGTGTCTTAGACATTTACAGACAAATGATCAGTTATTCTTCAGTGCAAGGCATTATGGTGGCTCATTGGTCGAGGGGTATGATTCTTGCTTAGGATATGGAGAGGCCCCAGGTTCATAATCCCAGATGAGTCCTTTGTCTCCTTCTCTGGAGATATTCAAGGCCCGCCTGGATGCAACCCTGTCTAACATGCTCYRGGTGACCTTGCTTGAGCAGGGRGGTTGGACTAGGTGATCTCCAGAGGTCCCTTCCAACCTTACTGATTCTATGATTTCCATAGGCAGATTGGGTGCAGATTTGCCTATCTTGAAGTCTTTCCTTTTGAATATCTCCACAGTTTTCCTATGTTCTTGTTTTATTCAAACTGTTATGGGTATGTTTTCATACCATCCTGTTTTTCAGGGTAACCAAGCAATGCTAAGCAGTGCATTACATGACATAATTCATCTGTCATATGTGATTGGTTTGTTCTTTCATCCCTACCCTAAAGGASAGGAGAATCTTTCAGAGAATTATCCTTAAAGATTTTTCTTGCTCTTGTGCTTCTTGCAATGTGTCTTTCAAATATTTTAGTGGCTTAAGGCTTGATGCATATCACAAGAATTTATCTATATTTTAAGACAGTGATAGCAACATCAAGAAATAGTTTGTTAAAAATACAAATTACGTGTTTCTATTACCAATGTAAAGAGCTACAAAATATTTGGAACCAGATCCTCAGTTGGCAAAAACTTAATATTGCTCTGTTTGGAGTTAAATGAGTTATGCCGGTTCACAGCAGCTGAGAATTAGGCCTTTGTGCTATTGCTGTGGTTATCCAAGGATTTATTTTCTGAAGTGTAAAAATTCTTAAGATTCCACTCACACATTGGTCTTTAGTATACTGAGGACCCCCTCAGGCAACTCACCTTAAGTCTAGCAGCTGAAGATGGATGAGAAGATAGGAGTAATGTAATTCCTTTTAAAGACATCTAGGACCATTGATGTCTAGCTTATCATCATAACAATCTCAAGAAACAGTAATATGTTTTCCAACTCTTAGCCAGAAGTGAATGTCATCATCCACTGTCAAAGGTGTGTATGTGTCCGTCATACATTTAAGCATCTTCTCATCCAGTATTTTGTGAGGCAGAACYATGCTGTTGTCTCCATTTAGGGAGTTGAAAATTGGGTCAGATGTTGATGCATGCCCATACCAATAGCCTGTATTCTGTTGCTCAGCCTATCAGCCACTTTGKTATGATTTGCCCTTCCTCTCTCTCTCCCATTTTTTCTTTGCAGAAGATGTCTGTCTCCTACTTAGTGACATCCACACTGAGCTTTTAAAAAATCAGCTATTATACCAAATAAGTACATGAGGATATATGTCAGGCTCCTTAGAGTTGTACAGAACACAGCCTTTCTGGGAACTGGTCTCGGGTGTGTGAGATGGCTTGCCTTTCCTCAGCAGCTTCAGAAATGGAAGTCATTGCAGCTGGCATTACAGACAGCTTTGTCATCCCAGTTTGCTGCTCAGTTAGCATTTTTGTAATAGTTTAAACAAGCTGGAGATTGCTAGAGGAGATGCTTGTGTTTGCAGTTCAGATATTCATGTCACAAGGAAAATTTTAATTACTCTTTTGAATGTTATGAGGCCAGAGAACCTGAGAGAGCAGCTGGTCAGCACACTTACTGGGGTTGGAACTAATCGAAAGAATATTACATGTGCTGTGTTTTCCAGCTAAACCCATGAGGCACTGTAATGTTTATGGAGCAGGGAGCTAGCATAGTACCAGGAGTATCTGTCATTTTGCAAATATGGGATGACCAACAGTGTTGCCAGATGTGAGTGATAGGGATGATCAGGCAATAAATGTAGACAGAAACCTGGATCTAGGCGTACAGACAATTCCTGAGTGATTTGCCCAGAGTCAAACATGAAATTTGGAGTGAGCAGGTTTAAGTTCCAAACTGCCTTATTCACTGGACCATGCTGGAAGCCTATTGCTGGCTGTCAGGACTGCATTTCAGTTGGGAAGATTGCCAGTAGCCTGCTGGAGCCCATTTAACTTGGGAATATTGCTTATGTTCTACTTCTCTCTGTTCTTGTGAATTAGACACTATCACTGTTGCTGCTGCTGCATGTGTATGGAGGGGGGAGCGTGTAGCCTTATACTTGGAACATATACTTGAGATGAGCCTTCTCCACATGGCCTAGCACTGAGAAGGCAAATCTCAGCAGTCATTATGCCAATGTGCCTTATTTTCTAGCTGGCAATGTCCTACCCAGCTGTCATTTAGCCCTTTGTTTTTCAAGTATTCTTACTTACGATWTTACTGTCATCAAATACATATTCTTACTCATTACTATTATTATCGATTCTTTCCCTTTTTGAATGATTCATACATGCGTTGAGATATCCCAGAGTGTCTCAGGTTTCCATTTCTTAGTTTCTAGCTGCAATTGCAAGATTTTCACTTCATTTTAATATAAATCTAACTTTAACCTAAAAGACAAGCACAGACCCCACAAGATAAATTGCAAGATTGGTTCCTTGGCTTTCATGCAGAACTTTCTTTTTCCTTCTTTCCATTTGACAAGGTGATATTCAAAGGAGCAGTAATGCTTACAGATCATTCCGTTGTGTGTGAACCTGATAAACACCAAGTGGTGGGAACATTCCTGCAGTTTATGAGTTGGCAACTTAGGACACTTCTACTGCAGATTGCCTTAAAAAATAGGGCTTAGTGACTATAGGGAAGAGGAATGAAAATAGCTTGGGTGTGATTGAACTGGAAATGTGATTATTTAATTTTTCTTCAAGGCTCCCAGAGTGTCTCCCATTTCAGGCAATTTTCAGCTTGAGGCTGTTCAGTGAGGGAGTGCGAGTGAGCTGGAAAAGTTAAACCTTGCCTTTAGTGGAAGAGGGATCTATTGTTGCAAAGCTTCAATCTCATTGAAAGTCCTGAAAACAAACTAAATAAAAATCCATATAGACAATGAGCCTTAGGACTACTTTCTGAAATCCTCTTCAAATTAAGAGAAGCTGGTTGGCTTTGACTGCTGCTTCAGTGTCTTTGTTATTTTTCTGTTCCTGTAGGGGAGTGCTCAAGTACCAGTCTAACTTAGAGGAACACCCTCCTGGTTGCTTTAATCCTAACAAAACACTCCAAGAGAATATGTCGGTGCCAAAGGATTTTGAAGAGACGTTTCCTGACTACACTACTGAGCCTTTCCCAGAGGACTTACCAGTGTCAGAACCCTTTGTACAAAATAACTTTGTGAGAATTTGTTCCGAGGAACCCAAGTTCCAGTCGCACTTCCCAGAGGTCTGTATGATCCGACGTTTCAGGTATTACAAGCCATGCCAAGTCTTACAGTCAGCCATAACCACTAATATTTGCTTTTCCAGAGATGTTTTAATAATGTAAAACATTATTAAAATCCTTTCAGGTTTGATGAGGAAAAAACAATCTGTTTTAAACCTTGAATTGCGTAACAGTGTGGTGTATAGAATAGGATGGAAAAATGTCAAGAGATTTGCTCTAAAATATTCCCTTTTTTACTACATGATAAGACACGTATTGATGTTGCTATAAATGTGATTCTAAATTACAGCATAGCACTTCAAATCAAACTTAGTATTTATATAACATATTCACACAGTCCTTTTGTAAGCATTGTGAGTGCAGCAGCTAATTGAAATAATCAAACACTACTTGTTCCCTTTTTTACCATGCAGATGCAATGGCTAATACACATTTCCGGGATGCAGTTGTTTTCGGTTTGGCTTTGTGACAGGGTAGCCTGTTGTTTGCAGGGAATAATGTTATATGTAGTATGAGTAAATGAATATAATGACAATGGGTATAAAATTGCCTTTTCTTTTTCTGTTTTCCTTTTGTTTCTGCATGTCTGGCGGCAGGAGTTTTTCTTCATCTAAATTTTATCATCCCTTTTGAGGAAAGGTGAGCTGGGCTATGTTGAAAGATAGCCCGAGGAACTTTGGGAATACTGAGCTCACAAAGCTAAGGCCCAGTGTTCAAAATGATCCCGTAACAGACTTCACAGGGGTTTCTATTATTATCATTATTTTCTGTAGAACATAAATGACCCTTAATATCTTCTGTGGGACCCCATTTTACTAAGGAGCATGTAATAGCAATAAGTAGTCAATGATACACTTATGTCGTACAACAGGATCCTTTGAATTTGTAACTTGTTGTGCTACTGCACCTGAATTTCAAGTCTCAATGTGTATCTAGCTCCGTATGTATGACCTATAGAACATCAAATAGTGTCTTCTTTGAAGCTAAAGACATATGCTTTAAAGCTATCTATGTGAAAAGAAATGCCATAGAAAGAAATAGTCACTTGATGTTCTCCTGGCAGCTGGTAACTTTATTTTAGAACTTTTTTGGATGCACTTAGAGATACCAAGTCCAAAACAAAGTTTGCATTGCTCTTAGGGCTTGTGAGCTACTCAAATTTTTACAGACAGAGATGCTTGAGGAAATAAATGCTCTGGTAAACAAGAGATGCTAATGTGCAACTTTAAAAGTTGGGATGGGAAGATGGATGAATGACTAGGGCACTTCCAGTGTCCTGACTTGAGTGACTTAGCAGATGTGGAGTCAATTGTTAGCTCTGCCATAAGCTCTTGCTAATTGACTTTTAGGATGGGATTCAGCTAACAGCTGCAAATATCTCCAGCTAGGCACACTGGGTTTGCTTTATAGTCAATGCAG
The DNA here is from genome assembly GCF_003343005.1 of Rhea americana. NCBI lineage: Eukaryota > Metazoa > Chordata > Aves > Rheiformes > Rheidae > Rhea > Rhea americana. The sequence goes on from NW_028186239.1 coordinate 444,703, forward strand.
AGAAATGGGCGCATTCAGGGCACAATTTGTCTAGCTACACGTTTTCCACAGGGAAAAATGAATCCTGCCTATTTCTTTCCCTTGCCTATAATGTTCTTTTAACTTACTGCAAGCATAAATTCTATAACACAGACATTGTTTCTTATTTTTTTTGCCTATAACTGATGATCAAATGAAGGTAATAGTCAAATAATATTGCAACTCATAAGTGTTTGTGCTTAAAGGTTAACCAGTTTTATAACACTTTGGTCATTTAGATTTTGAAACAGTAAATGTACTGTGTCATTCACTGCTGAAATCGGTTGTAATCTAAGTACATAAAATTAGAGTAACATGGTTGCAAATGAGGACATTAGCATTTTGTTCCTGATTAGTTTTATGATTGAAATCATTTGTGCTTGTGGATGATGCTGCCAGTTAGACTGATTAAGCCCCCATAATGAGCTTAGATTGCATGTAGAGAGATGGGAGATTACTTGTGACCAAAACACAACCCAGCAGATAGGTATGAAATGAGGTCCTGCAACTACTTGCATTACTGTGAAATTAGAAGAAATACAATGAAAAGTCCTTAGTGTAATATGCTGCTGTTCTCTCTTAGACGTGGTTTTGGATTTCTGGACCTTTGTGCTTATATTGTGTAGAAAGGCTGTACCGCTACATCCGCAGTAATAAACCGGTCACAATAACTTCAGTGATAAGCCATCCATCCAACGTCCTTGAAGTGAGGATGATGAAAGTCAACTTTAAAGCAAGGCCTGGGCAGGTGAGTTAATATGTCCCTAAAAAATCACTGCTGTTCAGATAACATTATCTATAGGGATGATTTCCACTTATTATATACTAACCAACCACAGAATGTTTTGAACCTATCTCTTCCATCATTTATTTTTTCTTTGGCTGATTTTATTTCAGTATGTTATTCTACACTGTCCAAGAGTGTCAGCACTAGAAAGCCATCCGTTCACCCTTACAATGGTAAGAAATCCTTTTACTTTGACATAATGAGTTTTTTTCAGGTACTTTCCCATTTATTTATATCTGGTGAGCAAATGGTCTCCATTGCCTTCAAGGTGAAAATTCCCTTCAGAAGAGCTTATGTTTCATTTATAAGGGTAACAATGAATATGAAATAGCATGGTTATTATGTATGACAGTACTCAATACATACTTAATTTTCTGCACTGCTGAGAAAATTGTAATGAGAACTTTTTCAAAGTCTTCTATAAGTGTAAAACAATAATAAATAAATAAATAAAATCCATGTGATTTTGATCATTCAGTTTCAAATAAAAGAGGGTTCAGCCATCTGTTTGTAGACCTTAGTGCAGAATGAGCACAAATTCTAATGAATTTTCTGTCATTTTCTGTCATTTTTGCTATTCAGTAAAATGAATAGGCATTCCCTCAATTGCCTTTTTCGAACAAAGTTAGAAGCACATCAAGTCTAAAAAAATGTTTTAAAAAAAGATTTCTGCTTTATTTTTACATTACTTCAAGTCACTAATATATCTCTTAATATACCAGTGAAGTCATACAACCTTGGGATTATTACTTATTTAGCTCAGTCTAGCTAGAATGAGACCTCATGATCCAGAAAGACTGGAATAAAGTGAAATTGTATTTAAATATACTTGAAGCTCTGCAGGAGTGAGCAGTGCAGAGGCCTAGTAGATGCTAAAACAAAATGTTTGTAAATCTAACTTTCACCAGAAATTAAGTTTGTACTGTAAATCTGGCAGTGAATCTTGGTTAAGGAAATCTGCCTTTCCATGGCTTAGTGTAAGCCAAGAAAGAATATTTGTGCTGGTGTGGTAAAAAGCTCTTCCTTTTGACATAGGCAAATGATGACTTGAAGCCAAGTGCAGAGTTTTGCATTTGAAAGAGAAGCGGAATGAAGCCTATATTATATGAAGTTTTTCTGGCTACTATGATTACCAGTAAAAAGCAGAGGCATGTGTTATTTATCCGTTGTTAACTCCAGTAGGCAATAATTGAGGCCTTCCTCTGTATAGTGCCTAAAAATAACCAGAAGTGCAGTGCTGAAAAAAGATGTGTGTTGCACTATCCATGGGATGGTAGCTGGGTTATTTTTTGTGTAGAATGGTTTAATCACTATTTCTTTCAATTTTTTATTAATTTAGCAATTGGAAGGTAAATTTAAAGCACACAGCACAAGTCTTAGATTGCTTTTAACAGTAGTTATGCACTGGTGATGGAGTTACTCCTGTTCTATATATATCATTTAAACCTTAATCTCAAAATTTTATGCTCTTGTTTTCTTACTAATTCAGTGGAAATAGTAGTAATAATTTGATCATTGTTAGTAGYTATGTAGTTTGGAAGATACGGGACATTTTATAAAGATTTGATCTTCTTATATTAGGAAAATAATGGATTGTGTTATATTAATTTTCAGAAATAATGCCATCACAGAATATAAGACCTGATTCAGCCGTAGTGTTTTCTCTAGCAAAACTTTTCTCCCACACCCCCCCATGGGAGTTTTAGTGAGAATAGAGACTGCTATAATGGGCCTATTGAGCTAGATSTTAGGATGAAGTTAAATTGAATGTTTTATTCAAATCAGATTTTTCACACAAGTTGAGGTTTTCATACACTAGTTAAAAAGGCATATCATAATACTGCCTGTAATTTAGGGAAAAAAAGATTTTTGCATGAAAACTTTTAGATCTGAGAGCTATGTAAAATAGATCTGTTGTTCTGAGTTTTTTAATGAGTATAAACAACTCATTTATGGTCAGATATTGTGCAGTTTATTTCAGTTAGATACACAAGTCTAGCTGTTAAATTACAGTGTGTGTATTTTTTACAATTATATATTAAATAATGTTAGAAATAGCAATTTCCACTCATGCACAATGCATTATATTTTAAACTTGTAATATCAGAACTGGCAATTTCTATTCATGGTCAATACATAATTCTTTAAAGTACAGTGATGTCGTTCAGCATAATAGCATATCCTTAAAGATCATATACTTGTTTTAATTGTTATAAGATATGAAGTTTCTACTGAGTTATTGAGTTTCGTTTTTATTGCCACAAACATATGTCAGTAGAGCATCAGTTTTACTGGAGACAGTACTGTTACTGGGTAGAAAGCAGTTGTATAGCAGAATAATGACTTGAAATGTCTAGGTTTATGACCATCTTCTTGCCCAGTCTAAGCAGGGGACAGTCATTTCCACATGTCTTTCTTAGTCATGGAATGTGTCTTGGGCTGTTGTGCTGCTAGAAAGCTTGTTTTGTTTTTAAAATGATGCTAGACATGGCACTGTGCTTTTAGAGTGTGTAAACAATATCTTAACTCAATACATTTTTCTGCTCCCATCTGACCCACCTGTAGTTACCAAACAAGTTGGAAAACTACTCCTGCTTCTTTTATTCAATGGCTATAATCTCTGGGTTATTTTTCTAGGCTGATGTATGAGCATCATGATGTATGGGCTCAGAGCCATAGGGAGAGCAGSGTAAAGGGGGAGTGAGGCTGCAGATGTCAGCAGTGCAATGCAGCAATAACTGCGGCAAACCTAAGGGAAACGCTGCAGCCTTCTTCCCCAGCAGCCTGGAACAAGTTCTGTGGTAGGAAGGAGAAGACAAGTACCTGTCCTACACCTGCCACGTGGCAGGAAGTTGCCATTGTACTGCTTAGGGTATATCTGACATCCTATCAAAGCTTCTGATGTATCACAATGTGCCTGGAGTCTTGCTTAAAAGACGAGGAGTAATGGCAAGCTCATGCACGTCACTGTACTCTAAGCAAGGACTATAAGCAGAAGTGGGAAGAAAGGAGTGAGCAGGCGTGGAGAAGACACACACATGTTTCACTAATCCCTTTTCTTTCCAAAGTTTTGTAGTATTTACAGTTTAGCTTTGTCTTACATGTAATGCTTGCTGGAGGGAAACCCTGGGAGGTTTCCTATATAAAGGCCTGAACATATTCCCATTGAACTCTGGCAAAGCTCCCGATTGTTTCACTCAGAGCCAGAGGGAGCTGTGAATCTTACCAAGTGAATAAAAAGAGGCAGCCTTCATTTAAAAAATACATGCGATGGTGTCTATTTTCTGTTTTTAATTAACAGCATTATTCACCTTGCTAATTGAAAGAATGAGTAGAGGTCATAAGTGCAAAATGCACACATGGATTTAGAGAAGGACAAATCATGGCACTGCTGACTCAGAATTGCCAGTCTGGCTTTTTTACTAATCTGTGATTTGAATCTGCAGTCAGAGACTTCATGTCACTTGCACACTGTGAGGTCCAGGCACTCAGATCCAGGTTTTGTCTCATAACTGACATGGAAGGTGATATTCTGGAACTTCTGAAGTGTCCTTCTACCTGTTTTTTTCACCCATGTTTCTTCCTTGGCTTTGTTATTAATTTAAAATGCTTGGAATAGTAAAGAATGGATAACTGGGAACCTAGGATTCCTGCTGGTGACCTGTTTGGCTAGTTCTAGGTATTTTACAGCGGGTCATTAGCTTCATATTGTCTACAGTTGTCCATTGTCTTTTCAATGCTYCATTGTCTCTGTCCTTCCTTTAACAAAGGCTTTCTGTTGAACATATTTTACCATACTGCTTTCCCCAATGTCTGTTCAAAATCATCATAAAAATTGACTGCTGTTACTATGCTATGTAACAGTGAGTGGAAAATTTTCAGTCTAGTACCCCCTTATGTCTAATTTATTTATTTTACATAGGGCATTATTCTATCCTGTGATAGAATCAGTAAGGTTGGAAGGGACCTCTGGAGATCASCTAGTCCAACCCCCCTGCTCAAGCAGGGTCACCTAGAACATGTTAGACAGGGTTGCATCCAGGCGGGCCTTGAAGATCTCCAGAGAAGGAGACTCCACAACCTCTCTGGGCAACCTGTGCCAGTGCTCTGTTACTCTCACAGGGAAAAAATTCCCCCTCACGGTCAGGCGGAACTTCCTGTGCTTCAATTTCTGCCCATTGCCTCTTGYCCYGTCACATGGGACAACTGAAAAGAGTTTGTCCCCGTCCCCTTGACACCCTCCCTCCAGGTACTTATACACATTGATAAGATCCCCCCTCAGGCTTCTCTAGCCCAGGCTGAAGAGGCCCAGCTCTTGCAGCTGTTCCTCGTAGGGCAGGTGCTCCAGCACTCTGATCATCTTTGTAGCCCTACGCTGGACTCTCTCCAGTAGCTCCATGTCTCTCTTGTCGTGGGGAGCCCAGAACTGGACACARGACTCGAGATGAGGCCTCTGCAGGGCTGAGTAGAGGGGCAGGATCACCTTTCTCCACCTGCTGGCAACACTCTTCCCAGTGCACCCCAGGAGACCATTGACCTTCTTGGCCACAAGGGCACATTGCTGGCTGATGGTCACCTTGTCATCCACCAGCACTCCCAGGTCCTTCTCTGCAGAGCTGCCCTCCAGCAGGTTGGCCCCCAACCTGTRCTAATGCACGGTGTTATTTCTTCCCAGGTGTTTCTATCTAGATGGTTTAATTTGAAGAAGATCAAACCAGTAATGCAATGTCTTTCTTCCTTTCCTTCCACAATGCAGTTCTGTATGAATAAGAAAAAAATCCTGCAGGGCTTAGACCAAATTTGAATTCTTTGCTCATGTGCATGGAGGGACAAAACCTTTCTTTGTGGTTTGTTGCATGTACCAATTTTAGGAAGCAAGTTTGTGTGTATCTTAACTTGAAACCGAGTTTTGAGGAAGAGAGAAGACATGTTTGCATATACAGATATTCAAATTTATAGACAAAATCCAAATATTTATTATGGAGAAAGAAAATCTTGTTTGATTAGTTGTATCCAACTATAAAGATCTGTAAGTCAATAATTACTGAACACCAAGCAGAGCAGAGAAACATTAAGTTCATTACTCATTCCTGAGTAAGTAAGAAAATTACCTGAAGGAGGTTTCTGAATGCACACGACAAATTATAGTACTGTACCTAAATGTCTCTGAACTATTACTTATTTATGCATTTTAAACCTTTGAGGATTTTTTTGTTTCCTATAGCCTTTTATATAAGAATTTTCCTTATCCTTTTTCCATCTCCATGTAGGTTGAGTTGGTATATGGATCTAGGCATATTAAGATTACAGGCTGATGACCCTAGTGGACATTTACAACTTTGGGTTTGATGCCTTGTTAGAAAGGACTCAGCAAATAATACATGAGTGTAGACAATAATGTCACAGCAAGTGATACATTTGATTTTGTGAGGGAAAACTTTTTTTATTATTATTTTTATTTTTATTTTTTTATTGAACCAAGGTTGTCTTTATCCATGGATAATCCAGAAGTGATTTAAAAATCACTAAAAAGTCTTCCATTGACTGCAGTGGAATTTTAATAGTCCACTAGTGAAGTTTTAAATCTGAGCTTCTTCTGAGGAATGCACATTCAAAAGTGAAACAAGAGATACTGAAGAAGCATGTGTCCTGTACCATAAACCTGAGAAATAAACTATGCACAGCAGGAAAAGCCTAGGGGCCTGATTCTGAATGATTCTGAACTACATAAGGAAAAAAAAAAAAAAAAAAAAAAAAAAAAAAAGGTTTTTTTGCTCAGGCAAACTTCTGGCAATTGTGTGAGGACTTCAAGAGTTAAGTTCATACTGACAGATAAAAGCAATAAAAACAAAATCTAACCTGATGACATTCTAATAAGATTTGTAAAATATCTTATGCAAATTGTTATGGAACTTGGTTTTTTGAGTTGATTTACAGAGCATTTAGGGAAATGCAGATATGGTGAAGTATCTTGCTGGCAAACTAAAAAAATCCATAGATTTTTATACAAGTAGAAAATATAGCAGCTGTTTGACAAAGAATTTAAGTGAAACAAAAATAGAATAGACTAATCTGTCAGATGTATTTAAGTGCTTTCTTAGGCTTTTTTGTTTGGTTTTCAGTTTAATAATTTTGGAGCCTACATAAAAATTCTAAGTAAACTTCCACTTTCATTTAAATTTATAAATCTGACTTCTTTTGAGAAATTATTACAGATAATTTCACTAAATCCTGTATCATTCTTCAGCAGATAGTTTAAACAGAGGTATCAGAGCCCTCTGATGAGCAGTTTTTCTCAAAATTTGTTACACTATATAAATAAATTAATAACCTCCGAATCATGTTAAAGTTTCCTGAGTCAAAAAATAAAACTTGAGCTGAAGCAAGGGCTTATCTTGTAATTCCACAGTTTAATCTCAGTGTTTGGAAAAAGTATTTCCTTTCAGTTTTGAATCTGCTAGCTTTTAATTGTATTGGAGGTCCTCTTGGAGCTTCCATATAGCTAGGGTTTCACCCCAACTTTTTTTTTTTTTTTTACTGACCAGTATGGAAACTGGTCGAATTTTCTGCCTTGTGCAATAGTCCTTGCTCCCAACTACAGCCATGGATAATATCTCTTATAAATGGTAAAAATACACATCCAATGTATTTTTCTGAAAATTAATTAATGTGGAAAGATTTATGCATGAAGCAAAAAAATTGGGCAAATCCAAAAAGTTAGAAAGAGAAGTATTAAAAACTAAACATAAATTAAAGAAACCATGAAAAAATCTTAAGTAGAAAGATAGAAAATTCAGAACTGGACAAAAGGGGAAAAAATTCTGTGCAGTGTTCAAGTGCCTTGCTGCCATGACTTCCACTAATTACCTTGTTACCTAAATTCTCCCCAAGTTTGAATTTATATGGAGGATATTCTAGTGTTATAAAGGTAAATTTGCAGAGTATATCAAGCATCCACTTAATGTAGMAGAGAGGTGTGTTTTGTCCCACCAGAGGCAGTGCTTCTAGGTTGGTTTCTAGACTAGGTTAGAGAGAGATCTAGGAAGTGAACAAGCAACTTCAGCATGAAACAATTAGGAATTTTAAGCATGAATACAGTTAATATATGGAAAAAGTATTAAAGGAAATGAAGCACTATGTCTCTTGTGATCTTAAAAGTAAGACTAGCTGTCTAGCTGGCATTTGCACTTTAGCCTGGTAAAATACTGTGTATACTGGTAGAGTAGTCAAAGAGATGCAGTTTTCCTTGAACTGATGGTGAACTGACCATCATGAGCATGTCACACCATTGAGAACAATTTAGCTTTAGCTTGAGGATGGCCCACAGTTTCTGCTCAGGGATGATGGTGAAAGGAGCCTTCATGCCATCCAGTTTCCTTGTTCAGCCATCAACTCTACTATGGCAATGTTGCTCAATGACATGTCAGGATACCCCTTGAGGATGAGAAGAGGCAGCCTTTGGCTGGAAACATTGCTCTGCTGCCTTTTGTTCCTTCAGGAGCAAGTACTCATATCCTGAGTATCCAACAAGGTTGTGGTATGTTTTTCCCACTAGCTTGTTTGATGTGTGTAAATTATAAGCTGAATATTACTAGGATTAATATTGATACATTTTTTGCTATTTTATAGGGAATGTAATGTATCTGTCGGGGGCAAAGGTGAATCAGCAAGGTTTCTGCCTTGTCAAACTACAAAGGTGAAGATGTACTGACTAGACTCCAGAAGTGTGACAGTACATCTGTAGCAGCAAGACTCTATGGGGTCAGGCTATTACAGACTTATTAGAAAACAGATAATGTTATTTCATATTATCAGTATTTTCAGAAATGCTGTATCAGAGAAATCTCTGTATCAAATGCCTCCACAAAAATCTTATCCAGAATTTGTGCACTTGAATCTCCATGGATTCTTTTGACCTTTCACAGTCACAGGTGCTGAACACCATTGGAAATTAGATTTCAGAAATCTAGCATTGGCTATAAGACATTTAAAACTAAAATATACTTTAAATTTAAAACTGTTGGTCTATTTACAGTCCTGAGACATCTACTACTGTAAAGATTTGTGTTTTTCTCTGGTGCAATAGTGAAATCCAGCAACAAATGCTCACAGATTCAAACTTAAAAATAAGATTGTTTTTAACATTGAGTAATTTAATAACTGAAGACTGCAGGGAGTGAAGTAGCAAATACTGAACTCTGTACTACAGACTCACAGAAATTAGTGGGTGAAACTTAGTGGTTTATATTACAGAAGAAGTTAGACTCTAGATGACCAAAATGAGTTGACCATGGATGCATCTTGAGTACCCCACAGTGGTATGGCATGTTTTTTTCCACTAGCTAGACTGCAGGTGTTTGGGGTTGGACAAGAAGAGGATGGAAAGTGAAAGGGAAGAGTGCTTGGGATATGTTACTGCAGCTGGGAGGGATCAGGCTGAAACAAGGGGTATTCAAGACATGGGAGTCTTGCCTCAACCATCCGGACAGCCTTGAGACTTAAATCACATTTTGTGGTTAGAATTTCCCTAGGTTCAAGTGTGTTAATGTCTGCTGATGTCTGCCAGTTAAGTTAGGATAACTGTAGGGCCAAGTCTCTAACAGGAAAAGCTTTCAGACAAATTCTTATCTGTAAAAGAACCTGAAATAAGGAAAAAAACAACAAAATGGAACAGAGCCATTTTAGAGAATCTCACAACCTCTCAGGCAGAAATGTGTTTAAAGTAACTGCTCAGATCAACTTTTTATTTTTATGCCACCTGAAATGTGCTTCTTAAAATGCGTAATTCATTAGTTAAAACAAGGGTAGCCCAGTGTAACAAAGTTTACCTCCTATGAGTCAGACTGAAGTCTAGCTACTATTTTTTGGCTACCTTTACATAGCCTGCCTGTGTTTGTCATCACTCCTCTTCATTTTTCTAGTGTCAAGATGAATCATTTTAGGAGTGTTTATAGCAGTTTTGCAGGAAACCAGACAAGCAACAGCTTGCTAAGCTTTTGAAGCTTTTTTCTTTTTTCTTTTTCTTTCTGTTTTTTTTTTTAAGTTGATTGACAAAATCGAAAACTTTTTTTTTTTTCCCAATTTGGTGAAAGATAGGTTGGTTGTGTTTAGTTCACTTTCCCAGTTCTGCCTCTCTCCCAGTTACATCAGTTATATTAACTTACTTATATATGTTTTTCTTGATCTGCGTAAGTGCCCATCTAACTCTAGAGTAAAGATGAGGTGATGAAGTGGAGATTCGCAGTGCAGCTGTTTCGCCCTGGCAGGCAGGCAGACAGGCAGAGACATTGAAATGTATCAGTTGTTTGATGCTGTTTGGAATACCCACCAAGATATCTGCAAATTCCTTATTTGGGAAAAAGCTATGCTTTGATTCTAAGTGAAAACCTTCTTTGAAGTAGTTTCCCTTTGTTTGAACAAACTCTGCAATGAGTTCCTGAGATTAGACAAAGATGAGGTTCCTCTTTGTTCTTCCAGTTGTGGCATGACTATCTTTATAACTCTGGGCTCTGCTTAGACCACCTTGTAGGCATCGAAAATGGAAGCTGGTGCTTACTGTGGAGCATAAATTTGAGAGCAGTATCTCCAGCACTGCTCAGCCTATAGATAAATACGCAGCAGTACAAGAACTGAAATGGGGCTCTACTCATGCAGCCACACTGCGATACATAACTTGGGCATCCCTTTCATTTCCTCTTTACATTTGCATACTAGTTTGCTGTTGACTTTCTCCCTCCCTGCATGCTGATGTCTAAAAAGAGTATATAATAGATTAATTTTAATAGCAGTATTCTTGCCATTTTTTTTACCAGTTAAAAAATCCAGTAGCCAGCAAATTGAAATAGTATTCTTTGTCTCAGGACTTTTAAAAATTTCAAGTGTCATACCTCCCTCAGCAAAACGCATCTACAAAGTGTCCTGTTTCTTGTTCTAGAGAACGTTCTTCTTTAGGAGTAGATACCAGTGAAGTTCCTGTATGAGATTAAATGTTCTGGGTAATCAAAGCTTTAAACATAGATGTTGACAATATATTTTCATTTGCTGTATGTTGTATGATATGCACAGATTTATCCATTGTTCGTTAATTCCAGGAGATTTTCTTTATTTACCTATTTAAAGTAGGTGTAAAATGTTGCCACTATGATCTAATAGCAATTAGTTCATTCATTTTGTATTCATACAAGAGTAAGACATAGAAGAGAACAGAGAATCTTGTCCACAGTCATAAAACTGATAAATAAAATGCATTTCAAATCTGTGTTAATCCAGTATTGAATTAAACATAGATTAGTTAAAATATGGATAATAGTCTTAATCTATCTCAGTCAAAAATCACCTAGCAACAAAACAACAGGATTAAAACCACTGGTGACTCTAATTTGTTTGCTGATGTATAAGCATGAAGTTCTCCAGAGTTTGTTGCAAATTCCCTATGTGATAATTTACATTTATGTTAGTTCGCTTAGAAAAAAGTGGAAAAAGCATATATAGTTTGTTGGGGCGGAGGGCTTTCCTTCAGAAGATAGAATTATCTGTGTTCCATAAGTTTTGTTTACATATAAAATATTATCCTCACTGCTTTTAATGTGAAACATAGAGAACAACAAAGTAAAAACAAGTATTGTAAACCTCTACACTTTAGATTAACAGCTCTTTGGGAAATCCATCAACTTGCAAATGATAAAAACATAGCTGGGTTTCTTCAAGGGTGTAAATATGCACAGCTCTTAAATTTAACAGAATTCATCAGTCTTTGGGTTTTTGTTGGAGGATGGCCAAATGCCAGCAGATAACCTGTTTAGCATAGAGGTTGCCACCCGTAATATCTTTCACTTTTTAAAGACATAGATTGCTTGAGGTTAGAAAAAGATTAACATAGCTTCACATAATTGTACTCATCTGGCAYTGCTGATTTGTGTACTGTAGCATTTTAATCAAATGAGTACATCAAATGAAGTTTATTTGCAGCTCTTCGGGTGCAGAAAGATCTACTGAAAAACATACCACTTGTGACCTTTCATTCTATAATGTCCAATGTCCTCTCCTATTACAGAATTTTCAGGTTGGTGACTTGCCTGTTTGGAAACTATTGTTTATTTAGGAAAAAAGAAGATAAAAATATCCTTTATTTCAAGATTAGCTAATATTAACAATTTCCTTTTGGGCAGTGTGCTGTGAACTAAGGAAAAAATAAGCAGCTGCCTACAACTCTTGCCACAGTGCAGTTAATAGTCTAGTCACTAGATTATTTCTTAGGGTTCTCACAGTAAAAGGAGCAGGAGAACATCCAAGTACTACTTGCCAAAACACGTCTTTAAAACAATTTTATCATTTTTTGTTCACAGCTGCAGGGAGTACATCATGCATTGCGGAGGCCACTTTGTCTTTATTTGACTATAGCTCATGTGCTTATTATCTTGATTTCCAATTCAAGAAGGTACTTCACTTTGTGCTTAACTTTAACTTCACAGATCAGAGAATACATGTGAGTTTTGACAGGTATGAGCTGACTAGAATAAATATCTTGAATCAGTGCTGAGCTATGCAGTGTTTTAAGRAAGAGATATGGCAAATTATAAGTAATTGGTGCTCAGAGACTTAGATATGTTAAATGGCAATTCACATAATGTAGCAATTCACAAGGCTTTTGATGCTGTCTGCTATAATTCATAGAAGAAACTGCTGAAGTATGGATGAGATAATTGGACAATAAGGTGGATTGAAAATTGGTTGTAGGTGTTGTGATCAATGGYACAAAGTCCAGTTGGAAGCCAGTCACCAGCAATGTGTTCCAGGGGTTGATACTGGTACCAATACTGTTTAACCTCTYCATTAATGACGTAGATGATGGGACAGCCTGCACCCTCAACAAACTTTCAGATGATACAATACTGGGAAGAGTGACTGATAGACTAGCTGGTTGTACTGCCATTTAGAGGGACCTCAACAGGCTGGAGAAATGGGCTGACAGGAATCTCATGAAGTTCAACAAAGGGAAATGCCAAGTGTTCTATCTGGGAATGAAGAACTCCAGGCACAAGGGCAAGCTAGGGGGCCAACCAGCTGAAGAGCAGCTTTGCAGAGAGGAACCTGGGAGTCCTGGTAGACAGAAGCTGAACATGAGCCAGCAGTTTGCCCTTATGTCAAAGAAGGCCAGCAACCTCCTGAACTGCATTAAGAAGAGCATTGCCAGCAAGTTGAGGGAGGTGATCCTTCCCCTCTWGTCAGCACTGATGAGGCCACATCTGGAGTGCTGTACTGGGGAGTCCAAAACTGGATACAAGAGAGACACAGACATGTGAATGGCTACAAAGTCCAGCAAATGGCCACAGAGATGATTAAGGTGATTAAGATGATTAAGAGCATCTGTCATAKGAGGGAGGCTGAGAAAGCTGGAACTTTTTTGCCTACAAAAGAGATGGTTCAGGGGGATCTCATCAATGTGTATACATACCTGATGGGCAGATGTAAAGATGATGGAGCCAGACTTTCCTCTGTGGTGCCCAGTGATAGGATAAGAGGCAATGGGCACTGAAATACCGGAAATTCCATTTAAACATAAGGAAAAGCTTTTTTTACTGGGAAGACAGTCGGATGTTGGAACAGGTTACTCAGAGAGGTTTTGAAGTCTCCATCCTTGGAGATATTTAAAACCCAACTGGACAYTGTTATGAGCAACCTGGTCTATGTGACCTTGCTTTGAGCAGGGAGAATGGACTGGATGATCTCCAGATGTCCCTTCCAATTCAATTATTCTATGATTCTATGATTCCATGAAGAAAGTTAAATACATAAGAGGATATTTACATTACATTTGTAACTATGCACAGTGGCCTATTATGCATGGATGTTTACTTTCATGATTAAGCTTCTGAAAATTCATTTTTGAATATTTTCTTAAACTGTCTGGGATATTTTCTCCAACAGTCTGGAAAAAGCTACAATTTAGAGGTCTATTGTGTTTATGGAGATAAGAGAGGTAAAGTATTCTGCCATTCTTTACAATAAAAACATAAATACAAATTTCAAAGTCAGAATCATGGAGTCATAGCAAAACCTTAAGTTGGAAGGGCCCTCTAAAGATTATCGGTGCCAACCCGAAAGCAGAGCCTTAGATTAGGTTATCCAGGGACCTGTCRGGCTGAGTCTTGAATATTTCCAGCAGGGGAGATGCCACCATTTGTCTGGGCAACCTATTCCAGTGTTTAATTTCTCTTATGTTGAAAAATATTTTTATTACACACATAWTTATATATGTATGTATATATATATGCATGTATCTTTGTATTTTATTATATTAGTTGGATTTTTCCCTGAGGAAACTTGTACCCCTTGCTGCTTCTCCTGTCACCATGGATCTCTCTGAAGAGAGTACCTCCATTTTCCTTAGAGCTACTTCTTAGGTTTTGGAAGACAGTGATTAGATCCCTCTGAGCCTTCTCCTCTCTAGCCTAGACAAATGTGTTCCCTTTGACTTCTTTTTGTATGTCRGGTTCATCAACCCTCAGATCATTTCAGTGGCTCTCTGATGAACCCTCTCCAATTTTTTATGTCTCTCTTGAACTGGGGAGATATAGCTCGATATAGTCTAGATGACTGGTTTGTTTCTTCTGGTAAGATTTAGTAGCACAATAAGATTTTTTCCAGAACTCTCTGAGGAACTTTCATACACTGTTATGGGAATCAGAGCAGGCTTCCTAAAGTCTATAAAGAGAAATAAATCTCTTTTTTATTGGATAATTTTTCAAAGTTGCATAGAATGGAGTTAGTCACAAGAGTAATGTAAAAGATAATAGGATTGAACCTTTTCTGGCTAGAGTCAACAGATATTCTGCCATTAACTTAAATGGAAGGAGGAAATGACARGAGACAGTTTTTGTAGAAGATATGCTGAACTGGGACTTGGCATAGTTGGTCTRTGAAAATCACTCAATCTCCTGTGAAACACAGAACCCTAGTACAGCCCAGACTGAAAATTAAACTCTGCTAGAGGCTGCTACAAAGCCCTAGTGGGAGAACAGATATTTGTGTGGCGTGTACTTTCTAACGGAGAGACTGCATTCTCTTGTATGGAGAATTGGTCTTGGTATTTTGTGGGCAGGTAACACTGCAGGTACAAGCCTGCTTGTCTAGAGTTTGCCTGTTTACCTCCATTGATGCCTTTTTTTTTTTTTTTTTTTGGCTAAAACCCCTTAGTGCCAAAATGCAAGGCGTTCTTCACAAAAATGTCAACTTCTGTCATTGAATCAAAAACTCTCTGGTTTTCAGCAAAAAGTTTTTTTTTTTTTTTTTTTTTTTTAAGGCTAAAACTTGGTGAAATGATTCTGACTCTAAGGTTTTGTACCAATTTTTTTATAGAAAAACTTGAGAGATGTCAAGGCATTGAATGTGCATCTGTCTAATTATCTGTACTCTTAACAAAACAAGAATGGTCTTCCCTGCGCTAAAATGGATTGACTAGCCATTGTATTCCCAGTTCTAGATTTGCCAAGATGTGTAGAATACTAACCTTTTACCTGGGTCTTTACTGCTAAGTAAGCCAGGATAAGAACTGAACCCCAGCTTTGAGGCCACTGGTATCCCACTCTAGAACAGATTGATCTTAAGAGTGTTGGAGAGCATGGTGCAAAACAGAGCCAAGCAGTGGGCTCAAAAACAACGTAGACAATCAAATGTTCACTCCCTGGGCCTCTTTTATTTTTAAAATAATATGTCCCTTGAATTTCAGCTCTCTTCTCAGAATCGCATCTGTCTGTAGCAGTAGAAAAATATGACAGGYGTGTCATCTGTTGGGTATTGGATTCATGGTAGAGCTTGCATCAATCATTAACAGATCCTAAGAGATATGTCAAAACATGATAGTAATATCTTTTAATAAAAGAAATTGGTGGTGTTTCTTTATAGAAAGAAATKAAAAGTTTTGTCTTGAGGAATAGCTATGTGTCCTATTTATTTGTGAAATCTTTCAGCGTATCTGCAAAAGTTGTCTGGTCAGTGAGTTTGAACTCTCCCTTTAACAAGGAACTAAACTCAGAGGACTAAGGAACTTTGAACCCGGCTTGACTGGAGGTTTYTAGATACCTTGGTATGGAAAAAACTGTTAAGCGACATAATCCCTGTGTTGATAGTCACAAGTAAGTAGCCCCAGCATGAGGATATAGATGCAGAGTGACAGAATAGTGGCTACAGGGTGATTTTTTTTCTTTTTTTATGATTTATCATGCAATCTGATTTTTATGCTTTGAACATGCTATGCTTTTGTGAAGTACAGCAAAATCTCATTTTGCATTTAGGGGAAAAGAAACAGTGTTGTAACATTCAAGAACCAGAAGTCTCTTAAAAGAAAAATATCTCATTTTTTTTTTCTCTCTCTCTTTTTTTTTTTTTGATCTAAGGGTGATGTGGCAGCTTCTGATTTTTGAATGATAAAGGTCAATAGTAGAGGGAATTTTTCTGTACTACTATGATCTTTAGTTGTCATTATTACTGAATAATGCTTAGGAAAATGGTTATTTCAGATTACATTCTCAGAAGAACCCATCCCATTCAGTTGTATGAGACTTACGAGAGTCTCATGGAGACTAAACATGTCCTAGGCTTCCTGAACTGTACTGATGTTGGGAATRCTTTACAAATAGAGGGTGTAGCTGCTGTTGTGGATCTTCAGCAATTTACAAAGTCTTAACAATTCAATTGTATTTATCTTTTGTTTTCTTGTTCCTCAGAAGTGGTCTTTAATGTATTTAATATTTTTAGTGCCCTACAGATACCAAAGCAACGTTTGGGGTCCATCTTAAAGTAGTAGGAGACTGGACAGGTATGTAGAAAAAACAATTTTTTAGAGACAAATATCTTTATTTTAGTGTTATCAATTTCTGGCTTCAGCATGATTGTACCTTGATTATGACATACTTTCATTAGAAATCATTCATGCTTATTTTCTCAGAGTTCTTTGTATTACTTTTTTGATGCAACCCTTGCTTTATTCAGAAGTACATTTTTTTCAGATAACGCATTTTTTCCATTGCTAACAGATGTTCTGATTGCAATTTAATAATTTTCAATATTTTCCAGTTTCTACTTCTTTTTCATAGTTTTAGTAGCCTGCTGCCTCTATGCAAGGCATAGAGACTGCAGAAATGCTGAAATGTGCAGCTCCCAGATAAGGGGATTGTAATGCCCATAGCTTGGGTGGCTGCCAGGTTAGWTAACACCCACGGTATACTGAAATTACAGGTTGCTTTCATGTTCTTCCATGCTCTTCCATTGCTCTCTGAATGTCCTCCAGACTGAGGATGTAAACCAGGATTCCCCACAGAGGAGAATGGTAATTTGCCACTCAGTGTGACAGTGGCATACTCAAGCGAGAGTTGTCATTATTCCTTGATGGCTGACTTTCTTCCTGCTTAGCATAGCATTTCCTTGTAAAGAAGATAAATAAATATGCAACTCCATCTTGTTCATTTCTTGTGAAGAAATACTAATTCGTACTCATTCATATATTTGTGGAATTGAGTCAAATGAGCTTGTCACCCTATAATGGATTAGACAAATTCAGGGAGATTAAGTCTGTCAAAGTCTATTCAACTTGTTGGTCCAGCTGCATACTTGGCTATAGGAGTCTCTGAGCTTTTAATAGGCAAAATTTGGGAGGGTAATTTCACATGCAAGAGTACTCTATAATCACCCTGATTTTATGCTTTTCTTCAAAGTATAGGATATTGGCCAAGCAGAGACAGGATATGGGTCTAATTAGCCCTTGGTCTGACCCAGTATGGTGATTGTTATGTTATTAAACACCATTCCTACCTGGGAAAGGACAAGAYGCTACTGGAAGAAACTGGGTGGAAAAGTGGGAGCTAAATGAGTTTTCCAAARGAAACGTCATTTTTGAAGCGTGATTTTTTTGTGATGGCCTCTGTGGTGTGAATTGCCCTGTATTGGTGTTTAAATGTCTTTCCCTCAGCTCAGTATCTATCTCATCCATTTAAAAGCAGGTCTGCCTACTTTAGAATGTGAGATTCAGGACACTGTCGCATTGCAGAGACTATATCATGAATTAGTTTTGCTAAACAGGAATATCTTATCACTGGGTCAAATGTCCTGCAAGGAAGTGGGCAGCTTACCCAGCCCTCTACTCTTCTGTATCTGTACCAAGGAGCCCTATTCTCACTCATTCCCTGAACTCTGTGACAATCGATGGTCTCTAATCCACTGACTGTTAGAGGATGATACTGAGGAAGGATTATTGTATTTGCCATGTTGCTTATAATCTTTCCTAAGCATGTGCTAATGGCTGCTTTTGGAGACAGAATATTGGGCTGGAGGAATYTTTATGCAATATAATGTCATTTGAGCTCTTCTCAAAACCTCTTCTTTCAGCCTTTATCCTATTTATTGTGGTTGTCTTTTGTATCACATTTTCACGTTCTTGACAGTTTATACCTGACRCCAAAGACAGTTAACGGTATATAACCGAGAACTCAATTAAAAGCCTAAATAAAAGAGGTACAAGGGAGGCACAGAAATGTTGCAAAATGCAGAGAAGATCTGGTCAGTTGTGAGATATTTCTCTCACTGGCTTCAGCTTCTGCTACATGCACCTGTGAGATGGGATGAAAGAAAAATTTCCTGCCTTTAGCTCTAAGGATTTRAGAGAAGATGCACACCGTGTCACTGCTGGCAAACCAGTTCTGCAAGTTACATTTCACATCAAGTCACTGACACTGTGTCTTATGTTTTGAGAATTGAATAAAATACCTTATGGCCTCAGTGACTTTGTTTTGTAGATTGGGAAAGCAACTGCATGTCAATAAGAAAGATAAAAAAGGTAATAGAATCGCCAACTTCTGATGAGAAGTTGCTGTTTATTGCCCACATCCCAGTGCATATAATTTTACTTATCCAATAGTAGAAAGAAGTGAATTTGGAACATGTTAGCAAACACTTGGGAAGTAAATGTTAGCATGGGAGCAGATATTTAATGGATTTTCAGACAAAATAAGTGTTCACTCCTTAAATCAATGATTTGAATATCTTAAAACATGAGACAGAGAAGGTAGGAAAGAGATGGAGGAACTTCAGAAACCATAATTCTGAGACTTTTGCAAAACAAACAGTAATCTAGACTTCCCTAAATAATGTATTTCTTGCTTCATTGAAACCATCTGGCACTATCTGAATTTAGAAGAGCTGAGAAACTGCACTTCCAAGAAGTGGATTTTGATGAAGGTGTGATATTCCCTCCCATTATTTAGGCAGCAGCATCCTTCAGATAAATTTCCAGTACAAATCTGAGATCTTTCATTTGTCATCTGTGTTAAGGTAGTGTTAGTAACTGTATTGTGCTTAACTTTCATGCACATTATAAAAAACTGAGATACACAGGCAACAGTATTTTTGTAACGTAACCTTTCAGGCTTATGTGGTAGATACTTTTACCTGAACTGCTTCCCTTGGCTCTTTTGGTAGTCCTTTGAATTATTTATATGTYTGTTTTAAGATCAGATGAAACAGACCTCAGCCATGCCTTTTTTCCTCTATTAATTGTAAAGGGGGTTTAGATGTGTGTYTCTACTACACAGGTGGTTAGTTTAGTTAACTGAAAGTTAGTGGTGATTTTTCCCACCTACAGGTTCCTAGTATGATTTCTCCATCTTTCACCATGCATACTGTGTGTTGTGTGTAGTGGTACAGCTGTTACAGACCCTCCCACAAATACTTTTATGAGATTACTTAGGTCAGCATCTGTTATATTAAGAAAACACTTTGTGGCATTATGGTGGGTCATAATATTACTGTAATTATCTTATTGTGTTAAAGGGTAAAATCTTGTGGTTGTAGACCACAACTTAAGGAGTCTGTCAGGACTTAGACACTCAAGTTACAGTGGGCTTACACAGTGCATTGGCCCATCTGAGGTAACTGCAAATGTGAAGCCATGCAGCTTGAGCTTTTCATTCATTTCTTTCATTCCCAGCTAAGCCAGCTTGTCTTACTTTGCATTTACCTGGCTGTTATTATGGCTGAGCTTATGAATGGTGACTTTAACAGTAACATTAAAGGCCCTGCAATAGCTTGTGTGTGGATTAGAGCTGTGAGATCCATAGATTAGCTAATAAGTTAATCTGTTTTTATTGACTTATTTTTTTTTATTGACATCCCTTTTAAATGCCTATTTTGTTCTGCTTCTCTCATATCCTTGTAGTAACCCTGCTGTCCTTCAGTTTTGGAAAAATTTGTTAACGAATATTTACAAAAGGGTTTTTGGAGGGTTTCTTTTTCAKTTAGTGTCTAGTTTGTCCTCAGTGTGGTCATCTATCTGCCTTCTATTTCCTCTGTGCTYGCTGCTCCCTCCGGTACCATTGCTTGTTTAGCTCTAAAGCTGACATTTCAGCTGGCACCTCTGGGGGGAAATAGAGAGGCCACAGACCATGCCTGATCTGTCCAGCCACTCAGCAATGAAGAAAACACAGCAGTGCATCAAARCAAGGTGTCTCGCTCACTAGACAGACTTGAGGGTGCTAGACAGAAAGTGATGATGATGATGTTGAAATAACAGACATTTGAAACCTTGCAGCRTGTTTTCGTGGAAAACAAAAACACAGCACTCAGAAGTGTTAAGGTGAACTAGTATAGAGAGTGTCTGGAGTGACTCAAAGCTTGCTGCGCATTTCTGCACTTAGCTGTAATTTATCAGCAAACAAAGGAGTAGCAAAGAAGCAATATTTCATTTTTAGTAACMTAAGGGATAGTTTTAGAGATATTGAAGTAGTGGATCATTCAGTCAGTATCAACTATACTGTTAGTGGATCTTGATTCAGGCTGGAGAAATGTGTGAAGCGTAAGGTGATAAGAAAGAATAATAAGACTACAGAGTTTGCCTGCAGAATGTGATGAAGTTGTCCCAGGATGACTATAATTGCTACTAAGTTTCTCTAAAAATATCTAGTCACTCAAGCTCTGTTTGATTTGGATCTGTTTCTTTCCATGGTAGCATGCATTTTGTTATTTCATCATCAAATGAGATTCTTGACAGAATATAAAGGCATTAATGACATGGTRCTGTTGGTTGTTCCAGCAAAGTGTGGTTTTGAAATCAAAAGGCAGAGGTGGAAGAGATGTTATTTTCCCTGGTAGATTTTATGACTACTAATTCTCAGACTGTCAGTGAATCCTACTTACACTTTCGAGGAAGAGATTGGAATTGAGTGCTAAAAAACTTTAACTGTATTTCTTTTTATATATTTTAATATTAGAAATAAAATTGATACAATCGCATTACTGAGAGGTTAAAATGACTTAACAATATAATTAGCTAAAATGTGCCATAAGGAATATAGGCTTTACTCTTCAGAACCATTAATGTYCATTAAAGTTTTATTAATGACTGTAAACAAGCTCATTAAAACACAGGATTAAGAGAATGGAGAAATACAAGGAGAACAGATTTAGCTTACTGGCTTGATGCTGAAAGCTCCTTTCCTCTGATTAAGGAATTAATGATGAAGGTGAGTTTAAGCATCCAAATTTTTGGCTCCAGATATGGATTGCTTTACATTAGTTGAATTCCAGCTGGCTTATTATCAAACACAGTATAACTTGTGTCAATTCTCATTTGTACTGTTTGTGAGTTTTACCTTTGCAGGAAAAGAATATTTAAGCCAGAAGGTTGTCTTGAAGGAAAGTATCTCCTACTCTGAGTTCTTTCTTCACACATTTTGTTATGTGTAACCTTCCATCTTTTTGCATATCCCCAAGCTTTATTATTATGAAAGGAGAATATGACATGGTTGCATACTGTAAATTATTTTCTTCTTTCATTATAATACACACAGGAAGTGTGGATATTGCTGTCATTACAACACTAATCCAAGAATATAAGATTGAAAGATTCCTTGCCCTGTCTCAGGTGTTTAGTGTAACCTTACACATTACAGGAATAAAATTTGTGGATCACGTTAGTGTGTAGGGACTTACAGGGTCTAAATGAATGTCAAAAAATCAAAGACAACTACTCTTTACCTTGAAAATAGGATTACAAGAATATGAAGGTTCCAGAGTGTGTGTGTGTAWACATATATATATATGTATGTACACATATAGACTGTATTTGCCTGTTTAAGAAGACAAAGTGGCTGCTCTGGAGCTGCCTACATTTCATTTTTTATTATAAAAATATATATAAATGTCTTTGTTCTGATGCTTAAGGAACTTCCATTCTTGTGGTAGTTTGCAGAGTGGCACAAGTGCTTCAAACAATTAATGTGTAAATTCTGGCTAGACTTTCTATTTCCTTTGTGTGTGCAGCTTTAAATGTCTCAGGTGTTTGATGGCATCTAGGGAAATATGAAAGTTCACTTCAAAAATGCCATGTGTGACTGTATTTCCCTGAGAGCAGTAGTGCACTCCCCTAGACGCTGCTCAAGTTTTACTGAAGAGCCCCTACCAAAGTAACTTGTTTTGTTCTCAGTTCAGTGAAAAATCTGCCTCAGGGACAGAAGAAAAATGCAGACACTCTGTAGACTTGCAATTATGAGATCATTTGCTGAAATATATTAAAAGTAAATTTAAAAGGCTTCTTTGGTGGACCCTCTTCAAACAGATTGTAGAAGTTCTGTATTAGCTAGGAAAGTCACATTTCAAATAGGGAATATTAAAAAAGTAGTAATAACTGTAGCAACTTTTGATAGTTATAAGCTTTATGATCAGAAGAGATAGTTATCTTTGTGTTCCCATGTCCTGTATAAAGCTTTAGAATTTCATCTAACAATTTTTATATAGAAACTAATCCAAAACAAAAACATTTGGTTGAATTGGTTTGCAGTTTTTTCAGCTTCAAGCTTTAGATGTGCATGAGCTCCTTCTGTGTTTATGAAAACAAAGCTCAACTTTGTGATGGTGCCAATAAGTGAGAGTTTTGTCCTATGTATTTTTTTTTCTCCTTTAACTTTCTTTTTCGGGGCCAGAACCACCACTGGAAAATTTATGTGAGTTGTAGGTTCCCCATGCCTTGTGTGCAAAATGCTTATAGAAAATGGGCATGGCACCTTTGAACCTTCTATTTGATAAATCTATTGTGCTAAGTCCTAGTTTTGAGACCTCAAATATGTCTGGCTCACTCTTTCTGTGTCCTCTCCCCTTCTAACTTTGCTTTTAAATGGGGAATGGGGACTCACTCTTCAATAGAGGTCTCATCGTGGATGTGTACTGTAGTATGATTCAAAGCAGCGTTCCCTTTTGCTATAAAGACTACAAAGTAACTTGGCAGTGGTGGCTACTGAGCTATTCAGACCATTACTTATCATGTTACTTTATACTGCTCATTAATTCTTGGCCTCTCCTAACTGCCTGGCCCTTTCTGCTGGTGTCTTGTCTTATGCTTGGATTGGGAAGGACAAGGCCGTCGTTTGTTCTGTGCCCTGCACTGCATTTGTGATCCAAGAATTTCCGAGAGGCGTCCTGCAGTCACAGCTCTTCTCTGACCCAGTCCTCTCCAGGACATCTGTGCCATTCAATTATAAAGATTATTAAAGAAAAGAAAAATACTGTCTCCAATGCACTACATAATTATCAAGAGAAGAAGTAAGGTTCCTTTGGAAAAAAATGAGCATGCAACAGCTGCAGAAATATTACTTACTCTTCTTCCATTAAAAAAAAAGGAGCCAAAACAAATCTTTAAAACTTGCATTGAAAGCACCATGTTGTGACACTGGGCCAACTAGCAGTTTTCCACACTTGTAAAAATAGATATTTTAGCATCTTTTATAAACAAAARAGTTTACTTTGAAAGATTTATGTCTACACATTTTATGTGACACACAAAACCACACGTTAAGTGGAACTCTTTACTGGGTTATGTACTAAATGATCCCATGCCTGAAAAAAAGTGAATATCTTAGTAYGGAGCAGAGGTGTAGGGACTGGGTAATATTGGAAATCAAGTCAGATTGCCAATACCACCTACTCTCAATACCTTTTTTAATATAAAAAGCTTCATTTTTTAATGTCTATCCACTAAATTAATTTATAATTAAAGCTTTTCTTCTTTTTTTATCTGACTTTGAAATTTCAAAAGAAGTCAAGATAGAAATGCCTTAAATTCCCTTAAAAGTTTAAGAGACTACCTGCTAATTTTCTAATGCTTCTGAATTRTGAGCAAAATGTGAAATGGTGGTTGCTGTGTACTGAGCATGGCTGTTCTTAATAAGACAAATGACTCAGTTGCCTAATTTTTAACTAATACACTGGGAGAAAAAATACTTGYGGGAGGGAATTTATAGGCTGGAAAGCACTTATCCAAAATGTGAATGAGATTCCAGCGTCGCGCGTTGTGATATGTGGAGCAGTGTGTGCCGTGACAGTAATGAGCAGCGCTCTGGAATGAAATGTAGCAGCTGATAAGCAGGGTGCAGCACGTATTTTATTTCACTGACATTATAGCCCACATTTCTGCAGCTCAGCCTTGTTCTTCCTCTTTTTCTTCCTTATTTAAACCCCTCCTTTTGCGAAGAATGGGGATAAAATGACAGAACCTGTTTTTAGAAAARAAAGATATCATGATATCTTATATTTAGATAGTATGTGACATTTCTACCAAATTAGTGCAAAATACACTATAAAGAAATAATATGCCATGGGAGACAAGTTTTGTAGGAAGAGGTAATATCTTTTATTAGATGAACTGAAATAGCTGGAAAAAAGCAGGCAAGCTTTCAGGCATGCAATGCCTTCAGCACATTTGACAAGGAAGGAGCAATGTAGAAGCCAAGAGCAAGGAATAAAATAATATTGCCTGTTATTTTTTTAATTATTTTTTCTTTAGAAATGTCAATGATAGAATTGTTTGACAAATAAACAGAAGACATCACCTCCTCCCAATTTTTTAAAAGTTTATTTACCTTTGCTGTGAGAACTTTTATTTGTTTTCCAGAAATTCACATGGTCAAAAATACTGTCTGGAAGCCAAAAATATCACTGGTAAATGCTGCCTTTTAGGATTTGTATGTCTCCAGCTTTCCTTATCTTCTTTTGGCTGGCTTCCCAATWCAGAGTGCATTTGCTGTAATGCACTGTGGTCTCTTCCTCTCCTGGAGTGAGAAAACACTTGTGTAATGGCAGATAGGTCTGGCTGGCAATGTGGCAATCCTAATTGGGAAAAGAGATGGGCGTATGAGAAAACTTCACTCTGACTTGCATGAAATGCAACAGTTTATTTATATGCACGTACACACACACACACACATTCCTCCACTTTCTGAATTTGTTGGGATTTTTATGAGAAATTTTAATGCTTTTTTTTCTCTTGGAATCTTAGGGGGGGTTTTTTTGTTTGTTTGTTTGTTTTTAAGAAAACAGATGGAATATGTTACCCATCTTTAGTGGTTAAAGTTCAGACAATGCTTTATGTAAAAAAAAATATGTTTTCAGTAATTTGAAGGAACCTGTTCTGTATTTGGAAACTAATAAATGGTGGGTGACTGCTTGGATTTGTGAGTTACCTGAAATCGGCAAATTCTGAATTATGCTGTACTAAATACCACAATCATGGGTAAAAGAGAATATATAGCTTCTCTGCTTGGGGAGAGTCAGGAAGGACTGAAAATCCCAGATAGACATGATTTTATTTGTATGTATGTTGGACAAGTGGAGATTCAGCTAGGGTGGAATTTACAGAGGGCTATTGATACATTTTTGAGGGCTGAAAGGGAGATGTTGGGGAGAGGGAGAGCATCAGAGATTATATGCTGGTTGAGTCTTGCTGAAAAGGTTGCTGTGATGATTTTGTTGAATTTTTAATGATATCTGGCAAACCTAGAGCCTCAGAGAAGCCTCCTTGAGTTATATGAAATGAAAATAAACCGATGAGCAATTTCTGTTCTTCATTGCAGCAGTTTCAAGGAGCATCCCTTCACGTAAAAATAACATATTCCCTTATTTTGTGTGCCTTGTAAGTGTCATTTCCTCAAGGGAAATACCACAGACACCCACACACATTTCCAAAGACAGAAGCTGAGGTGCTGTGCTCTCCTCTCCTCTGATGGCACGGGGTTTGTCCTCCAGGTTTCCTCTTGCATCATGAGTGTTAGCTGAGCGTCTCGAGTTCAGGCATGACCAGTCTGAAAAGGCAAAAATTATAATGAAAAGAATTGAGAAGTTTTTCTAATTTCTGTTATTTTATGTTTGCATTTTCTGTAATGGGTTGAGGGGATTGTGATAATTTTGCCCTGTTGTTAAGTAGCATAGCAAATGAAATTTTCTCTGCAGCCTCCAAAGAAAGCAGCATTTCATTAATACAAAATTAGTTTCATGATAGTATTTTTTTAAAAAAGTCTCCCACATCTCTCAAAACATATGTACTACCATGTGCCATTTTTGCATGCAGAAGACTTTCCTTTCTATGCCATTTTATATTGCTGAATTTATTATGGCACCTTGATGCATTGCTATGTGCCAGGCCGTGGCTGGTAAGTTGAAAAAAATCAAACCAAATGACAGCTCACAGTTATAAGAATTGGCAAAATCATTTTTTTTCAGAAAGTGCATGTCAGAACTTTTTTTGAGGAAGTGGGTAACCTAAATCATGTTAAACCAGTTGGTCTGTATTCTACAAAATATTTATCAATGTAATRTTACAGAGTAGCATTTTAAAGATTTTCTTGTCTTTTCAGGGCTGGGAATATTTTTCTGTTGACTTGAGTAGTAACAGACTTTGTCCTTTAAAAACATGTGTATTTATTATTTTATTACATTCATAACATGGTATTTGAAAGATGGAAATGACAATCCAGTAGGAAATCCTGCAACCTACTTTAAGGAGGGTCTGCACTAGATTTAGTGTGAAGTCAGCAGAWATCTGTACTTTTTAGAAGTTAGTAATTTAAAGACTACTCAGACTAGGTTACATATAGTAGTTTATATTCAGGAAATGGGCTGGCTTAAGTTATTAGGAATATCGGATTGCTCACAGCAGGGTGAAATTAAAYTAAAATTTTGATACAAATTTTGATACATTTATTGATACACTATGTGCTTTACGTTTTATCACTTATCCAAAAGAAAAAGGGAAGAACAATATCTCATGGCTCATTTCATTTGCCARTCACTCAAATGGTTTCCTGCTAAGGTTTTGATATTGCCCTTTGAGAGATGTTGTAAGAGGCCCAGATGTGATTAGATCTTTGGAAAAATTGTGCATTTCTTCCCAGTGGATCATCCCCAGGTGTCTTTCAAAATTTATACTGAAAATAGGATCCAGCTGAGCTCTGATCACTTTATCCTGTGTTACGCTTCACTGCAACTAGTGCTAGGAATGCTTTTAGAGCACAACTTGTACTTACTTCTCTAAAAGAGACAGACAGTTGAAAACACAGGAGAAATTATTTTTCTATATAAACGGAGTCCCTTAAGACCCTATTTCTTACTCCTTTTGTTTCTTATTTGAAGCCTTGTTCCTGCTATTTCTAGTATCTTGGTTTAGCTAAGTGGATCAGCAGAGAGGGGTTGAAGGCGCTTGCCCAGCAGGATGCASGGCAGGGGTGTTTTACCCAAGCACAGCGCCTGCGCACTCAGCCTGCTCCCGCTGCCCCCCGGCCCTCAGCGCAGCTTGTGAGAACAGCTCACCACCTTTAGCGAAGGCATTCTCGCAGCTTACCTGTGAAGAAGCAAAAGTCGTGCACTGTATTTTACAGATGCTGGACTGAGATCAAGGCAGCTTAGGGCTGTAATATGCTTAATGACCTTAATAAAATTTAAGGTTAAGCCTAAGCAATTAGCAACATTGTCCACAGCTGCATTTCCAGGGAAAAGAGTAGAGGGCATTCTCATGGCTAACTTATATTGAAACACTGACTGTGAATGTGAATTAATAAGCAAACTCCTGTTCTTTTCCAACCTGCCCCCCCCCCCTTTTTTTTWAAAAGCCTTTTTCCCTCCTTTTCCATTCCTGCCCCTGCAGGGGTGATGATTTAGGAATAAATACTGAAATTCACAGTAAAAATGCATGTTTTTTTTTTCCACATCATCTAACCAGGCTTGCTGAATGTATCAGTTAATGAAATTTAGTATGATTTTTAAGAAATGAGGCTTCACAAAGAATTGGAGCATACTTGGCAGTGCAGTCCCTATAGGGACATCGCTTGGTAGACCAAAATCTGCTCGTACTTCTCATATTCTGTTGTAATGAAATAGGAGTGAAATATGAGAACAAATTTGGTCTGTTTTATGTTTTGGGGATGCAAAGCCTTTTGTGCATACACTCCCCCTTCCAAAGGGGCAGCGGGGGGGTGGGGGGAATAACTCACAGTGGCTAAAGAGAGAATATAATATTACCAACTTTAAAACACTGCTTACATAGTACAGGGAAAAGTTCATTAGATCTCGAATTCAAGTATCCTGGTGTGTAGCTCYCCCTTCCAAAAATCTTTTGTCCTGTCTACATATCTACTTTTAACAAGGAGGGAGTGGGTAAGGAAGGCAGAACCCGGCTCTACTTGGTGGTGTCCAGTGATAGGACAGGAGGCCATGGGCAAAAAATTGAGATAGAGGAAATTCTGCTTAAACATATGAAGTGTTCAAACACTGGAACAGGTTGCCCGGAGCAGTTGTGGAGTCTCTATCCATGGAGACATTCAAAACCTGACCAAATGTGCTGAGCAACCTGCTCCAGTTGAGCCCTCTTTGAGCAAGAGGATTGGGCTAGATGATCTCCAGAGGTCCCTTCCAACAACTTCAACCATTTTGTGATTCTGTGAAGTTATTGGGCAGTAATTTATTTGCATATTTCTCTTGAGTGTAATAATGACTATGTTCTCAGAAACTGGCTATGTTTGTACTAGTAGGAGTGTGAAATCATCCCATACTTAAGGTCTGAAAGGAGACTAAAAACATATTGACAAAGACTTGAACAAAAGACCCCAGTAACTGGTGGTGTCTTTGTTAGGATTGCAAAAAATTAGCTTTGGATAGGATTAA
This sequence comes from Rhea americana, assembly GCF_003343005.1. Taxonomy (NCBI): domain Eukaryota; kingdom Metazoa; phylum Chordata; class Aves; order Rheiformes; family Rheidae; genus Rhea; species Rhea americana. The sequence goes on from NW_028186239.1 coordinate 473,480, forward strand.
TTCCATTATTATGCTGCTGTCATTGGAATATTCTTAATAAAAAGTGCTTATGGCTTGTTCAAATGGATAAAATATTATGCTTATGAACCTACTCATGGATGTAGCTAAAAATATTTTCATAGATATATACCAGTACAGGTGTGCATGTGTGTACACATATACACGTATATTTGGTGATGAACCAAACTGGAGTAGAAGTGGCCCAGGGATGAGACTTTATGATCGTGATAGTTATGCCTATGAAGAGATCAGTTCARTACTCACCAGCAGCAAAGCAAGCAAAATTATCAGGAAAAGAGTACAGAGCAAAGCAGAGAATACTATGTAACTATAGATCTGTGGTGAGCCCACACCTTGAATACTGTGTGCAGCTCTCCTCCTCTTGTCTCAAACAGAATATACTAGAACTAGATATCATTCAGAAAARGATAACAGACCCATCAAAAGCATAGGATGGCTTCCAGACAAGGGACAATTGAGTAGCAGGGACTCTTTGGCTTGGAAAAGAGAGGATTCAGGGGAATAGAGTAGTGGTCTACAAAATCATGCATGACTTGGAAGAGCAAATGGGTAGGGACTGACCACTGTGTCTGTCAGTATCAGAACTTTTAATCATCAAATGCCTTCAGTATTTGAACTTTTAATCATCAAATGCCTTCACTACGGAAGTAGTGAAGACACTACTTCAAAGCAGATGTAAAATGATGGATCTTCATGCAGTAGACCCATAAAACTCCATCCTAAAGGATGTTGGAGAGAGAAGGAATTTTGTGTGGAGGACTGGACAAGTATCCCAACAAGAAGTCAATGGGTTACCTAATAGTCAGACCTCATTGGACTCAGGAGGTGGGCTGACATAAAAATGTTTGGAGGCTTAGAAACTGACAGCAGGAAGGACTTGTCCTGTCTTTATTCTTCCCYAGGTGTTTGCTTGTGGAGTTCAGAACAGCAAAGTACAGCCCTTAATGGACAAAGGGAACAGTTGTAGAACTACTGACTTCTGTGGAATTAGCTTTTCCTTCAAAATAAGTATTTATAAAGATACTTTTTAAAATTAAAGCTACCTTTTGGTATTGTTTTTAAACTCTGTTTTAATGTAGGACTTTGTAAGTCATGTGTTGTGGAATAAACTCAATTTTTATGAAACTCAAATATAGTAGAAAAAAGAAGAAAAAAAGGAGGAGAAAAGAAAAACCCAAACCCCAATGTTCTCTTAGTTAAAACATTGATTTTGAACTCCAGAGGTCTAGCTAATCCCTAGCTGTGTCAAGAAGTTGCTGTATAACCTGAGGAATGATCTCTAGCTCAGTATTGGATATTGAGACTGCTTGACTTTGGTCTTGTATTCACTTCTCTTCATTGAATATCTGGGGAACTGAGTCTGGCAAGCCTAGTTTGCCAGAGGCATTCTGGATCACTCACAGCTGTCTTGAACTTAAGAGCATCTTAAGTTAGGCTTACACAATGCAATCTAAATATGGTCCTCAGCGTCTCTTTTCTCTCATGTGAAGCAAATCATGTRAAGTTTTTTCTTTCTGTTGTTCTTCTTTCAACCTTGTTAAGTTGCAATAACTTTTGGACAAGAACTGCCTAATAATCTATGTTTCTTCATGGGCTGATACATGGGCACATACGTATCAATCATGCAGCATGTGCTGTTATAATTTAAATGGGGGAAGTCTAAATAGAGATACACCTGTCCTAACTGATTTTGGCTTAGATAAAGCATTTTAAAGATGTAAGAAAGCACCTAGAGTTCTTACTGTAGGGAAGGATATGCTGTTTCTGGACTCAGTGAGGGAGAATGATTTCCAACTAGTAAGCACACAACTAAAGAGGGGCTGACTACTTTGTAGGAAGCAAATGCAGGTTATGAGCAAAACCAGGATGTATAGAGATTTCCTTCAAATAAAGGAAAACTATTCTGAAGGTCTGGAGTAGCGGGAAGGTTTGCTGACCTGTGTAATGATTAGTTGATTTCCTTATTTTTCTCTCTGCTTATATAAACTAAAATCTCACTAAAGATAATCTTGTACAGATGGATGATCAGTGTTTATTCACCTAGCTTAAAAAAATGAAGAAAACAGCTTCCTTTCTGTCAAAGTTTTTCCCTTAAAGTTTTTTTAAGGGAAAAACTTTCAGTTTACTTTCAGTATAAAATAAAAACTCTTTTTATTATTTTCAACTTTATGGATTTTCACTAACTTCTTATTTTTTACGTAGCTCTGTAAATAGTGGACTCCAATTAGTCTTTCAAGTGACTAATCAGAGAAGGAAACGATGGCAGAAAAAAGGGCGAATTAAGCTCCAGAAGGCTTAATGGAGTGGAAATCATAGAAGTTCAAGTTGGTCCAACAGCCTGTCTTTTTCAATTAGCAAAATGTGTATGTTTTAGGGAAATTCCAAGATTTAAAATGTAATCATTTTGGAACCTTTAGCTCATCAACATTACCTCATCATTATTTTGTCTCACCCCTTTTTAATCTAATGGAGGATATTTTTAGCATGGACTTTCTTCAAGAGGAGGGGAATGTTTGATACTTCCCTAACACCCAAAACTTCAGCCATTAATAAGCCACAGGTTGAAACAAAACATTAGACATTTCAATTTTATGCCCTCTTGTCGCTCATGGTGGTTTTATAGCCAAAGGCATTTTCCTAAATGCTTTTTCTTTATTACRGGGCAGTGAGAATGTACTTATGACAGTATTTCCAAATTTACATAGCTTGAAAACAAGGCAGATTAACAGGTCTCAAGTTTATTTTAATTTAGATGGCAATTTTAAGAAGGCAAACTTTAAAAATCTTTTATTACAAAGTGCTGAGGAGCCATTCTTAACATGAGGTGCCCCAGACTAATCTKCATTTTACATAAAACTAGACAGATGTTTTCAGTTTAAATTGTAGGGCTTACAAATACCCATGTAGTGAAGGATGAAACTGAGATTTATGTCTTCAATGAAAGCAGAAGTACTAGAGGTAATTACAGAAACATGATTACAAAATATTCAAAGATATGAGTATGTCACTGTGGAAGGACCTTTGGTAGACAGCTAGGCTTCTGTACCACAATGTTCTGTGCTTTATAATTTGTGGGGCTGTTTTGTTCTTCCATTCTCTGGTTGCTTTCTAATCACATTTCTAATCACAATCATTCTTATTAACCATGATTTAAACAATAACCTGTAGAACCAATATAAAAAATCCTTATCCCATACAAAGCAATTATGATCAGTTTTACAGTGTTCTTAACTGAATTCACTGCATGCACTTAAGTAAGTTTTTATTAGAGRCTCAGAGTGATCTGACCCTGCTGGGTAAAAGGTGATTGGGGTAAACAGAATCACAGAATCACAGAATGGGTAAGGTTGGAAGGAACCTCTGGAGATCATCTAATCCAACCTCCCTGCTCAAGCAGGGTCACTAGAGCATGTTAGACAGCGCTGCATCCAGGTGGGCCTTGAAGAGCTCCAGAGAAGGAGACTCCACAACCTCTCTGGGCAACCTGGTCCAGGGCTCCGTCACTCTCACAGGGAAGAAATTCCCCCTCATGCTCAGGCGGAACTTCCTGTGCTTCAATTTCTGCCCATTGCCTCTTGTCCTGTCACACGGCGCAACTAAAAAGAGTTTGTCCCCATCCCCTTGACACCCTCCCTTCAGGTACTTATACACATTGATAAGATCCCCCCTCAGTCTTCTCTTCTTCAGTCTCAAATTTCAGTTACACACTGTTCTGGCCAGATGAGTACAGATCCATCAGACTATTAAAGAATAGGAATCTGTTTAATGAAGACCTTTGGAACCAGTAGAGTGAATTTGCTATTTTTTCCTGTAAAGTATTGTATAACAAGAAAGAGCAAAGAAGCAAGAACCATGAGACCTGGCTTTTAAAGCCAACTCTGACAAAATTGCACTTGTGACATTTGGCAAGTCATTTTGGCATCGTCTTGGAAGTGTTAAATCAGTAAGAGCTTCAGAGGCATGACACCTTCGAAAAACAAGACCGGTGCTCCCTGTGCCATAGTATTCCTGTCTACAGAATGTGAATAATAATGTGTGTTTTAACTACCAGGGACATTCTATACAAATTACTTTATTTTGAAATCTCAAAGGTCAATAAAATTTCCCTTTATCTCTCCACGTCTCTAATAGTGTATCCTGGCAAAAAAATAAACTTGACTTGGTAAACAGTTTGAATGGGTTTCAGACTGCAACGATTATTGCTCACATTTTTCTGGCAATACCATACCATTTCTTTCTATATTGAGCCTATCACCTATTCTTATTTGAGAATAGCATTGAGAGTAAGACTTGACTGTGTAAGCATTCTTAATGTCTGTGAGTACTTCATCCTGTGGGTAGATTTATGGGAGACCCAGGGAGACTACTTCTGCAGTGTCACACTCAGCAGAGTGACGACAAATCAATTATGTAACTGATTTCAGAACAATTTCAAAAATCATTATGAGACTAGCCAGCACAGACTTAGACTGTTGCAAACTGCATGTGTAGAATGAGAGATAGAGAAGATGGTTGCAGGCTTTTGGAAGTAAGCCTTTTAAAACTTAGTTAAGAAAATGTTTGTTTTGTCAACACACCAGACCAACATCTAGCCAAAAAGCATCACCTTTCAGCTCTTCAAACTGTAGGAAATGATAGCAAAGATTCATTTTTGTGTGTTCCAGCATCCCAATTTATGGAAAATAAAAGTAAGAACAGGAAATATTTGTCCTCCTCTAAAATCATCTCTGTTTTAAGATTGTCTGTGACTTGGTTTGGTTCTATTGTTCAATTGCTGTCACCAGAAGAATCAGAAAGAATTAAATCAGAAGAATCTAAAAAATGCCCTTTTCATTTTCATTAGAGGCTCAGATCTTTTGTCTGTTGTAGTAGCGATTAGAAGAAAAGATCATCTTCAATTTTTTGAAAAATTATTTCTACTTGGAAGGTATTATTTTCATTTTTCTTGCAAATTGAAAAGCCTCCACTTGTTAAGCTTTAAGCTTCTCATAGTCAGTTGTGTAGGAGCACCAAAAGTACCTATATTTTGTTGGCAACTGCTGAAGTTCTTGCCACTGCCATGTCAGCTCCCTCATCACCTTGTTAGATAGTCCTTAAAGGTGATAGAGTCATTCGTACAAGTTTGACTTTCTCTTTGTGCTCAGATATGTATAATATGAGAATATCATGGACCTGAAGGGTAGAGTATGTACATAATGGTCCTGTGGGAGAAATTAATCCTAGAAGCTTCTATTCGGTGTACCGTTTCTCTTAGAAGCTTTTACAGGATGTGGAGGCTATATGTGCTTGAGGAGGTTGTAGGATATATGCAAGATGAGGTGGAACACAACCATTAGCGTAAGTGTTACTATGGAAAAATGAGTAAAGTCGTATGATGAAAGGAAAATACAAAGAAAATAATTTGCCTGGGAAATGTACCATAGAGTGAGGGAGGAAAAAGTTGACTTAAACTAAAYCAAGATCTGGTAGGGAAGTTGTTTAGGCCAGTTTCAGATGCCATAACTTGGCTGCTTTCGTTCCAATACTGGCCAACACTGTCATAATACAATTCAAAATATTTTCAAGATCACAGCTTGTTGAGTTGAGTCCTGGAATGCAACCAGATGGTCTGGACTGATGAGAAAGGCCAGCAGCATAAGAAAAGAGGCAGGGAATAGAGGTTAGAAATGGAATATGGCTCCTTGCTAGGGTGTGGTCTGTCTCAGACAGAGCAATGGAGTGGGACATATCTGCTCCCTCATTGAAATGTGTTTTATCTGCCCCAAAGAGTTGCACACCCTTTGCCAGATCTGACAAACCAGTTTCCTCAAATGTGACATGATGGTTTGCAGTACTGAACTGAAAAAGTGTAAATCCTCCAATGCTTTCCACTGCTCTTGCACYTGGTTATATACTCTAAAAAATAAATAGATCAGGCAACTCAGAAGACAGAGGATTAAACAAATCCTTACTTAGGATTTGGATCCTACTTACTAGAAGTCAACAACCTCGAAGCACGACGGGGAGTAGCTTTGTTCAGTGTTTGCCTTTGAGACGTTCCTCTCATCTACTACACACAGCACAGGTTCTGCACCACTCCTCAGCAAAATAAAGGGGCTAAAGCCTGTAGTTCAAGACCACAAACCACATTTATGATGTATTGTGAGAAGAGTAGGAGCTATCAAGCAGGCAAAGACATCACCAGTTTCCTAGGTTTCTGTGACTCTGGTGGATTGGTTAAATAATACTTGCAGATGATGGAAGGAAGCAGACAGAGCATGTCCCATGCTATGGAGAGCTACAGGATGTGCTAAGGGGGGTTGAYCTAGGTGGGAAATTCCCTTCTGTTCCTGAATCTTGTTATCGATTTAATTTTGAATAGGCTACCATCTTCCAGGAATGGAGAATTTAATACCAAAAGAAGCCTCAACAGTTGCTGCTTATTTATTATATCTAGAGCATCAGAGAAAGATAGCTGCACAAAAAAATGACTCCTTCCCATCCTGTACTCAATGAAGCTGTTACAAAAAACTCGCATCCTGCAGTGACCCTATAATACTGTTTCTAGAATACGTTAATTAATGTAYCTTCAGTTAAACTACTGTGAACCTTGAATGGCTGGTTTATTTCTTATTTGCTCTTCCTTTCCACTTAGAGTCTAAGCTCCTCAAGACAGGGACTATTTCAAGGCTGTGTATGATACCTAGAACAGTTGGATACAGACTTCATAAACTTGTAAGCAGTACTAGACTTTAATATTAGATGAAAAAATGACATTTTAAAATATTATTAAAAGGRTTTACAGGAGTTATTTCCAATACTCATATTGGAGTTTTCTGTGTATAGATTTGCTTCCTTATAAACTTGACTTTGTCCTTTGGTAAACTGTGCAAGAGAAGAGAATTCACTGATATTACTGCTTGCTTACTTACAGCCTGAACTTCTTATAATGCAGAGTCACAGTCTGGGTTTTTTTTTTCTTCTTCTTCTTCTTCTTCATCTCTTGACAGAAAGATTTCGGGATTTACTGCTTCTACATTCAAGCCAAGATAAAGAGATTCTGCCCATCTTTCCACAGAGGCGCTATCCCAAGTAAGTAGAATTGTTTTTTGGGGAGAAAAAAAAAATCTTTATCTATTTGTGGTGAGGGAGTGTGAAGCATTTATAGCACTGTAAATGCTTCTGGTGTAAAGTCCTAAGGCAGAGCTGTCAAGGAACCACACTTAGACAGCTTTGCACTCTTTCAGCTGTGTCAGGGAGAAGTAGATGTGCTTTGCAAGCGCTCCCAGCTGTCACAGGGGAGTTGGTGGCAGAGTGCAGACGTTAAGCTGCCTGGATCAGTGTCTGGTGGAGCTTTGTTTCACTCAACACTGTGTGTTGACATAGGCAGATGTTTTGTCAGACTAATCTCCACCCTTGTCTTGTGGGATTCCATCATCTATGGTGACAGATTCCCCTGGATTTTAACAGATTCGGCCTTGGGAAGCCTGCAAGCACTAAAAAACATCTTTTGTGCCCTTTTTAGGGATATTTGTGCAGGCAAACCAAAAGAACAATGTTGTATCTTTAGGAACAAGCTATACAGCATGACTTATGTTAAAACTCCCTCAGTAATGCGAGAAGGTGTTAAGGGGTCCAGGGGTCACCTCACAACACCTTCAGCTGTTCAAAAGTTTTAATGAATTGTATCTTCTCCCCAGAGACCTTTCATGGTTTAAGTGTGTTGAGTATTCTGGACAAAACCACTTCTTTCTCCAAAATTACATACCTGAATAAAACAATAAATGCTATTTGTTGCTGTATATTGGTTGCCACAAACAGTCACTTTCTACAAAGTCTTTAAGGATCTTCCCTCTTAAAAAGGAGACTGAGGAAGAGAAGATAGTTTTCTTATCAATTGTGGACGGACTGAGCAAAGTAAAGGAGGGTAATGCAGGATGAGCAGAGCGAAAGTATATGAAGGAGAAGGAAAGATGTCTGGAGCTAATCCAATAGTGCTGATGGAAATGAGCAAATAAGCTTTTTTTAATTTAAATTATCATTATTAAATTAATTCCTAAAATACATGAAAATCCAATCAAGCCAGTTAAAAACATCTCTTAAAATCCTGTAATATGAAGTTTTTTTTTAAGAGCAGACAACAAATAGAGGGACTGAATGCTGGAAACCAACTATTTCCTCACTGTGAATATTTGAAAGTCAAAGCACTAGAAGTTGAAATCCTGATTCTAGGAAAGATGATGAAGTTTTTGCTTTGACTTCAAAAGAGACAGGATTTTTATCCCCTTGAATTTATTGTTTACATTTTCTGTTGTCACTGTATTACCAGAATACACTTGAGGTACAATGTATGAGATGGCAGGACTTGATGGTCTGGTCTGCTTGCTTCATGGGACTTCTGTGAGTTATTCCTTTAGTCTCTGTCCTTTGGGCAGCCCTGAGACAGTCRTTTGTCCACAGTAGTAGGATACTTTGCTGGTCTTAGAGGATTTCACCTGTGGACACTGTCAGACTGATCAGAGAAGCTAGTTCATTCTCTCTTCTCAAAGAGTAGACTTATCTCTGTACAAATCATTCCTAACTAAGGTGTCTGACTTTCGATTTTTGTATGTGGTTTATTGGTAGGACTGTGGGCAAGCACAGTACATTAGCAGTGTTACACATTGTCAGATTCATAGATACGTGAGTGTTTCTGGTCTTCTGTTTAATGATGTTCTAACTTTTTGAAGAACAATTAACATGTGGCGTGGAACTGTATTGCTATTTGAAATTACAGCAGCCTTATATCTCAGAAAGATATGTGTTTTCTGCCACATTACTTGGCAAGATTGATTGATTCTTCTACACTACAAAATCAGCCAAATCTTGGTTTCTAATTAAAAAAAAATTATTTGTATTTGGTGTTATAAGCAATTGATTTCTATTTATAAAATTAGTAGTTGATGGAAAATCGCTTGCTTGTTACAAAAATTTATCATCTACTGTAATTTACAAACTGGTTGCAGACTATTGAGGTGTCCTAACTTCTCTAGGGGTTCTCATTCAAGAGGAATCCTTATGTTCAACAAGGCAGAAATATTGTTCATAATATATTTCATCTTTTTATTCCCATTTCATTTTTTTCTATCTCTGTGCTCATTTTTATTGAAAGGTCAGTTAACAGAAATCAAGATAATGAACAGACAGACATCATAAATCAGTGTCCCTTCATTGACTTCAGCTGAGCAAAAGTTGTTTGTACTATATGAGCATCTGAGAAGCAAGATCATTTTAATGAGAGGTTATCATGGGGCCCAAGCTGGAGCTTGTAATGCTAGAGAAATCCTAAGAATATGGAAGGTTAAAAATAGAAAAGGAACTGCAGTAATGACTTGTCTGAAAAGCTTGGCTAAGCAGGTAGAAAGATAAAAGTTTGCAGATACTTAACAGACATATACCCAGGAGGAGGAAGACTAGAAATGAAGGTGTTCAGCATCTCTCAGGATATTCAGAGTTTATAGTAATAAACACTAAAGGTAAATGATAAAACTACAATCCATCAATTTTTGGAAGAAATAAAAGCCTTGATGTTCTGGCTTGAATTATGTTCTTGTGGATTTGTTTTATTAAGATCTGAGTTCCTTTCCATGGAATAGCAGCCTGATCTTGCGTACATAGAATCATAGAATCAGTAAGGTTGGAAGGGACCTCTGGAGATCATCTAGTCCAACCTCCCTGCTCAGCAGGGTCACCCGGAGCATGTTAGACAGGTTTGCATCCAGGCAGGCCTTGAAGATCTCCAGAGAAGGAGACTCCACAACCTCTCTGGGCAACCTGGTCCAGTGCTCCGTCACTCTCACAGGGAAAAAATTCCCCCTCATGTTCAGGCAGAACTTCCTGTGCTTCAATTTCTGCCCATTGCCTCTTGTCCTGTCACATGGGAYAACTGAAAAGAGTTTGTCCCYGTCCCCTTGACACCCTCCCTTCAGGTATTTATACACATTGATAAGATCCCCCCTCAGTCTTCTCTTSCCCAGGCTGAAGAGGCCCAGCTCTCGCAGCCGTTCCTCAGAGGGCAGGTGCTCCAGCCCTCTGATCATCTTTGTAGCCCTACTCTGGACTCTCTCCAGTAGCTCCATGTGTGTCTTGTCCAGGGGAGCCCAGAACTGGACACAGGACTCGAGATGAGGCTGAGTAGAAGGGCAGGATCACCTTCCTCCACCTGCTGGCAACACTCTTCCCAATGCACCCCAGGACACCATTGACCTTCTTGGCCACAAGGGCACATTGTTGCCTCATGGTCAACTTGTCATCCCCCAGCACTCCCAGGTCCTTCTCTACAGAGCTGCCCTCCACAAGGTCAGCCCCCAGCCTTGACTGGTGTATAGGGTTATTTCTCCCCAGGAGCAGGACTCTGCACTTGCCCTTGTTGAACCTCACGAGGTTCCTCTCCGCTCAGCTCTCCAGCCTGTTCAGGTCTCTCTGAATAGCAGCACAGCTCTCTGGTGTGTCAGCCACTCCTCCCAGCTTGGGATCATCAGCAAACTTGCAGAGGAGGCACTCCATCGCCCCATCCAGGTCATTGATGATGATGTTGAACAGGATGGGACCCAGGACTGATCCCTGAGGGACTCCACTAGCCACAGGCCTCCAACTAGACTCCACGCCACTGATGACAACCCTCTGAGCTCTGCCTTTCAGCCAGTTCTCAATCCACCATCTTTCAACATATTTTTTCTCAGAGATGTCTGTGTGCTGGAATGATAGGAAGTAGTTTTCTAGAATATACATACATGTATGTTCATGTTGTTCTGAATTTTCTGGGGGTAACTATGTCAAAGAAATACACTTCTCACTCATGGCTGATGAAGAGAGAAATACGGGATCTTTTAATGGTCCTTGTGTTTGCCTGAATTTACTCTACTGTTCTGGACTCAGACTAGAAGCAAATATCTACCCTGATGTGCAGGTTATAGAGAGGCCTGAGCTTGCAAAGATGCAAGCCTGTAAAGCCACATGACATATCATAGTGCTTTCTTGACTTATCACTGTGTGCCCCAAAGTAGTATAGCATCATGAGCATCAGTTCTCAGTACAGCTTGTGAGCTGAGATGCAGTACCATGCCAACAAAACTATACAGGATCTATCCAGTTAGCTTGGCCTCCAGTATGCCTTTTCTCTCTTTTAGTTATGGGGTTAGCAGAACAGGGGGAGCTTGGCTTTATCTTACTCTTCATTCATACCCCAGTTTAACTGTGTCTTGGGAAAATTTTAACTATTGGGGAAAAAATATGGAAGTGTGTTCTTCCATAAACACCTATTGTAGAATTTTATGATAAAGCATCTTGTACTGCACATAATCACAGATTACAGAACTATCAAGACCTGTCTAATTCAGGCAAGTTGCTTTCATACTTCAAGTAACTGTCAAAGGATGAAACTCATGGTTCTGATCACTGGAACCCCTCATCCACCCCAGCAGGAAGCTCACCTATCCACAAAGTAAAAGATATTGAAGAGAAAAATTATCTTCTAGCTGACATGAAACCATCATCATACATGTGAGAATTTTTATTCCTGAAACTAAGAATAAACCTGTAGCTGTGGGCTACTGAACAGGCTGGGGCTTATAACAGACTTAGAATAGTACCAGCCTGGGAAGAGCATGTGCACTGGAAACAAATTAAAGGCGTATTTGCAGCTTGTTCCTTCACTCACTCACCTCCGTGAGTCTACTGAAGTCTTTGAGGTGAGTTTCACCTCAAAAATTCGCCTTGTGCTGAGTTTCACCAACATAATAATGTCAACAAATTAAATTTGTAGCGTTATGTTTGTAATAAGCCACACCATGCCCAGTTGCTTTGACAATGAATTTTAGGGTTCCTAAGCCATTTGAAACCTTTTTGAAAATTTCATTCTTAGCTTATTTCTGCAGGATTTTCCCTCAAGTTGAATCAAGATGGATCTAAAGCTTTTCCTGGTTGCCTGCCTAGCCCATGAGAGGCCTACCTTTTTTCCCATGAATTTAACCATAAAATAAGAGAACTGCTGAAATGCTACAAAGGCATTTGCAAAGAAGGCAAAGAGGATCGGTCCTGAAGAAAACATCATTGTGTTCATTAATCTAATTGTAGGGTCTAACATGTCACAGTCAGTTTGGTGCTAACAGCATGGGCCTAAATTGCTCTTCACTGACTTCACTCCATTCCTGATCCTCCTTGCTGTGAGCAAGAGGGGAAGATTATGTAGTTGCCTTACAATGCTACGGGAAAACTGTCTCTTGTAACTGATAATGTCAAAAGAGAAAAACAGAAGGACAGATGATAAGGGTAATGATAAAAGAACTGAGAGGAAGGAGTCAGGTTGGTAGGTTAAGAGGGCAGGAAAGAGGCTGGCACTCCACACAATAGTGCTTATTAAGGATGGGCCAGAAATACTGTTGGCATTATAGCTTTTCAGCAAATTTCCCTGTGTATAAAGGACTAGAGACTACAGTTGTGCTTTCTGTTTTCAGAATATTACTGAAATCCTCAATGGTGTATGTGTTTTCTTAGAGTGATTATTTGCTTATTCCCCTTCCCCCCCCCCGTCAGAAATACTCAGTCTTCATTCTTATCTTCTGTGGGTTTGTTGGAAAAATTCTTGGATGATTCACAGATCTTAAGAACAGAAAGAACTGTTATGTTCTAGCTAATTTGAGTCCTTCTTAACATAAGCCGTAGAGCATTACCCGATAATCCCTGCAGCAAGCTTCTGATTCAGCCAGAGCGTGGATTTAGAAAGACATCCGATCTTTAAATTAAGACATTGAAAACTGGAAAATTCACAAGCTTTTAGATCAGCTTGTTTCAATTGTTAGTTACTTCACATATACATAACATGGATTTCTTCAGCTTCAGTTTTCAATCTTTACATCTGACTATACCATTTTCTACTAAATAAAAAAAAAACCCTATACAATATGAAATGACTCCTCCGTGTAAGTTGTTGGAGATCATTTTGAAACTTATCCTTCTCTCAGGCAAATTAAATCAATAAAGCTTTTCTAAAGGATAGGRCTTAATTAGAGCTCTATTTTTTTATCTTTTTAAAACATTTCTCTCCTTTTTTGTGGGGKGGAATATAGATGGGAAATTAATGAAGTAATTTTCTCCATAACATCCATATACAGCATATACATGCTAAAGTAGGGAAGGAATGTAAATTGAGCATTATCTCATCACTGAAATGGAATGACAAAGTGTTGAACTTGGGAGAAAAAAAATGAAATTAGAACCTAGCAGGTATAATAAAATAACAAAACATTCCAAATGCAGTTATTTTTCATCTGTTATAAACTGACAGACCTTTCTTTGTTATATGTTCTAAGTAAATGAAAGTAGACTTTTTTACGTGTACAAAAATTCTGGTCATTTTTTTGTCACAAAGTAACAGAAAATACAGAATCCATATATATATATGTATATGTATATATATATGTATGTAAATGTATGTATATCTATAAATGTTCAAATATGTATTTTTGAAGGTCATCTTAAAAAGTTGTTGAAAGTTTTAGCTCCAAGCCAAATGATGTCATTTCATTCTCATCATGGAGCAGTCTAGACAAATAGGCGGCAGAAAGTTAGTGCCCTAAACTACTGTGCCATCTGGTGCTCAATTGCTACTCATTTTAATGATAATGGATCTATGATGGATCCATGCCAACTTACTACAGCTTGAGATCTAAGCCAAAAAACTTACAATATTTCATAAATAATAGCCCAAGAATAAAACTTCTATCTTACTTGTAAATATCTTGAAAACATTTTCATTTTTAAAGAAAAATAATCGTATCTATCTAGCAAAAGCAGTGAATTCTGGAATGTGCTTTYTGGAAGTTACAAAGCACAGGCAGCATCTGCTGAGATTCCTGTTGAACCTTAGATCTAAGCATACACAGGAGTAGCTACCAGAATAATGCCCTAGAAACCCAGTTCAGTTCCCATTAGACGCAATGGCAAGCGTTGTCTTCAGCATTCAGTAAGGGAAAACTCATGACCTATATATTTGTCACTCAGTCTTCATTATAACAGCAAAAAGAGATWTATTTTTTAATTTAAAAAAGAGGCGGAGGACTTTCATGGAGTGTTTTTCTATAAAAGATTTTCTGTGAAGTGCTTTACAAAAGATGTTCTTTATTGTTACAGRGGAGAAACTGAGGCACAGAACTGTGATGTGAGTTCCCAGCATTACCCAGAGACAAGTCTCCTGGGGATGAGACCAGAAAAAGACATCAGGTCTTCTGCAGTCTTTTCACTCAGTGTGCTGGCTCTCTCATCTAAAATAACATCCATTCCGTTTTTTCACTGTGATAACATGTAGCCTATCTATACTCCTGAAATCCTATGGGAAAGTTCCCACTGGAGAAATCTTTCAGAAGTGCCCACACAAGCCCTTCAGTGCTTTGGGTAGAATTGTACACTTAGAATGAAAATTACTAGTTTTAGTGTTCTAAGATATGTTTCAAAATGCAGTTTCTTTCCAGCAGCACAGAGCGATCAGAGAAACTGAATGTCAGGGTCCTCAGAACATGATCACTTATTAAAAAAAGAAAGATATCTGCTCAGGGAACAAGTAATGTTATTCAAAGGAAACTCATGCTGTTTATTGAGAATACTGAAAAAATTCTTTTTAKTGGTTATGGATCTTTTTCTCTTATTTTTCATCCAGTTTCTTAAATCTGACTTGCAGTGTTATTAGCTTACCTTGTAAAGTTGGCAGGCTGGTAAAGGGTTGAGTTCCATAAGAAAATGGCATTTTCCTATCCTCTSGGATTTTTATCAGTTAGCAAGAACAACAATGGCAGCAAGGTGAAGATTGGTAGTGATTTATAAAAAACAACAATAATGTTATAGGAGTAATCATATCCATAAAAATGCCAATATTTTATCTCGATGTTGTTGAAGCTGTAAAGAAGACAGTAATTCATACACTGTGCACTACATGTGCAGCCTCTGATGCTACGAGAACTCATGTGGACACATCCATATATCAAAAAAGGCTGAGTCAGTATCTTGAAATCTTTAGGACTGCATGTTAAACTGAAATATTGCTCATAAGTTCCTTGATACAAAGACTGTATTTGTTTATGGTGTCAGTGCAGTGCCCTACTAACTTCTAGTGCAAATAAAGACTCTCTTGTTTTGTTTCCGAGGGCCTTGAGTCCAAGCACTGACAATATAGTGAATTAGTCCCCTTAAAGTCAAGGGGAATTCTGCTGTTAACTTCAGCAGAACCGAGACGTTACCTGAAATCTAAGAAACTTTGAAGAAACAAGTACCAATCATTCAGATGTAGAGAGATGGGGGGGAAAGCCTGTATCCTCTAGGAGTTTGKTGCAGCAACATACATGCAGAGTTGAAGCTCTGTGTGCATATATATTCCCWTTTAAGCACTAAGCAACCTACAGTCCAAGTTTGACTTATCTCTCTGTTTATCATAGCATAGTTGTGGCTCATTAGCAGTCATGAACTGTTTTATGCAAAACATTGCAATACTCCCGGTTGAGAAGGGGAAAGGGCTGACTGAAAATAAAAGACTCCTAAAGCTTTCAAAATATTTAGGAGATGAAATCATTGCTTTGTTCAAAATGAATGGTATAAGACAGAACATTGCAGCTGGTTTTCATTCTGCTATTTCAGAGCATGAGCACAGTTCTTGATAAAGCCTCTTGATTTAATTAATATATACTTGCCTACTACTGAGCTGCAATATGGAAGAAAATCTGCTGCAATATATCTTTAAGGATTCAAACAAAAGTTGTAGTAAATGATGCAAGAATTACCAGTGATGTTTTTTGATTTATTATGCAGGAGATGGTTACAATGATCCTGTCTGGCCATACAACCAGTTACAGAAATCTAAGCACCAGCTTCCTCAGGAAAAACATGCTTACATGCTTAAAAAGTGCATGGTTGCTGACAACAGTGACTTCCTCCTTGACTCTGTATTCAGAAGGGAACAGCTCCATCCATTCGTTCATTCCTAAACACTGACTTGCACATTAGCAGTTTAATGTTTGGTCCCATGCTTTTACCATTGGACCCTTGAAGCTGTTTTTTTTTCATAGAACTCGTAAAGGGAGTCAGCATCTTTCACTGATGTTGTGGCCTTAAACACACGAAAGAAWCTAGGAGAGAACAAAGAGGTGCCCATCATGTCGACTTTATACTTCATATAAGACATAAGCAAAAATTTTATTTCCTGATTTCCAAGGAAAGTAAAAGTCTAGCAACACTCTGTGATGTTCTAGCCCTTCTACAAGGTTTGAAGAAGCAGGAAAACTGTTAGATCAGGATCTCAGCTGTACCACGAGTGCCATGTAATGCCTCAGAAAACAGCATACACTGCTACTGCCCCTGGGGTGAATGTAAGAGCAGAAGCTAGCATGAACCTTCAAGCCAAAGGAGACAGTTATGATGTTCTAGTTTTGCATAACATGGTCAAGGATGATGTGTTCTCATCAGGACATGAACCTAGGCTCCAGATTTAGCACCCTTTTGGGTGCCCCTTTGGAGCTGGTGCTTTGCTATAGTGGTTCAGTTTTGAGTGCCAGACTCTCTTGTTTGTGTGAGGGGAGCCAAACTTGTAGTAGCTTTCCTCTCCCTCCTTTACTTCACCTTTCTTTTTATATGCAACAACTTGAGCTTTGAGCATTAGTCATAACTAGGGGCAATGGGAGGCCTATGATGTTCCTTATCTTCTCTAAGAAATGGGTAGATGATCTAGTCTRTGTCAATTGGACCACACCAAAATAGAGCATCCCCAAATAAAAAGTCATACATTAAGCACTTCTCATGGAGGAAGATGTCTCAGCATTTAAGCTAGGGCTTAACTCAGAAGTAGCTATCATGTCCTCAAAACAGGCAGTGATAGAGAATCCATCCCATCCCATAGTAAGTTATTGCAGTGGTTCATTGTGATCAGTCATGGGGAAAGGAATAGATACCTGAGAATTGTGCCCAGTAGGCCAAGCCTAGCCCCAAGGAAAATTCTTTTAAGTCCACATCAAGAGGTTTGTAAGAATCACAAGTGCTTTTGAACAGCCAGACAGCTAGCAGCTGGAAAACATCGTTAGCAGCTGTAGACAGGCAACAACCAGTGATACTAGCTGCCAAATCCATTCTGAGTGTTGCCTAATCAGCTAGCTGAGGCTATTCATGAGCAGAATTGGAGGCTACAGTAGATAAGTCTGAACACAAAAGCTGTTACAGTAGAAGATTTGTACTGAGTTGCTGGATGGGGAATATAAATTGGGTGATATTCAGAGTCCCTGATTTTTTTTTTTTAATGAAAGAATTTTGAGGTTTACAGATTTGACAGAAAGAAAATTACTAGTATAAGTATCTGCACCTACAGTAAGGCATTACATGTATGGAGTGAGATGCCTAACACTGTTTTTTCCATGGTATCATAGATATAATGATATTTTTCTCCCCTTAAGGCAATGACAGAAGCTGTGTTATAGGTGCTGACCAGAAAGAAAAGATATTAAAATCATTTGCTTTAAAGCCTAATAGCTTTCGYGTAACACTCTGCTTTTTGACTTAATTATCCATTCCTGTCAAGGTATGTCTGTAATATGAGGTTTAAATTATTGTTTGTGTACAATAGAAACTGATTTAGAACCAAGCTCTSCAAGGAACTTCCCCATTCCGTAGGGAGCTCACATAAGGCAAATTTGCTGCATCCTCCAAGAAAACAGAGGGGAGCTCAGTGATTTCTCTTACACCAAYCCCACTGGACCAATATGGAGTCATTAAGTGATGCACAGTTGTCAGTGCAAGTGCTCTCTGTATCCTAAGTACTTTAAGAAAGTACTCAAAGGTGTCTGTGGCCAAATGCCAAAGTACTTTTGGAGACTGGTGTCTTAATTTCCTCTGTGTGGTGCCTCAAGAAGTTACCTCAGCATATTATAGCTCAGCATTTCCCTTCACTATGTACCAAATCTATAAGGCATAAAATAGCTTTTAAAAGCATCACTTTTGGTGATTTTTAAGATTGGAATGTTTAACATATAATTACTTCCTCTTTTAGATAAATCACCGTAAAAATTGAATTTCTTAATTATACAGATATTCCTCAGCTAAACTAATTCTGAAATTCTTAAAATAGAAAAAATTGTACATTTTTTTTAAGGATAACAGTATTCTTAAACAGTGTTTCAAATGTAGCCATTTATTTGCAAAATTTTCAGCAAAATAAAAGTATTTTTTTTTTAAGGATAACAGTATTCTTAAACAGTGTTTCAAATGTAGCCATTTATTTGCAAAATTTTCAGCAAAATAAAAGTATTTACATTCTCTCAAAAATCCCGTAAGTCTTTGAAATCTATTTATAGTTTATTTTCTGTGCCATACTTTTTATGTTGCTATGGAAAACAGAGCAAAGGAAGTGGTTAGTGACAACTTCTACACCTCATGGTAGTATTACCAGAGTAGGACTGAAGAAATAGTGGCAGAATTGGGATATTTATGTTTCTATGTGGCATCCTGAAACGTATTTTTAACTTAGATGAGGCGAATCACGTGGGTGTTATGTCTCTTGTGAAGGAATCAGAAACATGATATTCTGGGCATTTGGGCATTGTGAAGGTCTGATGAAAGTCTGTGATCTTAAGAATATAGCAGAATATAGTATCTCCTGCCACCGCACAGTTTTCAAAGGAAGCGGCTCTAGGGTTTCAGCTACTCACTCCGTCAGTAAGARTTTGAAGTGTATTGGAGAGAACCTGCTGGCTTTGCTCATGCCTAGGAAATGGGAATCTGATTCAAGCTGGTATAAGATAAAATCTGGCAAAGCTGTGAATTGAACCCAAGCTTTCAGTGAAATCTGAGTAAAAAAATGCAAGAAAGACTAGTCTAGAAAGTACCAAAATCAAGTAGTTAGGGTGAGGTGGTTGGTAATTCCAGTGTTTCTGAGTTGGAAGGGCAGGCATTACTGCCCTTCAGTAACAGCTGATCTGAAGAGTGTAAAAATAATTGGGTAACACGTTTCAGTTATGTTCAAGTGAAACGCTATGCTACTTTCCCTCCAGAAAGAGCAAACTTTCTATGAAGGACAATCATTATATGCCAGCCTCTCTGTGAACCCTGTTCTGTTTTAAGGAGAAGTGGATGTGAAATTTTGCTTCACTTCATATGTATTGAATTTGACGGTGCATTTAAGAAAAAAAAATATCTTTGTAAATTGAGTTTAGTTTCWGAATTGCTTGGAAGGGGGCAGAATGATGCTATATATTATATTTTCTTGCACTGAGTAATTGTACTGAGTGGGAGGAGAGAGGAAGGAAAGAAGAGAAGGGAAGGAGAGCAGGTGTAGCTTTATGTTTCATGCTCTGTCCACACATTACGTGGAGAAAGATACCTTAATTCAAAAGAACAGCTTTACCTTATGGGATCAGGAGAGCAAAATTTAATGAGCTTGTTCAGCTTTATAACTCTGTGATTCTAATGAGAGCCTCTGGGCACTGCTGTTCTATGTCAGGATATTAGGAAGTGGTGCTGGTATGGACTGACAGTTTGAGCTCCGTTTGCCTCATGGTGGGGAGAAGGGTTTAAGGAATGTCTTGTTAATCTCTTTGCTCATTGCTGTGCCCCCAGGAGAAAACAGGCTGTGAATTTGGTGTCTCCATGGCTTTTCTCATCCGTGCTGCCATTAGCACTCACTTGAACATCTAATTCCTAGCTCTAAGTGCAGCAGAATGCCTGTCCCCCGGGCTCAGCCCCCCCTGCTTCCCTCTTCCAGAGGCAGCACAAGCTGCGCTTTTGAGATGAAGAACTTTTCTACCTTTCTCTGCTCCATCTGCAACAGGATTTTGCTGTTTGAATGATTTCTTTTTAATCGATATGCATTTTGCCTTTGCATTATTAGATGGCATCAGCTAGCTGGAGAGAGATTACTTGTTAATTTGGTGATCCTGTTTCTAAGCTTTAAAACTTTTCTTAGTGCAGATTTACCTCACAATTAAGGAATCCACTTTAAGGGATTGGTGCAAAAGTGATTGTTGAAATTTGGACTGGCTATCTGGAGCCACTCAATAGCAAAATTGAGCAATGTGAAGACTGACTTTAGTTAGGTTGGCCTCAAGCAGCTCTGAAGGGTTGTGCAGTGCAGTTTAAGCAATMCATTTATCTCCACATTTACTATGCCATCTATATATGGTGATTAACTTTGTTGTTAATWATTTGACTATGCAGTCAGATTCTGGCACTGGTGAATAGCACGTCTGCTGCATGGAAATGTTTTGGCAATTAAGAACCAATTAAATATGGCTCATTCTACTGTTCCACCCTTCTTATACTGTTCATGGACAAGACTCTTATGAGTGAAATATTTAGGATCTATTAAAAAAAAATGGAGTGTCTTGATTTAGCTCAGATTGAATGTATTTTCCTTTGCACTGAAGGCTCCTTGAAGGATGAGAGTTCAAGGGACGTTGCACCATAAAACTGGCTCAAAGAGMAAAAAAAAAAAAAAAAATCAAAATTGCTTCTAAATCATGTATGGATTCATTATCACTGGGTTAATGATGATAAAAAAAAATGTTCAGTCAAGTATTTGAACACTAGCATGTTAGGTTCACCAAACTGATCCAATAGAATTAGCAACAAAATTACGGGGCTCCTGGCATTATCCACAATCATCCTTACCATATTTTATTTCTATGTTTGGCTTGGCAGGAATTCTCCAATGAGATATGAATCACTTGACCCGTTTTTATATCATGTCTTCTGAGAGGTCTGCAATTAAGAACCATCAGTTAGACAGATGGCACCTTAAAACAATGAATATCTAGGAACGCTCATTTGTGTCATGTTGTCCTTCCTTTCTTTTTTTTTGCGTATTGAATACTGTTATCCATATATTGATGGGGTTTATGGGACCATTATACTGCTCTTTGTAAAGTTCCTAGTGCAGTGGGATCTAGTTTCTAGTGCAGTCTGTTGATTAGGGYCCGTGCAGATATCCACAATAGATGTAGCAGTAATAACACTAGAGACAAGTGGTGGTAGTTTAGCAAACAGGTGATGAYTGCAACTGTTAAGAGAAAGATGAATGCAATATCAGAATCTAATAACAGCCAGAACAACCAGAAAGTATTGACCTGTCAGCCTAATTTTTACTTTACAATTTGTTTAAATTTTATAGTTGTTATGGGAAACATTAAATGGAACAGAAGTAAATGGTATGTGGAATACCCTAAAACTCTGATCACAGGTGATGGCTATAGAGTGAGCTCTATAGRGGCTTGGTAGATGCACAGGACTTARAGCGCTGGAATTTTGTYGGCTGTATACTGCCTATGTGCTGGTKTATTGGCTTGCAAATATAGGTGCCACAGCAGGATAAATAGTAAAGTGGAGTCTTGGTGAACAAAGACAGTGTAGAGGATGTCTGCTTAGTAATGGATCTTTCAGTCCCACAGAACTAAATCACAGTATCTTGGAATTCAGTGATATTTTTGCCACACCTTTTGTTCTAGAATCAGATTTTTTTCCTTAGACAATTTAGCAAAGTGTTGTCTAAATAGCTATACTATATGGTGTATTGAAAAAAAAAGGTATCTGCTGGCACRTAGCAATCATTGAATAACTCTTAAGTAGACAGTTTTAAATGATGTGAGAATCAAATATGCAGTAATTCATCCTGGGACTTGTTCTTTTCAATATATTAACTAATGAATGACAAGGAGAGAAGTGTAAACACCAAGTTAATTAAATCCTCAGATGATATTGGGCCAGGGAGGATAGTATGTTTCAGAGCAGATGGGCTGAAATTTCAGAATGATCTGGCAAGATTCAGGAGGGGGACAGAAGGAAAGAAAGATGAGTTGGAATATGCAGAAATGTCAGGTAGTTCACCAAGAGAAAAATTATCATCGTCAAAGAACACTGACATTGTGAAAAATAAAAGTTAGGATCATTCTTAGCACTTTATAATAGCCTTTTATCTGAGTGTATCAGAATATTAAGTTAAACTTTCTCAGGTTTTGTGGAGGATAAGTCTGAGAAGTGTTGCAACCTTGTCTCACCAATTGAGAAAGTGTATAGCTGAGGATTTTAATGACATTTTGTAAATAGGTTAGCATGAAAATGATGGGACTAAAAGACAGGACTTCTCTTTCTGTCTAACCAATCATAATTAGCATTTGAGGTCAGACCTYGGACACAGTCCTGAGCTCTGCATTTTATGATGACGAAGAGTCTGACGAGGATCAGCTCAACCAGTTTGGAGCTGCAGGACACTGATTTTGTACAAGAAACCTTTATACCATGCCTCTTTAGAGCAACAAAACCAGCCACACGCAGTGTGGTCTTTCTGCATATACACAGAACAACTTTAGGGTGCCCAGTTAATAGGTTCCCATTAACTCGTATTGGACCTACGTCAAAAGCCACAGGGATCCCCCAGCACGGTGCCTGAATCAGGGCTGGATATGTTCTGCCTGGGATGTTAGACCTCTGTTCTCTTCAGTGTTTTACAGTTGCTTTGCCCTACAACAATATTTTGCACCCAGTGCGTCACAGCCCTCAGAATATTTATGAAAAGTAAGGATGGGAGTGATTATGAGAGGAATTATATATTTAAAGTGCCTAGTGTGAGCTTAAATCCTAGTCCCTGCTGTCTATCTCTTGTCAAGTCTCTTGCTCATCTGTCTTGCTCAGGGTCACCTCTCAGCTTCTTAAGACTCGTAGAAATGTTAAAAATAAGATTCCCTCTGCTATCATGGATACTCTTAAGAGTACATATAAAGGTAAGAGCATATAGGAATTTAAAGAATTTAAGGGATTAAGAATTCTTTATTTTGAATTAGACATTAATAACCCAAGAGGATGGAGGGGTGTACAGAGGGATCTTTGTATATCTAGAAAGGTAATAAGAATGACACTACCTCCTATGAATAATGATGCCATTATATAGAGCCTTGGCAGGACTGAAATTGGAACACTGCATAGAATAATGGGCCATTCACTGTAAAAACCAGAACTGGAAATAAGACGTTAAAGCAYATTCAGAAAAAAACAATGAAGAAGTCAAGCTGGTCAGGGCTAGATTGAGCTCATCTATGATGTAATGCAGTATATTCTCTGGTAAYTTGATAAACTTCTGCCTATGGATGTGTATGCTGACTCATTTATAGGCTTATGTCAACTTTAGAAAATCCTTCTCCGAGTTAGGTGATCTCACCTTTAATCTGCCATTTTATTATGCCTATGTATGGTTCACTAGCTTTCAGCAGGTGTTCTTTCTTTCCGTTTTTGCCTTGCCAGTTTTGTATATTCCTTTCTGGATAAGAGGCTGTCAGCCTAAAGAAATGAACTTGCCTGACCATCTCCAAACATCTGGAAGGCATTTGAAGTTGCCTTCTGATTATCTTGCAGACATCAGTCCTTAGCTGTCAGAGCTGTGCTTAGAGAAATTCTTTGTTGGCTTTCTGGCAGCTAAGTTTGAATGGAGATGTTTTACAGATCCCCAAACCAGTAGCACAGCTTTTTTAATTGCTTCAGGAAGCTGTTCTGAAGGAAAGTTACTCTGTAGAGGCACATTCACTGGACTGTATAGGATCTAAGACTCGTGGAGAGCATCTTTCCTTAAAAAATAGGGTGACTGTGAGAGACGTTTTCTTATAAAAAGTTTTCCAGAGAAAAGATGGGATTGTATGTGGACTAGATTGCTTTGCTTACTCAGCTTGCAACCAAAGACAGAGAAGAGACAGTAGTTGGACAGGACTGTTTTTTTCTTGGGGATTTAGTTTTATATTTTAGGTAATGTAAGTGTGCTTAGTTTTACTATATATTTTGAGGATCCCATTTTGTTCCAGGATTAACCATGTCATTCAAWCTGCAGAATTTGCTGTATGACTTGTTCTTCTTTATTTTTCTTCTTATCCCTTTCACTTTGTAATCTTCATCTCTGCTTAGGCTGGTCAGAAGAGCCTGAACTGGCTGCACTTGGAATGGGTTCTGCTATGCCTGACGTTGTCTCAGACTGATATGATGTCGGCTGTATCTTTTAGTGCTCCAGTGAGCTTCCTCTCTCTTCTTCTTTTGTTTCCACAGATACCTATCTAAGATTTTAATTTCTGCACTTATCATCCTTGAGATATGCCACAGATGTGGGCTTTTCTGTCATCAGCCTTATGTATCAGGTATACTGGAGCTAGCCTGGGATATCCTTCAGGCAGCATGGACATCTTGTTAGAGGGGTCTACTCTTTCCCCCAGCCTCTACTTGCAAAAAGAGTATTTTGACCTTTGATTTAATGTAGACCCTCCCCCCCCCAAAAAAAAAAAACAAAAACAAAAACATATTTTTAAGTGCAGAGCAGCTGCCTGGGGTCTACTTCTTCACCTAGCTGTCCTAACTGGCAGGCTTTGCTGAGTCCTAAACTCCCATGTAAACTGGCTGTTCTTCTTTTTTAACTTTTTTTTTTTTTTTTTTTAATATTAAGCACTGCCTGAAGGAACCGCATTAGACCCCTAGTACTGATTAAAAGTGTCAAAAAAGCATATGTAATAATGAGATGTGAAAAACTTGAAGTGGCACCTGAAATCAATGGTCCAGCTGCTTACCCATATCCATACTACCCCTGGAGACACATGCTGCAGGCACTTCCAGCAACCCAGTGAAGCAGGAAATCTTGTTCTAGTGAGCAGCGCTTTACCAACAGAGCAAGAGGGCTCACTGCTAAAATCATTACTTTTTGTAAGATGGACCTGTGTTACCTGCTAGACCTCAACATGGCCATCAAGGACAAAGGTATAAGCAAGAAGAAGCTTGCTCTAGATATTAAAAGGTGGTAATTGATCACTCTAAAGCAAAAATACCATTTGCAGTGAGATGGGCAGATAACTGCTGTACCAATTAATGAATTGTGCAGAGACCTGGCTAACATCTTCAGTCTATCTGTGGTTGCTAGTCTGAAGCAGCATGTTACAGCTTAATGTTATAACAATGTAAACTTTCAAAAGGCAAGTTATAATAGGTGGTGCAGCCATTACAAATAAAACATGCTTCTGTTCATTTTACGTTGTTAGCTGAGACCAAATTGGTGAAAGACAAGTTTACAGAAAGGTGAGGAACTTCACAGAATAGACATTGTATTTGGTAAGGAAATAAGTAGAAAAATTATTTTTTTGTTAAAATAAAATTCAGATGTGTAATCTTTTATCCAAGGAATACCTTTTGGAAACATGTTATAAAAATGAAAGTAAAAAGGCTGTCATGAAGAAGAATTAATACAACATTAATTAACAGTATTGAATGAACAGTTTCGTAAAGAAAGTACACGTACTTCTTTGAGAGAACAAAGTTGTCTGAATACATAATTCTACTTGATTATAGTTCTTATAATGGTTTTAAAGACCTTTTTAATGCAGCAATCAAACAATCTAAACTGTTGCTTCTCTCTTGTGATAAAGTCAGCAATGAGTAATAAGAAATATGGGCTGTCCATAAATACATTTGGACAATATTTAAACAAYTTTATTCAGCTCTGAGGAAAATGAACTTGGCTGGAGATAAGCCAACAGTAGTCTGCTGTTTGCCTTCAGACAGGAGTCTGTCCTAAACAAGGAAGGGCCATACTAACCAAAGGATTCATCAACAGTGTAAATCCRCTTTTGTTGCCTTCGGTGGAAGTTCTATCTCTATGCTCTTTTGAAAATTTCACTCCTAACTATCAGGTTCCTTTATCCTCCTCCTCACCCCTCTGTCCAGCTTTTTGCAGTACTTTTATACTGCTTTTGGTGCTGTAGCGTTCCAGCCAGCTGTAGTGGGATCTACTTCTCCTTGCATCTGCACYGTAGCTCA
Organism: Rhea americana; assembly: GCF_003343005.1. Taxonomy (NCBI): domain Eukaryota; kingdom Metazoa; phylum Chordata; class Aves; order Rheiformes; family Rheidae; genus Rhea; species Rhea americana. The sequence goes on from NW_028186239.1 coordinate 499,316, forward strand.
TAGAAAGCTGAGGATCCCATCTTAAGGTCTGAGTACAAACCGTTACACACTCCGACACTAATGCATACGTGTGAATCTCTTTTTCCTAAAACTATCTTTTGGCATTGACAGTTCACTTCCCCCCTTTTTTTTCTTGACAAAGACATGAAAGGAATCTAGAACCTCTTAATTCAAAACCAGGTGGGAAAAAGTGCAATTTAGACTGTACAGAAGCAACTTTATCCATGAAAATATAAGTGTCTATTCCAATCTTTACTTTCTTGCCCTTGTCGTCATACCTTGAATATGTTTTTTCTTTCTTGTATGCCAAGGATGTTGCATAAATGGAAACTCTTCCATAGTCATCTCTGGGCTCCTTGGGAGCATAACAAACTGAAAAGCAGGTGACTTCATTTACTTTTTCCCAACTAGAGAGAAATAAATCGAAATGAGATGCTTTAAAAGCAATGTCTTAACTAGAATTTAAATAATAATGGTAATTTGGCATGTTTCTRTGAGAAGAAAATCTGATGCTAATTGCTTCTGTGGGCTTTTAAGCTATCTACTTCTTGATAATTGAATGTTGTCACAACAGATAAAGAAAGCAAATTCTGTGGAAGAGAGTAGAGAACTTCTAGAAGCTCTAGGACATGTTCTAAGAAAAAAGTATGTTTGAAGTTGAAAGGAAAAAATGTGCATAATCAATCAGAAATTGAGCTAAAGCTGTTTAAAAAAAGAGAGAGGATGTTTAATGGAATCTGAATTAGAATAATACTTTTCTAGCTCATGGAAAATAGTATATGAAGTTAATTGGACCCACTGGGTTTTATAAATTTACTTGTTTAGGGGGCTGCTATTTTCTTTAATGAAAGCATCATCCTTCACAATGTCAGGAGAACACAAGGGAATCTCTGAGCTCACATGCCAGATGTCACATTTAGTTACACTTATGRGCCCTGAAAGCCATTGTAGTTTTGGAAATCCATCGAAACCAAGGATGGTGAGCTGTGTTCAGTGGTGGTTCTTCATCTGTAAAAGGCTATTGGTACTGCAGAGGTGTCAATAATCAAAAGCCTTCTGCAAAAATAATGTCAGAGTATGCTTTTTTATTTGAAGTTTAAATAATGGCATAAAGTGTCATGTGTTGTCTTAAAAAGATGAAGCAGCTGTGTGTTTCTGCTGCAGAAAATATTTGAAATCTTCGATAGCAATAAGTACAATGTCTTTGAAAAGTGAAATCATATAATTTGATGTAATTTGATTCTTACTGCAGCAGTCTGTAAATACTGGTTACTGAGCCTTCACTGAGCCTACAATACTGTGTATTGTAACTCTTCTCTGTCAGTTTTTGCTTTCTGTAAGCCTAGCATATGCAAGATTTGCATACAAGGTTCAGAATTGTGTGGTTTCCAGTATTTATCTATATTGTCAAGGTGCCCCGAAGAGCCAGTCATGAATCAGGAAGCTATTCTGATACATGAAGTCACACAGCAGAGAGAGTATCCCAACCAAATCAAATTAAACTTGAAGAACAGGAGACAATGGAGGGATATAGTCTGACAACGAAATTCAGAGAACAGTGAGACAGTACTGGGCCAACGTATGACTGAGCTGTGGAAAGCATAGCAGCAGCCAAACTGCTGTCAACCTTTGGTTTATTCGTTTTTAGATATTACAGGAAAGAGAAGTCTTAAGAAGAAATTTGGAGGGAGATAACGAAATAGCTCTGCAGATGTTTACAGAGAATACCTCTCAGGCATGAAGGGCAGTGTGGGAGGAACGTGAAGATACTTGTTTGAATATTTATCATGTGGRGGTGGAGACTGGAATTGGGGGTTATCAGAGGGAAGTGGTGGCATCTCTCTGGTGAACGAGACGTGAGAGGAGTTACAATGTCAGAAGAGCATAAGGAGACAGTTTTAGCCACCTGAAACTTGATTCTGTAGAGTTCTTAGACCATATCCATCATTATAGGGCTGAGCTGAAGTTTTGGTAGGACAAGCTAAAAAGAAGGACAGATATGGGATGGGGTTTGTTTACCTGTTTTTATTTATATTCTGGGGAGACGTTTATCCAAAACCTATTCAAGGCAATGAGACAGGCTCTTCATAGGGAGTCAGTGGTGGAATTCATCTCCAGTTGAAGGCATCTAAATATAACTGTCTGTGTGTGAATCTAAGCTATGATTATGTCAGTGGAGATCTAGTTGCCTCAGGCTAGGTGTCAAGTGCCATTTTAGTTCTGCTGCCATTCCAGAGGGACACAGATCTCTAAGGTCTTACTGGGTTAATACAGCCAGTAGACATAGAGAGCAGTTGGTCATATCCTGAATCTCTCTSTAGGCTCTGTTGACTGTATTGCCTACATCTCTGTTGACTATTATGGGGGCTGATTGAGTATGCTCACATGAAGATAACCACATTTAGGTGTTAATACCAAACTGAATCCTGCTCCAAGGATATCAAATCTCATATTGCTGGATGAAATTCTTATTCTATTTATGTTGGTATGAGTTTAGCCACAGATTTTAACAGCACTAGGACTAGGACTTCACTTTCTGGATTTTATCTAGTGCTTAGCATCCAACCATTTTGTTCAGCTTACAAATGCTGATACTTTTGAAACCAAAATTTCCTGTAAGGTCTTGCATTAACTCCTTCATCTCTCTGTTATTGCACTAATAGCCCTGATAATGTCTCACAGTACCTCCCTAAGAACCACAAAATAAGCTAAGACATAATGTCAGCATTTACAATTGTGGAGTACAAAATACACATTAAACTTTTCTAAGAGCACCTACATACTGCAGCAAATCATGGCCCTGAAATTCCAGTCTAGCAGAGGTGTGGACAGGTACCTCCACACATCACTGTGCAGTTCCTTATGGAAGATAATAACATGGGTCTTGAAAGCTGCCTCCAGCCATGAGACTGTTAATTGGCTCTGGGAYAGCCTGCTTGTGCAGTTTTACTGCTCACTACTATAACAAGCTTTCCTGATGTTTGCTGGGATATTTCTGCATAGCTGTACTGCAGAATATGTGTGCTTTACGTAGAAAAGAGATATGTAAAACAGATATCTAGAAGATGTTTTTAATACTGTATTCTTCTGTTTTTGTGATATATTCTGTTTTGAGGATCTTTTTTGTGTTTGTGATCTCCAAAATTATGCCAGAATAATTGAGAGCACCCTTAAGACTGGAAATGAATACATCTGAAAAGAATGCTTTATTTGAATTTGTTTGCCTGAAGGGGAAATTTCTAAACTTTTACTAAAATTCCATTCCTTCCCTTCATTTTAATTAAATTAAAGCTGGGGGCTTGGAGTGAATAGTATGGTAGTGAGATATATCTGGGACCAAACTCAAGAAAAAAAGTTACCTCACTGCCGTTGGCTTGCCTGCCTTATTATCAAACACTGTGAGATTTCGTTTGCAGTAATGAACTTCTTTTATGCAAAACTTCTCATTACTACCAAATAAAAGGAGGAATATATTGACAGGAAATGCAAGTTGCATAATCTCGGTGCCAGTCCATGTTTGAATGGCTGTTCTGTTTGTCACTGCTCGATTTTATATGGCACTAGGGGACTTTTTTCCCCGCTGACTTGAATAAAAAGGATCAATTCCTAACTGACCATCTCCAACAGTGTATCAGAACCACGTTTCTTTTAGTTACAAAGTATCCCCATAGTAAACTGGAAATAATATCATATGTTATTCATACAAAGTTCAACAAATTTTTCCAGGCAGATTATGTTAACCTTGGAATCAGTGTTTTCAGGCAGTCCTGTAGAATGAGTTAATGCAGTAGCAATATCCCTCTAGCTTTTTCTCTATTTCTCTTTCCTACTCTTGGATTCRGTGACTTCTGGCTGTTCTGTGCTGGGCCACATGCAGGCACAGCAGGAGCCGCTTGGCTTTTCTGACTATATTTGCTGTCCAAACAACCCCTCTTCACCCCCACAGAGGAAGAAGCGGTGGGCAGATAGAAGCATTTTGCAGGCCAGATCTGGCTAACAGATCACAAACTGGAGCAGTCTAACTACATACTTAGTTGAAGCTAATTTCTTGAATTTCCACTGCCATGGAGTTATGCATGTACTTGACTGATTTACAGTGACCAGATCCAGTTTTACTTGTTACAACTCCCTGATCATGTCAGTGCTGTTCAACGGCACTAAGACTTTCCAAGAATTGCTTGGTCCTTTGCAAGATCACAATTCAGATAGTCCTCAAGCTGTCAGCTCCACAGCAAGTCTGCTGAGTGGCTCCCACACTGTATAAGACTACTGTCAGATCAGCTGTGGTCATTTCTGGAAAATCTGCTTTGCTGGTTTACATCTGTTTGGTTTGCTTTTGTTTTTTCACCCCAAATGTTGGCTTTGAGTCTGTATATCCAGATCAAAGTCAGCCACTTGTGCAAAACGCAAAGCATTTCCCTCAGGCCTGTGCTTATGTGCTTAATACCTTTAGGAGTGATTTTTGCCAGATTTCACCAGCTAGGCAGGGTCTGGTTAGGGTAACACATGCAGGAGAAATATTCAAGGAGTGACAGAGGACTTCAGCTGCTGGGCTTGGTGATCCAGTACAGACTTTTTTTTCTTTTTTGCCCTATTAGTATCCCAAAATTAGATCTCTGTCAAGACATGTACGTTAGACTCTAACATTTGTGAACTTACCTCAAAGTGTCCCTGGACAAGATTCCTTTTCAAAAAATGACCTGCTTCTCTACGTTGCCCCTGCTGATTCTTTTAAACAAGATATACTTTTTTACCTCCTCAATCAAGCATTAGTGCAGTGGTGAGATGCTCTCTTAAAGCGGCTACTGCTGCACTCCACTCCACAAGTGGTTTCATTTCATTAGTGGAAAATAAACACTTCTTAAGCAAACGGGGATGAAACTGTTATGTTATAGAAAACATTTCAAGAAAAGACTCTTAAAGTTCTATTTATATGAGCTGTGTGCACATGTCCAGTTTAGTTTTTTCTTGGCTCCACTTTGCAAAAGAAAGTGCTTCTAAGTGAAAAGAAAAAAATGTTTTTCTGGTATTCTCATCATGCTGATACTAACATACCTGACGTTGAAAAGGCCTGAGATTCTTCAAGGAGACGTTTGTAGAATACTATAATGACTTCAGGATATAAAGGCAGAAATAAGAATAAACATATTCAGGTTGTAGATTGATTAGTTGTGAATTTTAGTGATTAATTTTAACTATCTAAAAACTTATACTACCAGACCTCCTGTTGCTTTCTGGTGTTTCCAATGTTGATGGCCCAGTGTCTCCTCATTCTCTCTCCAGGTAGGAGAGCAAAACACAAGAAAGGAGTTATAAGTAACTCCTATGCCCTATAAGTAGGGCATACTTAGGAAATGGCCTGTTTGTTCCCAGACCCCTCAGAAAGTAGGTGCTTATCCATTTTTTGATAATATACCGTAGGAGAAGGAGCCTAGTGTATGAGGCATCAAGATGTCAGCAATAGCAGAGGTCTGGAAGAATTCTCCCAGAAAGTACCATATTCACCAAAGATACCCAGATAAGATGTTGTCTTGTCTGGTGAGATACCAAGGGTCAGRCCACAGAAGTAAAAACAATGGGATCTTAAATCATGGCTAGCAGCCAGCCTCAACAAGAAAGAGTCAGATAAGGGTTGGAAGACTTCTTCTAGGAAAGGAGAAGATCTCTTCTGCCTTTAATTTTCTGACCGATAATATAAAGAAGAAGCTTGTGCCTTGCTAGACATACAACATAACTAGCTTAGTTGCGTAATTGTACCAGTATGTGTGTGTACATAAATATATATGTTGGAGCTTTTCTCTGGAGTCATGCCAAAGGTTGATCTCAGTCAGCCTAGCTGTGAGCAAATACTTAGCTGTTGAACAGGGGAACCAGAGACAGCTGAACACAATGCTGGTCTCACCACACTGTAATGCATTCATTAGTTACCTAATATGTGGTAATTCAGTGAACCAGTCCTACCTGGAGTGGACCTTGACTAAATTTTCTGTTCAAGTTCTATATATAATACTTTATAAAGGTCAAATGACAGATGCAGTTAGTATCCTGTAGGTAGAATAGGGGTTATATGGATTTTATTAGAAAAATTACAGTCTGTAAATTTTAAGCTATCTATTGATGATCTTGGTCAGACTTTCAGCAGTATAGAAAAGACATGGAGGTCAAATCTGTGAAGGTGCCTGAAGGCCTTTTCAAATTGTCGTCAACTGACTTTCAGGTAGACTGWAATATTCAAAACAGGTTGGAAATGAGACTCAGTCTCCTAGTCACCAAATAATATTTAAAAACGGGTAGGTGAAACTGTCATAAGAATGAGAGGGATAAGTCAAAGAGAGGCAACGCAATGATCTTTCCTTTCTTCAGATATTTGATATGATCAGAAGATCAAGTTGGGACTCCAAGCAGCTCTGCATTGCAGCTCCAGCTGCAATATGAAGGATACAGCCATGTGCTGTTGAAGTACCTACCTAGAGACAGTTGCAATGCCTAAGACCATACAGTCAGTGTAAGAGCTGCAGCCTTCATGATACCCTTCATCACCTACCTGTCACCGATGACACTGAAACCATTTATATTCCCAGTACAGCACCATACCTTACCAGAAGAGATGAGAGAAGCTGCCTCATTGTACTGGAAATCTGTGAGATGTCAGTGCTAAGGCTGCCTCTGGACAGGAAGCAAAGAAGTGGATAGATATTAATTTGTTCCACTTTCTCACTGCAGGACAGATACATATCAGGTTTCCTCTGTTCCTTGGAGTCCCTTGGAAAGCATTACGGGAAACCAGGAAGAATAGATTTTTGTACTCTGTTGTTCATTTTAGCTCTGTCTGATGCTCAAGAAGTGGAGCCTCCTGGGCAGGATTAGCCRAACTGTTTGTCTTCCTGTTTATGACCAGCCAAGTTGTCATTGTTTCTAATGTAGCACTTTGCCCTCTAATGCCACATGTGAAGGGCAGTCAGTTTAGCCATCTACACTTGTCTAATTTAAAAATAACCTGTCTAATCTTGGAGTCTACTAAGAGATTTTATGTAACTGATAATTTTTCTTACCACCTGGGCATTAGTTTCTCACCACAGTCTTGATCCACATAAAGCTTCCCTGGAAAAAAGTTTTCATATTCTCATCCCCAAAGTAATAAAAATTTGAAACAATTTCTTATGAGGGCTTTCTCTAAAGGTCGTCTTCTTCTTCTTCCTACAGATTGTATGTGGATGGACCTTTTGGAAGTCCCTTTGAGGAATCCCTGAACTACGAGATCAGCCTCTGTGTGGCTGGAGGTATTGGAGTTACACCATTCGCATCAGTACTCAACACACTGCTGTAAGTAAGCTTAAGCCATTTAGAGCCATTTCTTCCCTAAACTGTCCTTATAGTGCAGTCAAATACCTTCAGAGGTGTTTAATACTTATATTAGTGTAGCATAAATGAATGCTTCCTTGAAGTGAGGTAGACAAATGAGAGAGCCTAAGACATCTCATATAGGTTATTTATCCCCAGAGTTCTGGCAGAGTTGTGCCAGTAAGGCMCATCAGCTGGGACAGAGGCATCCATCACATCACTAGCTTTTATGTGGTGCTACCAGCCTAGTCTATTGGAAATGTTTGTTTATGGTCACAGACCCTCTGGCTACATTTGTTCCCCTAGTCTCTGTTTAGACAAGGCTATGGACCATGATAGCAGGGAATTTTTAGAGTCAGGAAGCTGTGACAATCTTTCTGCTGGAAATGCAGGCCAGCTCTGCTGTTCCATTTGACTTTTGTAAATGTGTACACTTAGGATTTTAAAGGAAGAGGCTTGGATTTGGGTTTTAAAGGGTTTGGCTTGGATTCAGGTTTGGATGTTTAACTCCATTGGAAAAATTTAAATTTTAGGTGTGTCCTTTTCTTTTCTTTTCTTTTCTTTTCTTTTCTTTTCTTTTCTTTTCTTTTCTTTTCTTTTCTTTTCTTTTCTTTTCTTTTTCTCTCTTTTTGTTTTAATTTAGTCTTTGAAATTCCACTCAGATCAAAAATTTGATTTCTCATTTCTCTGTCACTCAGGCAATGTGATTCTCACTACATCCTACATCTTATGAAGTAGGATTGCTTTTATGATTGCTGTTGATTTTTTCTGTTGAAGTACTGGCTAAAAGCTGCAGTCACAGGTTAAGCACCCTAGTTTTATAGCCACTGTATAAACAGCCAAACAAAACAGTGAGCCTTAAGTATTTAAGGGCTGGCTGACTTTGGGAGGGTTTTACAATGTGCAGCTGAAGCATTTATTCCGAGATGAACATGCCAAAGGCCAGCTGTAACTCCAAAGTGATATTAAAGCCTCATTTTTAGGTGCTATGCGTGTCCTTCATCTAGGCTAGACCAGGCAGTGCTGAGCATTTCTGAAAATCATCCTTCTTTGCGTCAGCCCCACCTGTGTCATGGTGCAACCCACAAAGACCATCCTGGACTACTTTTTCCTTTTTCTAAAAGCATATTTGATCATCCTCTTAAAGAGAGAATGTGAAACATAAGTATATTTTTGCTGAAAGCCTGGAATCTGGAAGGATAAGCTGATCATTTTCCTCATGATGGATTATCTTTGATAATGTTTAGCAAAGATGTCACATATCAGAACGATGGACCAACAACGGGTAATGAGATTGCTGCCTCTATCAGTGTGTTATTAGAGGCAGTAAGAACTTGCACAGACATGCCTAGAAGCTTAATGTCCAGAAACTTTTTCAACATGAGATAAATGGGATCCATTTATCTGAATAAAGCTATAAATTGCCTTCCAGTCAATCCTGTAACCTGGTTTTGTTGCAAATCTTGCTTTGTGTGCTATCATATTATACATGGGGAAAAGTAATGGTCTTAGCCTGCTTTGCTTCTCAGTGTTTAGAAACATCTACAACAAGGCACTGGTTCACTGGATGATCTGCTTGTTGTTTTTGCCCTGGCTTAGAAACTGAAATTGGCAGGTGTGAAAATGCAAACTGTCTTATGATGCCAGTGTCATAGAACAGCGGGAAAATCCTGTTTTTTCATGGACATACAGTTCTGAAGGAGATCAGAACACAGTTTAAACTGAAAGTCATTTGTTTCTTGCTCAACTGTATTCCTGTTGTATGAACACGATTTAGTTCCAATTCCTCTCCTCCCCCCTACTTAACCTGTTGAACAAATCTGCCCTACTTTTAACAAATCATGACATATATTAGAGAAAGCTAGTGGCTTCCATGCAGAGGTGGTAAATAATGGYTGTTACAGACAGTGGTAACATTTAAAAACATGCAAGAAGTGTTGTATACATGTGGACTTGATTGTACTGGGAGAGTGCACGTTTATTGCATAACATGCCCTCCTGGAGGTAGACCCAAGCATGTATATCTGATTTGCTGTTTTAAATGTATGCTTGACTTGTTTAATGAAGTTTTTCATTCCAGCCTCCTTGTYCAGCTGATTTCTAGCAATGTTTCATTACTGAAAGTGGTGTTTTGTTACTGAGCTACAGCATTTCCATACAAAATGCATTGCATGTCTCTCTTCTTCTGTCTTCTTTATGAATGAAGACACTTATTTTTCTTGCTACTCTTTATAGTTATCTCATCCCATCTAATCAGATCCTTCCTAAGGGCTTCTGTTAGTATAAGCAATCAGAAAAATGTGCAGGAAATCCTACTGTGCAGGTCAACAATATGCAATCAGGACCTGAAAGGCACAGTACTTCACAATCTTAAAGGCCTTTCTTCTGCCCATGGGGATTTCATGCCAAAAGTGAGGAATTCTCAGCTCCTACATGCTGATGAGAGTGTCTCCACACTGGCTCTTCAGGCTTACAGTGGAGGTTATGGGGATAAGGCAGCCATTGGAGCCRTCTGTTACATAGATCCATTCGCACAGTATAAATGTTGGATATGGCAGGGACGGTAGAGTTTGAAATGATGCACAATGGATGTAGTGAGATGTATCATAAAGCTTTGCAACTGGGTTTGGTTCTTGAGACAGCAATGTGAAGTGGTATTTTCTAGTTGAAAATTATTTTAGGAGGAAGAAGGGGGAACTTTTTTGGGGGGGAACAATTGTTTAATTGTTCATTGGCCACCTCAGTGACCAGAACAACAACAAAAAACATCACTGGCACCTAAGAAAAGACTTGCTGGATATTCTTGCTTTGTTGAACTCATAAATCAGCAGGACTTTTTCATTTTTATTTTCTAACTCAGCTTGTTCTTGTCCTTCCTTTCTATTATATTTGTGTTTTGTTTGCATTAGAAAGCTGACATGAGAGTCATGTTTCCCTAAATGAAATGCCAGATTTTCCCCATGACAGCATTTCACTCCCCAGCATTTTCTGAGGACTGTAATATATCACGCAACTGCCTAAAACAGCAGAGCCCTTATTTGATTTAATCTGTGTGATTACGCAACAGTATTAATTATAATAAACCAGAGCTTATCACATATAATGGCAGAATTTAGTCCTAACATTATTGCCTTTGTCAATATTTTCCTCTTATGGACCATTTTGTAAACCTAATACAGAACTGACATAATACACTTGAACTTTGTTTTGAAATAGAAGTTTGATAATGATGCACAAATCTATRGTTTCAGCCCAAATCGTCTATATAGTTGAAAACTTCCTAATGCAGAAACAGTATCTGTAAAGGGTATTGGTTTTGTGCTGGAGATTTAGTATTCTCATGATCATCCTAATAGAGTACTGTAGTCATTTCAGTGTGCTGATGTGTTGTAGGATGAAAAACCAACTTATCTGTTGCCTTCTAATGGAAATTCATATTCCCACTAATGAATATAAAGCATCTTAGTTAATGTTTCTTTTTAAGTGGTAATTTTTAATTCCCCAAACATTTCATTTTCAAGTGACGGCTGGAAATGCTACAAACTCAGAAGACTCTACTTCATTTGGGTGTGCAGGGACATTGAATCTTTCCGCTGGTTTGCAGATTTGCTCTGTATGTTGCATGACAAGGTAATGGATGTTGCTTGGAGGGATACCAACAACTTAATGAATGCGGGGTATGTTCACACCACATACAACTGGCATGCAATAGAAAAGGCAGTCTTGTTCAAAACAGGTTAGCTCCAGCAGTACCTCTGCCTGGGCCAACTGACCCAGACTCTGCTTGTGCCTGGAGCTGCAGAAGACAGCTTGGGTATCTCTCACCAGCACTTCATTGCATAGTGTTGCTGTGTACCAGTGGTCTTGACACATATTCATTAAATTTTTCAGATAGAAGAAGAATGTGCAGGTTGAGGAATCTGAGGAGTCTTTAGTCATTTGGCTAATAGACAGTCTGATAAGGGAGGGGGATTTACAATTTCAGGTGGATTCTAAGAGCAGCATTGCTTTGTAAAATAATGTTTTGTACAGAGCAGGATGTGAAAAAGATTCTGGAGTGCACAAAGGGGTGCTATGTAGGTATATCTCTTTCGTTAAAAAGCTTATTTCACTGATACTGAGAAGCAAGTGTATCAGGGTACTAGGCACAAATGATTTTACACTTACATTAAGAGAAGGGATATTATTTCACTAGCTGTTTTTATCATTCTCCCAGCTTTGGCAGGAGAATCGACCAGACTATATAAACATCCAGCTGTACCTCAGTCAAACAGATGGAATACAGGTATGTGGCTAAATGCTGTTTGTAAACCCAACTAGACCTCGGGGTAGCAGACAATGCAAATTGTCAGTCAACTGCAAAAGGGAATTACTGCAGATGGTAAAAACAGGAAATGAGGCCATAAACTCAAGTAGCTTCTTCACTAATAGGGCAGGAGAACAAGTCCATCCCCACAGTGCTAAGAAAAATCTAGTCTAGTAGGCCTAGCTTGATTATATGTGGGCAGAAATCCGTATCTTCCTTTTCTAGGAAAGAGGTCCTTCCAGGCCAGGTCACAGACCAGACAGCTGGCAGGATTTTGGGGGAAATATCTGCATCCTTTCTGGGCTAAGAATCAAAACAGAATAGTTCTAGGAGCTTGCAAGCTCAAAACTTCTCTTCAAATAGATATTTCAAGAGAAACTGGCTGATTTTGAAAACATTGGATTTTTTTTTTTGTTTTGTTTTGTTTTTTTTTGCTTTAAATGTCAACAAAAGTTGAACATTTCTTGAAGTGTAGGACCAGAAATTGTACTGAATTGTTGCTTATCATATACAATCAGCCCCAAGACTAGGCTCATTCTGCAGCTCCTGGAGTCTCCTATAGGGCATTTATACTTATGATCTCTATTTTACATTATTTAGCACAAGTGCCTGGGTCTGATTCCTTACTTGCTGCATCTGGAAACTTTCATTTGACTGCAGTGGGCTCAGGACCAAGCCTGAAAATTATTACAAAAAGATGAAATTCAGTGGGGAACCTTGCCCAAAGGATTTTCATCTGCCTTGTATCAGGTGGAGACAGCGTAACATTCACAGCCCTAGTAGGAAYGCTATCCAACACATCTAAATGATGTAATAGCTACTGTGGTTATGAACAGGGCTCCAAATATTTAATACCTGGATGACATCAACTGGCCTGGGGCACTTGAAAATCCCTAATTGGTGAACCTAGTATGTTCCTATTGGTGGACCTGTTAGGTTAAAATTTAAACACAAAGCAGGACTGTAATGACATACCAAGGTTGTAATGATATGCAGTTCAAAGCAAGTTTTCTAATATTCTGTATAGAGCAGCTACTGAACTTATTAAAGTCTTTTTTTTTCAATCTTTCTTTAAATTCACTTTCCTTTTGTGACTGTTGAGAAAAACTGACATCAAGTGTAGTACTACTGTTGATAGATCACRGTGGAGTTAAACACAACTCTCCATTGACATACAGCTTATTTGTTCACCGATGATAGTCCGCAGGGCTGGCCGCTACCAACATYAGAGCAGTGTTACTTTCCATGCTCCCTTTACACAGAAGCAGTGTGAGTGTGTGACAACAGAGTCAAGCCCATTTTTCASCACATACCTCTTGAAAATAAAAGGCCAGCGGAGTACAAGTTAGCCGAGGCTAACTTCTGCCGAGCTTTTTATTGGTATGAACAATGTTTTAGAGCACTCAGCGGTAGAGTGAACGTGAAAGCCTAGATAAAATGTAATTCCTTTGTCTTCCTATTGCATTAGAGCACAAAAACAAGGAAAGGTAAGGCCGTGCAATGGAAAGACATTYGACTTTATAAAGAAGATAAGCAAGCACACTAGTGAGTTAATGTTGCTGGAAATGGGTTGGGTTCCATCCGGGGACCAGTTTTGGCTGCTTTGTGCTGCTAAGGCAGCTCAAAACAGCTGGCAAACTATTCTCTGGGAGAAATAAAAGATTTCCCTTGTCACTTTTTCAGACCTAGTCATCTTAATAGTTACTTGTACAAAGTTAAAAGAAATTCTTCAGACAGAAATACAATTTTTACATCAGAGATATCTCTTCCAGCTTAACAGTAAATACCAATGAGGGAATGATTAATGGGAATGTGATTGTTGTTTTATGGCTTAAATAAATTGGTTTAAATGTAATGAGGAGATTAATGAGCAGCTACATGAGGAAAAATGTACAATGAACACCAGAGAGAGCCATTGAAAAAGCAGCGAGCGGAGATATTGATTCATGAAATGGCTACAGTTTTAGCCACAACTGACTAATACTGTGCTGAGGTTTTACACCTCAACGGTATGGTAATTCAGCAAGTATCAGGAATGGGAGCCCTGGGTTTATCAGGCAATCTGCAAATCAGGCAGCATGGAATGCTTTGTTTCTTGCAGAAAATAATCGGCGAAAAATATCAAGCCCTGAATTCAAGGCTTTTGATTGGACGACCACGATGGAAACTCCTTTTTGATGAAATTGCAAAGTGTAATAGGCGGTAAGTACGGATCTTGATGGATTTTGTCAGCTTGAAGGATGGGAATTTTRTGTGTTTGCAGCTGTGTTTGTATGGAAATGACTTTGGAGTTTTGTATTAGAGTATAATGTTCAAGCTACTGATGTTGAAATTAACTAATATTTTGCTGTGAGGGATTGGTTGTATAAACTGAAACATTTCTTTTAACACCAGAACAGTTCATCTTTTCATGCAGCTAGGATATTCAGTGGCCCAGAAAATAAAAATAATATATTTCCTCTCACAGCACAGAGACTGCATATATTTGCATCCATTGCTGCAAATAATATCTTGCTTGCAATACATGCCATTTTTATATATAAAGTTTTTTTTTTAATCGTTGATGTCTTTTATAAGTTTTGTGATTTATATTACTGGATTACAAAGGCACAAGGAAGAATCTGACTGTCTTGTATTGTTTTTATTCTACGTATTCTTTGAGATTCTTGGCACTTTTTTTATTCTTTGTTAAGACCTGGCAATGCCTTCTTACTGTGCTAGGCAAATGTATTGTAGTCTAAAGCAGAACAGTTGTAAACCAGAGAAGACATGCAGAGTGTCCAGGGCTTACTGACATTTCTGATGATGAACATAACCAGGCGACACTGATGCCTGGATCTTGAGAAATATTGAGTTCCAGCATATATCACTGATCTCCATGTGAGCTGCTGACAATACGCATCTTGGACTCCAGTCCCTGAAGATGTTCTGGACAGGGTCCTTTGCCCAGGACTCCCCAAAGGCTGCTACAAAAGGGCAGCTCCAGTAGCGTTCTTGTATCATGCAAACCAGTATCACTTAAAGAAGGGTTTTGTAGTGAAGAACCACAGGCAAGAAAGGGACACAGAGGGGACAGAGAAGCAAGTTAACTCTGACTCAGGCTTGGCTCTTAACCTTTTGTGCTCCCTTTAAATTTTTTTTTGTTTGTTTAGTTGTGTAAATCCAATTTTAAAAGATGAAAATGATGAGGTTTTTGCCATTTTCCTTGCAAGGCTGTAAGTATGTGAAGTATAGGTAAAGCTGTTAGTGGTAGTCATATTTTTCTCTTTTGTGCTCTCCATCACATTACTCCTAATTAGACCTTCAATTACAATTTCCTCTGCATTTTCCCGTCAGGTCTTTAAATTGTGCCACCATTTCTAAGCAAGATGTCTTTTATTTCCTAAGTTGTGTTCTGCCTCTTTGGCTTGTATACTTTTAGGTTATCCTGCAGATTGTTAAGATGCAGGCTTTTTCATCCTTTGTCACCCTTTTATCAGGGCTTATAYATATATATAGATCTGTATTTGTAGATATGGTAACATGTTACATGATCTGTAACATAGCTATCCCACAGAAACTTATATGCTGTAGGTAAATATTCTGCTTCTTTCCTTGGAAAAGATAAGAACTTCAATTTTTCCTGCAGTCCAAGTCTCCCCATTTCCCTATCTCCTACTACCTTTATTTCAATTATTCTTATTTGTCAGTAACTTGCCTCCTAAATGACCCTGCTGAAATATGTAGACAAAAAGAAAAAGAAAAAGAAAAAGAAAAAGAAAAAGAAAAAGAAAAAGAAAAAGAAAAAAAGAAAAGAAAAGAAAAGAAAAGAAAAGAAAAAGAAAGAAAAAAGGAAAAGCAGGGCAACCGATTTTTTTTGCAATATCTGGTGCCAGTGTTCAGACTTTCACATGCATTTGCCATCTCCCCATAAAGCTGCACATAAACATTCAACTGGCAAACCTCTCATCGGTTTCACCACCTAATTATTTCACTGTTTGTGAATTGCTGCTGTTGTTGCTGTTTGAGTGCCAAATAGGCAAAGAGCATTTGTAAGTGCCTGAGCTTTGTCTGAGCTTCAGAATTTAACATGGGACAATCCAACATCAGGTTCCTTTTCTTTCATCTGAACTCAGAAGAGCAAAAGTATGCCATCTACTGCTGATATTTTATATGACACCCACAGTCCCAAGAAAGTGCATTGGGACAGTTTATATAATAAATGATATGTCTCATTTTTCCTGCTTTCTGTTTGGGGACAGAGCAGCATTCTTGTTTGTGTTTGGTTGTCTTCCAGATGAAAAACTTACATCATGCTTTTCACTATCATGCTTGCTGAATTTTGCTTAGTTTAAGTGGACACGTGATTTTTTCCAGACAGAGGCTGACCTAGAAAAAAAATACATTAAGATCTGTAGGAGGGGAAGGCTTGGAACACCACGATACATTTCTTGTGCATTGTAAAGGAGAAATCTCTCTCTAGGAATAAATGTGGAATTTAAAACGGAACATTTCAAGTTCTGACTCTGTTCTTTCTAGATAGCAAAGTATTTCACCTCTCCCTCAGTTCCCACTGTTTGTAAAATGGATATAAGAATACATTCTGACCTACCAATCCCATAGGAACATTAAGGATTCTGGAGAGGTTGATTATTTGCTTAATGCTTTGAATGAGTAGGATCCTATATTAATGTTTATAATTATTACAAAGGATAGCCTACAACTGCTTGCCAAATTGTATCATGCTGGTGGTATTTGAAAGATTTTCTGACATTATAACCCAGCGACACCCAGCTGTCTGTTTTCATCTGAGCRAGAAGGTGAGCACTTGACCTAGACAAGTGATATGCAATTAAAGTCCATCAGCTCAGGGTAGGAGTGTACTTCTCCGCAGAGTAGCTGCTTTCAGCTGCTCGCYTGATTCGATCTCAGGATCACTGTAAGAAACCGGCTAAGAACCAAGTGAAACAGGGAGGAAAGCATCAGCGAGCAGGGAAGTGGTGGGAATAAGTGGATGAGTGAGCTATGGGAGGTCCATGGTAAGTGGCATGATATCCAGGGTAGTTGCTCGTGGTGGTACCCTGTGGAAGGAGCTGTGGGAGCCTTGGCCTGCTGCATCAGCAGTGGCTGAACTAGGATTCMGGAGATGTCAACTTACTTTCTGGCTCACCTACAGACTTCTCTGGTGACCTTAGCCAAGTCACTTAACCTTTCTGAGATTCTGTTTACTACCAGAAAATTCTTTGTACTTCGGAAGGATGTTGTTGAGTTGGGAATACATTAGCAGTACATGCTGCTTAGACAAGTCTGTGTTTGGGAGTGTGTGTGTATATATATGTATGTATATATATGTAACGTGAAAGGGAGAGAGACACATGAACTTTGAGGTGTTATTTAGCTCTTGTCTGTACTAATTAGACTAATGAAAACAAACATTTAATAAAACTAACTCTCTGAGTTTAAAATTCAGTAAAACAAAGATTCTAGATGAAAACTCCTGCACCTTTTTTCCCACTGTGTACAGGGCATGCGGTGTCCCAAGACTGTAAGTGCTAGAGAATCTTATTTTCAAGCAATTAGCTTTCTCATTATTTCTGCTAATCTGGCCACCAACACAGCACCTTTTGCCTTTAAAAGGAGTACTACCAGGTCAGAAAAGTTTAATAGCTATGTTAAGAGTGAGCAAAATATGAGTTACAAATATTTGTTGTGGATTGATATGAGAGATGATATAATTAAAGTTAGCATTGTAAGATGGCTGTGCAAGGGCTCTGTTACAGTTACCTATGCAACATTATGATGCCTTCTAATGTTTGAGTCCTCAGYTGTGCTGTGTCAGTCAATGTTTCTATTCAGTTGCATAGTATGGATTGCCACGGTATTCAGGTTGCTGCCTAATATTAGGCACAAGCACTTGACAATACTTTGTGAAAGATTTTTTTTTAAATGTATTAGCTCCTTTCTCTCACCAAATTCATATACTTATAATGCTATTGATTGCCTTTGAGGCAGCTTTAAACTGTAAATTTGATTATCCTCCATGTGCTAAGATATTTTATATTAAATAGTCACTGGATAAAATACTGAAACAGTCCTGGAGGCAGGGACCAACCTCCAACCTCCTGGTGGGTGCTGTAAATCATAGTGTTCCCTCTTGTGTGGTCTCTCTTCATCCCAGTAAATCTTTAAGATTTTTCTGAATAGTGGCACTGTTTCAGTAGGAAGATGAAGAGGTTTCTTATATAATACAGAAGAGACAGCTCCACATCCTCTTTCCCTGCTCCTTCCTTTCCCTTTTCSTTATCTTTCAAAAAAGGGAAATGCTGAATATCGTGAGTGGCTCAGCCCTGCTGGTTTGTATATGCCCTGTTCTGATCCTGGCTACTGCTCTGACCCTTAGATGCTGTGTGACCCTGAGTGTAGCTTAAAGCCTATGTTTAAGGTGACCAGGGAGCCAAGAGCTCTATTTAGTGGAGAGGTGTAAAACGTTTGGGTTTATTAATGAACCTAGACTGTTGGTTTTGGATGATGAAGGGTTGTATTCTGTGTTTGGCTTTTTGTAAAGCTCTCCAGTACTGCTGCTGGAAGAAACATTTCGTGGTAATGTGAAATCAAGAAGGCTAAAGCAGTAAAGTTGTTTTGCTGCTGCCAGGGCTACTGCATGGGTTAATAGTGCTCTGTTTAATTAGTGTACCGAAACACTATTAGTGACTAGATTCTGATCTCCTGCTAGTGTAAATCATGAGTTACACTAATGAAATCATTACATTGARACACATTTTTGACAAAGAAGATCATTAATCATAGAACAAATTAGTGTGGAAAGTGGTAATTCTTCATTCCTTGGTGTCTTCAGACCAAGTTGGGGTACCTTTTTATAAGAGCCAGATAAGTAACAGGGCTCGATGTGGGGATACTTGGAAGAATTTGAGGGTTGCCATAATCCTAACTAAATGATCTAGTGAGCTGTTCTGACCTTTAAATTTATGCGTAGCTGGCATATGTGTAATAAAGTGAGACAATAATCTAATTCTATTTCTCTTAAGAAGTTACTTACTATTTATTTGCAATATGTCATAAGCTGCTTCTCTCTGTTAACAGGAAAACCATTGGAGTTTTCTRCTGTGGACCAAGCAAAATCTCTAAGATACTCCATAAACTGAGCAACACCAGCAATTCTTATGGGACAAGGTTTGAATATAATAAAGAATCCTTCAGCTGAAAGTCTGTTGTAATAACAAGACTCTCTAGAAGATAAAAGTGCAATTTTTTGTTTGTACAACTTAAAAGTTCAGCTGTGGTTTAAGCAGACAAAAATGTACCAAAGAATAGCACAGTTTTTCTTATTTATGATTATTTAAGTCTATGGAAAATGATGGGTGCAGCAGTATACCAACAAATAGTAATGGCTTATATTCAAAGCTAAATATGTTCGCACAATATTTGTGGCAGTGGTGATTCTTTGGAAATGTTTCTGTTAATTAAAAGAATACAAAAGCTAGGGAAAGACACAGTTTCTTTAAAGCTGATGGAAGAATGATCTATGCAACATTTGAACTTCTTCCATTTCAGTCTTCTGAAATTGGATCAGTCAGCTAAACCTGAGATTAGTCTGAATGAGAAACATAGTGCATTACAAAGACCCTGTGTTTTTGTTGATGTACGAATCATATCGCTTTTGGATGAAGACACTCCTTATTAAAGATTTTAAGCATTGCAGAATTGGGATCCTGTGTGTAAAATATACAATGTTATTCTCTCTAGTCTACTTCCATAATAGGTGTTAATACTCCTATCTTGAATGGCAGAGAGGTGGAAATTTGTGAAAAGATGTTAATTAGTGTATTAAAAAAGCGAACACAACCATGTAGCACCTCTGGGCCAGATTCAGCCATGAAGTAAATCACAGCCTTTTGGCAAGCAAACAGCTGTACACAGAGAACTTTGCATCTTGCATTGATTCATCATTCAGTGACTTTGCAAAATAAATGTGATTTATGCAGCCAGAAGGATGGAGCACAAAAAGTGATTAGTAGGAGGAGGCAAGATATGATGTTTTTGCTATACCACACAACAGCATGGGAATTATACTCTCTTTGCACTTACATGCATGGAACTTCCAAAACTTTGTGACTGGACTACTTAGATGCTCTTCTTGATTAATTTACAATGCTGCAGGTTGACCAGAGTGTCTTCTGCTGACTGATTCCTTAGCTACCTTCACTGGAGTCACACCTGTTTACACTGATGTCCCTTAAATCCAGATCACGCCAAACAGGCCATTTCCATCACCATCTATAACAGATTAGGAACAAAGCCTTCATTACTGTGGTTCTTTGCATCACATATGCCATTAGACACTTTGCTGGATCTGCAGTATGGTTTCAATATGTCAGAAGATCTCAAACATCCAGATTTAAGATTTCCTTCCCTCCTCCACCCCAAAACTGTTTTCTAGTCTGCTCATAGTTTCCATGAAGGGCAAGAGGTGGAATTGGATGCTTAAAAACCTTTTGGTCCTGAGGAGCAGCATTTTTTCCTCAATCTAACAGCCTATTTTTTTTTATTTCCTCTTTACCACCTTGATTTTCTCCCCCTCCCTTTTTTTTTTTTTTTTTTTTTTTTGCTCTGAGAAGAGGACACTTATGCTGGAATTAGACCCCAGGTGGCATAAATAGGCATCATTCTAGTGCATCTTAACAGAGCAACATTACTTTGCACTTGCTGAAAAACTGACTCTTAATCTTCAGCAGAAGCTTAGGAGCAGTACCCTATAGTGCATGCAGCATACACAGAGGCCTCAGCTCCTCTCACGCCTATGGTTCACCTGTACTTTAACACAGTGGATTTGATTCAGTTTACATCTTTCCAGATAACACCTTTTTTATTTCTCATTGCCAAGACTTTAATTTTCAGCTTGCAACATCGGCTCTGTTAAGGGATCTACATGTAGCAGTGTTCAAAGAAAAGTATTTTTCTAGTGTGTGGTTTATTGGCAGGTTGTATGTTCAACTAGTGAAAATGAGTTTGGTCTTTGCCTTGGCAGCTTCTGCTCAGGAGCTGGTCCAAGTTGAATAGCAGGGTGGAAGTGCTTCAGCAAGACCACATGGGGGAATGTCCCTTAGTGCCTGGACTTTGCACTAAAGCTCTTGTCTCTGGCTCTGTTCAGCTGGGAATTCACAGGGGAAAGGAAGGGATGGCCGTGTTCCTGTCGACTAGAATTCTCACAGTAGCTTTGAGGAGTTAGAAGGCAAAATGTCATAGAAACGCGGTGTGAGATGGGAGCCTACATGGTAGCTACTTTTTTTTTTCTTTTTTGATGGTAGAAGAATCATTATATTCACACTGAATCTTCTTCATCTGCCACTGTAAAACTGGAGCATGCAGAAGAGGATTAGTCTCTTTTTAATCATTAGTACTTGTTTCTACTATTGCCAGCATGGGTTTTGTAGTAAATATAATGCTGATGGCAAAATGCATAGATATGAGATATTGCCCATATTGTAAGCTTTCTTGTTTTTTTGCAGTTAGCTTAAAACATGATTAAAATCAAGACTGCATCTATTAACTACAATGACACAGTGATCATTTTCCTATTGTTTTAGGATCTAGTATCTAAGGATTTTTAAATACAGCTCAGAGTCCTCTAATCACAACGTTGTTTGCAGTTTCACATCTCTCTGACACATATAGGTTTCATTACCATATGATGAGCAGCTAGTCTTGTTCTTAGCTCTGCGCTAAAACATTATATTTTCTGGCTCAGCTCATATATAGGTAGTGCTTTATAATTAATAATAGTAACAGCAATAATAATAATAATATGCTTTTATTCTGAATTCTGACATTATATGTAGGAATGCTAAATGCTGGTTGTTACATGAGGTAATACTGGCAGAGCAAGATGCAAGCAGAGCCACTGTCTCCTATTTCTGCCTCTGTCCTGTACCAACCTCAGCTGACCATCTTGTAAAATATTGGCTTAGGACTGTCTACCTCTCTGGAGTGTTGTGAGGCTTAATTAATGTTTTCTGAATCACTTTGGTGCATCCGCAAAGAAAAGGTCTGTATAATTGCTTTGCAAGTTTATTTGTGTTTTATTTTTTTGTAAAGCTTTGTTTGCCTGAACCTTTTTGTTGCTCTTATGAGTAATTGCTGGACCATGTGAGTGTGAATTGGTGGAAAGGCTAAAAGCTTGAATTGYTTTTTTCCTTTTGCTTGATCTATACTTTTTATAAGAGCAAAAAAATTAAGGGTTAGTGACTGGGACTTGACTTCAGGAGTGGCAAATATTATTGATAAACATAGCCTTTCTAGAGGCTGATTGCCCTTGGCACTTCTAAGTGTGTAACAAGCAGAGCCCCCTGTGTGCATCTCTGTAGCATTTTTATTTGTAGGCCAAGCATACATGAAAATAAAACTCAGTGCCAGGCAAGGAAGCAAAGGCTGACAGCATTTAATTCCACATTTACAGATCAACCAGATTTAYGTAACTGAAAGTCTCTTTATGCTTTAACCCGAGTCCTGTAAGTGGGTCTGTCATAAGCTTCCTGCTGGCAGGAGGAGGATCTCACCGTGTATTATGCTACTTCTTGTTCAGAAAGCTACAGACCCTTCAGCATTTTCTCAGCAGGATCTTTGTGTCTTATGCATCATAAATGTTCCAGGACTTTTATTTAAAACTGGAGTGATTTCTTGCCATGATTGAAAACAAACGTTTTTCTCTGAATGAGAGTCCAACCCTCTCATAAAGTGCTCTGAGACTCAGGGCTTTACATGGCTAACAATTGGGTTAATCAGATTTACCCAAGAAATCCTGTTTCTCTAGCACTGGGATCATTTACATGAGTAAATGTTCAGCGAGTGTGGGAAGGCCCGACAAGGAATGACCTTCAGCTCTGAGGTCTCCAGGCCTGTCCATTCCCCTGTTTACGATCATTCCAGTCCTGGCCGTGGAGCAGCGCTTCCCCTGTTACGATCAAATTCAGCATATGCCACTGATGGCACCTAAGGTCTGCCATGGTCAGAGGGTTGAGAGATCACTAATATAACCCCGAATCTGGGATGGGGAGAGGAGCAGACCCTTGTGTACCCCAGCAACTCAGTGCTGGTTGATCACACTGGTGATCTTAGTGCACTGGTAGAAAGGTTAAGCCAAACTTGCCTTTCTGCAAACTGCTCATTGTTTTGCCGTAACAGACTAGAAAACAACTGCTGTGAAGAAAAGGAGATAAACCTTCTTTATGTTTGAAGACTGCTGCCCACACGAGCTGATGTGAAGATGTGTATGAAAACACCATGCACATTTATTTTCTACTAGAAATGTGGTACCTGCACACTGCATCCCTATGGTGGGCTTACTACCCCTGGACTGAATTCCCATAATTTTTCTTCATTGCAGATCTTCASTTATCTTCTAAGGAAATGTGCCTTGCAAGGGAGAGAATGTCTGTGCTTAGGTGCAGGGATATACACTGTTGGATATATGTACAGAGCAACCTGTGAGCAAACTTTACAGCCAGTGCAAACGTGCAGAATTATCCTTCTGGTTTCTAATGCTACTAGCACATAAGCAAGAAAGCAATTTGGAGCTGGCTAAGAAGGGGTGGATAACACGAGTGGCAAACAGACCACTTTAGGAACAGTAATTCAGCTGTAAAAGCCTAACAGATCAGAGAAGTAATGGTTTGGTAAGAGATTTGTTTTTAGAACAGCAGCCTAAGAGAAAAGCCTCTGCTCAACACTAACACACTGGGTTATCATTTCAAACTACAAGACAGTACTTAAAGAAGCTGGCAGGAGGCTCACTAGTCATTGCCCGTAGCGACCCAAGCTCCTTCAACAGAAGCAAAGACATAGTTATTAAAATGCAAGGTTTACTTCTTTAAAAAATAAAAGAGCTTCTAGGGAGATTAATTTTCACTTCAGCCAGGCAATCATTTCATAAACATGCCAGTGTGATTTAAGACAAGCTGGATCTGTTCCTCTTTGGATTATGCATCTGATTTCTCTGCAAATTTCCTACCCCTCACAAATAAAACCAAATTTTACTCTTTTAACAAAGAGGATTTACCAACAATGTTTAACCAAAATGCCACTGGCATCCATGCTGAACTGATATTTTCTGTAATGAATGTTACATTTATCAAGGAGATATAGAATAGAGCTGTGGACTCAGCTTTAAATGTTTTGGGGTTTTGAGTTGTTGCTGATGTATTTAAGGCCACTGTGCTGTTGCACTAGTGAGGCACATGTAGCTGAAATGAGACTCTTCATTCCCATTATGAGCATTCTGCTGTACTAAGCAGAGTAAATCCCAGAAGCTCTGGTATCTCCTTCATAGGCACTGTAGATTAATTAGTCGATGTTATTTTAGGCTGAACCCTGAGTCTTCTGCTAGACTGATTTCTATAATCAATGCTCTTATGCAAAGGTTTTGATCAGCTAATGCTTTCTTCAAGGGCTGGATAAGCATTTGTAAAGATTTATTATTTAACTAAGCATATCACCCACCTTAAAACAGGGATAGGGTCTGTTACAGTATGGAGGGAAGCTGAGTAGCAGTGCCCCAAGGTGCTGYGTGTTTCCTGGAGGTTCTGAGCATCTTCAGCTCCCCAAACTTGCAGTGGATGCACTCAAGGTTTGCAATACCTAAACCATTATGTTCTCCTAGGGAATCATATTTTTAAGAGATAATATTCAGAGCTGTACTAGCAGCAGTGGATCCATCCTGTTATTATGGAGATACAGCAGGAGAGTTCAAGAAAGCAACCCATCCCAACTGTAGATTGCCTGTTAACAGACTCCTTGGATTTCTGAGGATATCAGACCTTGAGGAAAACACCAGCAAATACTTTAAGTGCTGTCYCTGTTTTTTTCTGGCAAAATCTACCTGTCCCCAAATCTATGTATTCTTCCTACTCTTACACAAAGAGGAGAAAGAGATGAGCAGCTCCTAAAGCTTCAGGTAAACTGTACTGTCAACTGAGGAGAAAACGAGGGAAGATGGGGGAGAGGACAATAAATTTAACTAGTTGAACAAGATGAAATATTTAGAACCTGGGAGCAAAGATGAAGGAGGAAGACATTCTTTCTGGCCCCAAAACTCTAGAAAATTAAAGCACCATTGTCAGGATGTGGATACAAAGTCTCCCTGGGGGGATGAGAACCAATTTATGCAGAGAACAGGCCTTTCAATGCACAAATCTGAGCTAAAGCACAGAAATAAAAAAAAAGTTTATTTAATAGACACTTTGGATATAAGTCATTTATTTGGAATAAATCTGCCATTGACTGTTCCTAGTTTCACTGTTTTAAAATATCTATTTCATTTGTTTTGGGGATGTCTTTACCTGTTAACTCATTTTGTACCAAAATATTCAAGTATATACTTGAATATCTATGCTAACTGTAAGTAGATTCAACAATTCAGTAAATAAATCRTGTGTTCATTGCTGCTGACCCTAGGTAAGGACAGCCTTGAAGATGAGGAGTGTTACATAAATGTCTAGGGTACATAGCAACACTGAGAAGAGAGAGGCTGCTGCATTGCTTTTGGTAGACCAGTCACACATTAAAATTCTGTCATTGCAAGGGCATGTTGCTCATCTTGTACTCTACAACCCGGGGGAAGAAATCTGGATGAGAGGTGGGGGAGGAAGAGTGAGAACTTCCTCCTTGTGCTRTAGCAAACAATATATTTTTACATTTACAGCAGGGCATTTCTTTCTATTTCAAAATAGCATGTCATTTCTTTTTCAGTGATGACAAATTCTCTCCTGGTGCTGAATAGTGGTGTTTRCATGTTAGAAATGTAGCGCAGTGGTAACGAGTTGCTTCTGAACTAAATAAATAAGACCTCTGAGCCTTTTCTGAGAGAAATGCAAAATATCAGAGAGCATACRGAGTGGACTGTGTCCTGAGCTGCACTCAGTGCAGTCTAGTTAGGAATGCTGCACAGGAAGCTCTGCAAGCTGCTGGGAAGAGGCAAGGTTTAGGGCAAAGAGAAAAACAACTGTTTTAAGGAGAAACACAGCAGCAATACATGATCTGCAGGCAGAAACAAGCCATGTCATTACATTTCTCGTCTTGTCTTTGGACAATGCTGAGTCAGAGAGTATCCTGAAAGGACACTTTGGCATCGGGGAAAGTTGAGGGCTCTCAGACTAAGTCTGCAATGCAAAATGAAAGCAGATTTAAACACAGCTGGTCAGTCACCTGTGTGCAATTTCCAATTTGGTGCTCAGATTGAATCACCCTGTTGTACCTGAGGGTGAGTTGTGTGACAGCGAGTGGGTCTGACTCTCCAGTCAGTCTCAACTGTGTCTGTAAGACTATGGACATTCCCTTTGTTTTTCTGTGGCTTTGTAGAAACAAGTTCTTCAGAGAAAGTGGAGCAGAGTATATTATTGTACTTCATTAGGTGAGATGCTTGAATGCATGTAGTATCCCATTAAGTGCAACACACAGAACGGATAAGGATAGTGAGTGCCAAGTTCCACTGGCAAATGAATATACTCTGCCTATATTTGCAGTATTGTCACAAGGAATAAAGGGCAAAACCTATGCTGAGAAGTTTTGCATAGGAGAAGAACAAGTGTTGCATTTTTCCTTTATTATGTCAGAACACTTTGAATTAACTGTTAAAAAATACTTTCTAAGAATGTGAAGTGTCACCCAAGGCATTATTCTTTTTGGTTGCCTAACCATTTGTTCAATCTATATTTTTGGGGAAAAAAAATAATGTAATGCCCTCAAGCAGGACTTTAAAAATGTGGCTGAGACTGGCAAAGATTCTCCACCTGTCAGTGAAGAGTCATTTTCTGTTGGAGCTGGGTGCATTGGTGCTGGATGCAAAGATGCTTTCATTAATCTCAGTCTTATCTACTCACCCTCCAAGGAAGAATAGAGGGAACTGAGCTTTTAACTCTATCTGTTCCTCTCTGTGTACCTCTGGTCTTCATCTGGAAACGTGCTTTGGCATCTAGATCACTGGAAAATACATGCCTTGTTAACAAAACCTGTGCATTTGGAGGTGGCATGGAAGGAAAACAGCCTCATCTGTGTGTCACGTTACCCTTTTCTGCTCTCAATCCTTGCCCTCAATAGCACGTGTTACATCAAGAGGTTTCTCCCACCTTCCTCTTCCTTTGACTCAGGAAAATGCCACTTCTGGAAATGCAGAAATACTCCGTTTTAGTCATAGCATACACCAACTTTCATGCTGCTTCTAATATACCTGGTCCAGTGACTGTTTCCAAGTCTCTTTGATCATCTTTAGGCAAGTCACGGACTGTTGGATCCAGGCCCAGGTGGTGCTTTTTAGAATGGGAGGAGGAGCCCTGCCACAAGGACAACTGTGTGTGAAATGTGGAAGACTCACGATATCAAAGATTATRTCACCTTCCGCATGAGAATGAGGGATCCAGTTTTGTGAAACTCAGATCCTTTGTGGTCACCAAAATTAAGTCATGTTTCTACTCTCACGCTTGGCTATTTCAGGACAGCTCGCAGTGATAGAAAGGGTTACTTATTTCAATTAAATTCTCTATTTCCATGCAGCCCCTTGTTTATCAACTGCATATAAATTCCTCTTTCACTGATTAAATATTTCTTCGCTTGGTTTCTTTGCTTCAGGGATCCTGAGAGCTCATTGTTTATAAAAAGAAAGAAGGATGGTGCTGTTAAGCAGACAGTTCCCAACACATATGTTCTGCTCTGCATCTTTGCGAAGGAGGCATTGGTGCTGCTGTGATTGTAGAAGGGCAGAGTTTTCACTGAGACTCAGATGCAATCAAGAGGCTCTTCCAGCACTCGTGTGCTGGAAGCTCTGGGCTTGTTAAATATTATATTTTTTTTTAGCCCTGAAATAAGAAGCCTTAGTTTATCCGTGCCAGGTTGTGAAACCTTTAATCCCACTGAGCTTTTCCTACCCTGTATACCTTCCAATCAATTGCAAGAGAAAATTAAATGAAGTGCATTTGGGTAAGAAATGGTTTCCTTGATTGGTCTGTGACAACTTAGAAGAAAAGTCATAATAACGATTTTTTTTTTACTCAAACTGATTGATATCCAGAAAGATATTTAGATGGGACCAACTAGCAAGTATATAAGTTCCATAATCTGAATAGAGCTTTTTTTTCAATATGTATGTTTTTACATTTTTCATATAAAGATATTTTCATTTCTGTGCAAAAGGTGAGTTTAAACAATTCCCCTCCATGTTTTTACTTAGAAAATGTCAGTGTCTCCAAAACATGTCTACTTATTTTTTAAAAAAATCCTTTGAAGATGCTTAGAAGGGCAAATTTGTGGAAACCAGCACTCTCCCAATTCAGTTGCAACAACTTACTATTTTCTGATTGAAAAATGTTCTTTGGGATATATTTCTTTCCAGCCTTCATTAGTGAAAAATACTGTTCAAGCAATACAAGCCTCCTAATAACCTGCTAAGCCTCTAAGCTCAAGTTATGGAGCAGTGTGTTTGTCAGCAAGCAATCTTTAGATGGACTTGGGCTCAGATGTGCCACAAATGTCATCTTGAGGGTTCAGATAACAGTGTAGACATACTCCCAAAGCTTCTTTGCTCTAAAAGAAAACATTCACTTGTTGAAATTCAGATTGTAAGTTGGGTTATTCCATAAAGAGGTGGTAAAGATACAGAGTTAGAAATTACCTTAAAAAAGAGGACAAAGGATGTATTTTTATCTCACCTTGTTTGGGTAGTTATTCTGTGTTCATAAGCCATGTGAGAGTTTGACATGGTAAATTACCAAGAGCTGAGCACATCTGTATTAGTGTAAATATCCTGTAGAGACCTTGTTCCATGCTGCCACTGGTGGAAGGGCTTCACTGAACCAGGGTGTTACATGGATAGACAACAGCTAATCAAAATCCGGTCTGAGGGAAGAAAATGACCCCTAAATAAAATTTTTACCTACACTAAAATTTGGAAAAAAGGAATAAATGAATTTCAACTTCCAATTTTTTTCTCTTAGGAAGTAAACCTTGGAAATACGTGTTTCCAGTTAACATGTATAACGTGATAGAAAAGGTGAATGCCCTGCCTTTTCTGTAGATGTAGAGAGACTGTTTTATTAATGACCACATTATTCCCTCCCTATTTCGCACTCTTCCCAGCCCCAGAAGAAAGAGTCAATAAAATTTGACCTGAATTTCCAATTCTGTAATTATATATTTTTTTCTAGTAGTGATGAAATAAAAATGAAGTCTTAAAAAGGAAGGTTGCATTTGCTTTTTTATCTGTATACAGTGTGCAAGATAACAATTTTGGAAAGTCCTACCATAAATGTCCATGCTTCTGAGTACTAAATGTTCTTTTCAGAGATATCTGTTTATATTAATGCAATTTCAATCTGTTCTTATGTTTTTATAGATCAGGATATGGTATATTTCTTTGAAAAGAAGTGACTACTTAAATTCCAAGTGGAACAGAAAGCAAAATTTGGTCCTGAACTTTCATTTTTATTTTTATTTTTACTTAGGCTTGGCTTTAGGAGCAAGAATAGCATGTACTGGGTTCCAGTCCATAACAAATCATTCGCTTGTCATATGAAATAGCCCATTTCATAACTTTAACTTGCTGATCCCTAACATGACAGAAGAACTATGTTTCACGTTATAGAAGGAATAAAATAAGTCACTACTATAACTGTGTGCCTAGTAAATCATCAAAAAATAATCAATAAAGGCTTCAACTCTGCTTGTTTCCATCAAATGAAGCAAAGTTTTACTAGTTAGCAGTTATACAGCACTGTAAGGGTAGCTGCAAATCATTGACTAAAGAAGGGAACAGGGAGGTATTCTGAGCTCTATCCTATGATTTTTCTCAGTTTCCTCACAAGCAAACCTCTACTTAGGATTTTCAAAGCAACGTCATGGATTCAAGAAGTTCACTGAGGTTTTGATACCCAACTGCATTAGGCTTTTTTCAAAAAATCCCACTTTCTRTTTGCGTACATGATGAGAAGAGTTTTATGTACTTCCCTAGCATTGTGATTTATTGTTTTCCCTGGCTCATGGATCCTTAAATATTCCTGCACTTCTAATTTATTTAGTTAAATTACAAGATTCTGCTTAAAGTAGAATTTCCAAAAATGCTAGAATGAATCAGCCATTTTCGCGCAATGGCGATCCTGACAAGTAAACTATTCAGCTGCTCGGTTCTGTTGCTGTTCAGATGTTATTGTTACGTTTTGTTATGCTAGCAGGACACCCTAACTTGAGCTTATGTCTTGTATTGTATTTGACAAAGCACCATACATTTATTCCTCATGTAATTATAGCATTGTACTCTCAAGATATTTACTTTACAGGAAGCTTCATGACTTTGGAATAAACAAGCATTCCAAGACTGAGCTAAACATGGCTGAGTTGCTGTTTGTGAACTGGTTTTAATTAATGCCATACTGCTTTAATCATAGAAGTGTTGTGTGTGTGTATATGTAATTACCTATTACTGCCTTCAGGGGAGGATGGGATTTCAGTGCTTAAATGGAGGCTTTTGAGATACCTTAAAGTATTAGAAACATCTGTACAGGACTGGCAGATAAACCACAGGAGATCCATGATCTTCTGGAATGGCAGCAGGAATCAAGGTAGGCTAAGTACCAAAATTGTTCTAGGCAACTTTGTTTAAGCACCTGAATCACTCCCAGAGCCATTTTCTGTGACTTAAATATTAGGCACATGCTTACTTCATATGCCATCTGAATTTCAAACAAATCTAGAACAATTGAAATGCAAGACAGTGTCAAAGATATTCTATYGTAGTTTTGATTATGAGACCAAATCAGAAGCAGAATAAATTTATTTCATTCACATACATAGTCATTCCACYACTGGAGCTTAGAAAAACCCCAGTCCTTCGTGTTCTGCATGTCATTGTCCTTTCAGAGCACAGTGGGAATAGAAAACAGAAAGYGCCTGGCCCTGAACCCACCAAAAGCGATGTGAGCAAAGTTCCCTCTCATACCAGAACTGTATAGAGATCCTTCCTACTCAAGATGGGGGAACAGCACTTGAGATCCTCACTGCATAAAACATAATCTACCCAGTCTGGTAAAGTATTTCACAGTGTGTTTCATTCAAAGTACCTGCTCAAACACATTGTGTTGGTAGATCTTAATGAGGAACTGATACTCTATTGTCATCTTCAAGATATTACTGATTCTAAAACACAGGTGAAACAGAACTTCCCAGTGACTTTATTATGCATATTTTTGGTGCACTGAGGGCCAAAGAACCCGCTCAGTCTTTCTGCAAGATACTGAATGTCCTGGTAGCCATCTGCATAATCATTTTTACATCTAGCAGTATTGCATTTTTTCAGGAAAACTGCATATGAAATACAAATTGTCTCAGGAAAAAAAAAAGTGTGCAGACTCAGATTTCAGAATGGCTGTCAAAAGTTCTATTTATTGATTTTTATGAAGTAAGGATATGCAACTGAACTGCATGTATCAATCTCCATCTTGTACTTTGTCACTTATTTTCCAGAGTGATGTTGATATAACAAGGGCAAAAAGTACCATCCAGGATGAGAAGTTTAACGTAGCAAGATGAAGTAAATACTATAAATTCCTTCTTACTTATTTTTAGTTTTTAGGCTCTGAACATGTCGAAGAAATTAACTTCTCCACTTCAGTGAAGAATTTCCTGATCTGTGGAAGTGGAAAAGGTGTTTATTTACACTTAACATAGGATTAGTGGCAGGTTGGACAGAGTTGTAAAAGGAAATTTTGATACTTTAAAAAATGAGTGTGGTGTTTTTCTTTTAAAAGAATGTCTCCCCTTCCGCTGGCCAAGTAATGAGGAATGGCAGAATGTGTTTTGGCTCACAAGCTTTGATTTTCTGTGTGGTATTTGGAGAGGTTTGATGGGAATGGATGTATGTCACAAACAAATTTGTTTAACAGGAAAATCTTATTGTTTTTAAAAGAAAAGTGGGGTTGGCAAAAAAAATGGGTGACTRTTTATTTTGTCAAAACCTACTTAAAAATGCTAAAGCAAGAAAGGGAACTGTCCTTGCTCTGGACAGCAAGAAAAATATTGCAGTCTTTTGCCTACCTTCTAGCAGAAGAGAAAAATTGTACTTCCTCCTCCCCACTTTCAGCTCTGTATCAACCTCATTGATCATGATATTTACTGGATTGCATGACGTGCAGAAGAGTAGGCAATGGCAGGCAAAGACTGCTCCCACCTGATGGATGAGCTCTTGTACAGCCACAGAGGGTAACCTCAGACAGAGACTGGGCAGCAATTGTGTCCTACTTAGGTACCAACCTCTCATAAATTTCATTTTCTTAATGAGTCAGATCTCCTAAAGCCAATGCATACCTCTGTTGTATCTCCCCAGTGGGGAGATCTGAAAGCCTCTGAAGACTTCCAAGGAGATACGGGTCACCTGACTTGGATTCCTACTCTTCAGCATATCAAGGCTCTTTCAAAAGCCCTTCCCTTCGTTGATGTTATAGGGAACACACTCACCTATTTGGGGAAGACAGCCCATTACGGACCTAAAATGAAGGTACTAGTTAAGTGTGTAAAACAGGTGAACTGGACCGCTCCACACACCCCAGAATATCCTAGCCAGAGAGTCAGCTGAAAAGCTGTGCATGTTACGAAGTTGAGAGCCTCAGAGGAGCACACAGACATGTTTCCTTACCTGTTCCTGAATCTGAGGTGAAAGGGATCGCTAGTGCTGACAACCTCTTGAAAGCCRGGGAGCAGCAGTGCAATCCATTTAGAGGGAAGCTGCTGCTGAACCTTACATGTGTCCAAGAGCCCAGCACATTCTTGTGCATGTTGCAGGAGGGCTTGAAAGTGGGGCACTGACACAATTTATCTCATCAACACAACTTGAATTGTTTCTCCTGAAAACCTGTCAGCGTTCCTGTATGTGAGATGTCTTAAATTAATCTGCACTTTTCCTCTACTTTCCTGCTCCATCTCCTCCCAAATTTGGTTCTCATAAATTAAATGGCCCCCTGTTTTATYGTTAGTCTCTGGCCGCTTTTTTAGCATATACGTAAACATTAGATTGAGCTTAATAACACTGCATTTTCTAATCTGAAGGTGTGCACTATAGTCTGATGACTGATGGCCTGAGTAACCATCGACTTGTTCTGTCTCTCTTCCTGAGAATGGTCCTTCTGGTTTTCCTGAAAATTCATTTTGTTAACTCAAAGTTTCTGACCTTTCTACAAATTAATTTTCCAAAGGAATCTTCCTCTAAGTTTTTATAGTAGTAGCTCTCCTACTGTGAGAATGGCACCTTAATTTTGGTGACTGTAGTGACCTCCTGATCTGCCATCTGTACCCAAACCTCTAAACAATTTCCAAAGCGACAGCTGCCCTGCAGGCACCACAGTACAGTGCTCTGCAGTGCCAGAGCTCCTAGGAAGAGACAAAAGGCCTAATTTTTAAGAGTTGATACCTAGTGTTATGGACTTAGGTATATTTGTCCCACTAAAAGCAACTAGAAATGGCCTGATGTGCAGAAGTTACCAACAACTTTTCTGTAACAGAATGAATGACAGAAATGTTTCATTTTCATTTAGGCACCTAAAYGAGTTGTCAAGAGCCTGTCAAGAATGTTAATGGGACATTGGCACTTTGAAAATCTGCCCTCCGGGTTAAATTATTGGGACTATAGGCTATGGAATTAAAAGACTATGCTGAATTTTAAAATAGCATCTCAAATGCATGGTGGTGCAAAAGGAGACATGAAGCCCAGATTCTCTGTTAGTATCTTCCCCAGTCACTGTGGCGTTAATTAACAAGATCAAAGTGAAAAC
This sequence comes from Rhea americana, assembly GCF_003343005.1. Lineage (NCBI taxonomy): Eukaryota > Metazoa > Chordata > Aves > Rheiformes > Rheidae > Rhea > Rhea americana. Next base: position 532,760 of record NW_028186239.1, read on the forward strand.
AAATCAGTGCTGTTCTGACTTGACTAATCATATATTTGCTCTTTCCGATACAAGTGCCTGTAACGTCATCCCTGTGACAGGGGAGCAGGAAAGAGTCCTTATAGCGCTTGTCTGTACACACATACATACGGATACATGCCCACATATACACATGYATGTTGTACAACCTTTACTACTGTAGTAGGAATATAGTTATACATCACCYCCTCTATCCTCATATGTGTGTCTTGCTATCAGTGTAATGCATGATCTGTCACACATTGTGCTTCAGTAAAAAACACATTTTTTTGTAATTACACCAATAAATAGTTCTGTATACAGGATACTGTCACAATCGCAGTTAATTGCTGTTTTCTCCAACTATCTAATCTTAAATATATTTCATTCTATATGGTCAAGTCATCTGACAATGAAATCAATCCACAGTAAGTTTAACAGAGCACCATTAACAGGCTAATATGTTCCAGCCATGCCAATCACCCAGTAAATTTAGGAGAAGACAGTCCAGGCCTTCAAAGGCCTTACTAGCAGATCTTCCTGAAATGTTGGTCTCTGTGACAAAATAAGCAGGACATTTTCCACTAATTTGTTTTTTGCATGAAGGGGTCACTTACGAAGAATATAACCTTTTAACATTAATTTCCAGAAAGATATATTATTTTGTGGTACATATGGCTATTTATTCGGAATGGCTTCCACAGAGGATTGAAGGTGAGCAATGCCATTAATGTTGTAAACCAGCTTCTCAGCCTCAGTCTTCGATGGAAAAAAACAAAATCTGATTTACAAGAAGGGATGTACTGGTATGCAATACCTGCTGCGCGGCTCTGCCCTGAGAGTTAAGAGGCTCTGCAGACTACTTTCTTTTATTTATATTTATAGTACTGTTGTCAGAAGTGCTTGGAAAGATGTACAGCAGTTTGAAAATGTAGCACAGTAAAATGATCATGCTTAAATTCTTGAAGCAACAATGAAAATGAGAAACATTTTAATGTGGTTACAACTCCTGGAAAATGTGTAAAAATTTGTCCTCGGCATGTAATCCACCTGAAAATACTTCATTTTGCTTATTATTGCCTGAACACATGCTTCTTTTAATTGAAAACAATAAGAAAACCCAAGGAGGTCTTTTTACACATGTGAATTCCCTTGGAATCCGTACTGTACGCTCACACGGTGATGGTGTATGTATCACACCTGTGCGCTGGCTGGCATTGCCATCAATGTAACCGTCACAGAATCATAGAATCAGTAAGGTTGGAAGGGACCTCTGGAGATCATCTAGTCCAACCTCCCTGCTCAGCAGGGGCACCTAGAGCATGTGAGACAGTGTTGCTTCCAGGCGGGCCTTGAAGATCTCCAGAGAAGGAGACTCCACAACCTCTCTGGGCAACCTGGTCCAGTGCTCCGTCACTCTCACAGGGAAGAAATTCCCCCTCACGGTCAGGCGGAACTGCCTGTGCTTCAATTTCTGCCCATTGCCTTTTGTCCTGTCACACGGGACAACTGAGAAGAGTTTGTCCCCGTCCCCTTGACACCCTCCCTTCAGGTACTTGTACACATTGATCAGATCCCCCCTCAGTCTTCTCTTCCCCAGGCTGAAGAGGCCCAGCTCTTGCAGCCATTCCTCATAGGGCAGGTGCTCCAGCCCTCTGATCATCTTCGTAGCCCTACACTGGACTCTGTCCAGTAGCTCTATGTGTGTCTTGTCCAGGGGAGCCCAGAACTAGACACAGGACTCGAGATGAGGCCTCCCCAGGGCTGAGGAGAGGGGCAGGATCACCTCCCTCCACCTGCTGGCAACACTCTTCCCAATGCACCCCAGGAGACCATTGGCTTTCCTGGCCACAAGGGCACATTACTGCCTCATGGTCAACTTGTCATCCACCAGCACTCCCAGGTCCTTCTCTGCAGAGCTGCTCTCCACAAGGTCAGACCCCAGCTTGGACTGGTCCCTGGGGTTATTTTTCCCTAGGTGCAGCACTCTGCACTTGCCCTTGTTGAACCTCAGGAGGTTCCTCTCCGCCCAGCTCTCCAGCATGTCCAGGTCTCTCTGAATAGCAGCACAGCCCTCTGGTGTATCAGCGACTCCTCCCAGCTTGGGATCGTCTCTGTAATACAGTCCTGGCTCACCACTGACCCTCAAGGATCCCTTTTCGTGGCAGATAACTCAGTGCAGTGTGTGGTTATTTGAAAGGGAAGGTCATGCAAGGCTAGGTCAGGTTGCATGAAGGGAGATGATACAAAGTGACAGGCCACAGTTGGGATCTATAACTAATATTTATTGCTAAATTATTCTCTTTATTTCAAAAAGGATTCTGTGGTGGAGAGGAAGGACTAGTGTCTCCGTATATTTTCCTAATGCAGTAGATTTCCAGAACTTTTAGGCACTGTGTGCATTCTGCATACCTGACCTCCTCATGAAAAGGAGATAACATGCAGCCACATGGGGAATTATCTAAGTATAAATTGGGACAGAAGAAAACCTGATGGCTGAAAAATGGGTAAGCAGATATAAGTTTATTTTCTGTAGTTATATTTCAACTTCATTTCTAATTCAGTTTATTACAAAAGTGACTGGAATAGGCCGTTTTTAATGACAAGGTCTCATTGCTGCTGATTTTCAGCTCACTAGGGAGACTGGTTCAAAATGTCCTGCATCTCTATGCACATTCATATACACAGATGGTGAAGTCTAGATTTACCTCTATAGAGAGAGGACAGCTGCTAAAAATAGGAATTTTGGAAAGTTGCAAGAGGGAGAACAAAAAGACTCACAGTTATTCATTGTCCTGCCTTGACAAAACATGATTCTTAACAACCCTGGGGAGAAAGATCAGCCGAGAAAATGAAAGCCTTCACAGAGGTATTGCTCCACAATAAAGGCCAGAGACATACAATACCGATTTTAATACATATAATGAAGCCACCRGAGATCCTAAAAAAGATGTCTGAAAGCCAAAGCCACACAATATTTTTGCGTCATTATGTGATACTGTAGGGATGTCCCTGGATGCTGAAGTTGGTGAGATCCTGGTCTGAAAAAAACTTTCAGGCAAGTTTAACTTCAATCCCACTGGGGTCAAAGCAATGTATGGTTGCACGGGCTGTATACAAAATATCTCAATTTTATGGGATCAAACACCACAGTGCTCATTTTTTAGTCCCATCAGAACGGACTCCACACACCTGAGTGAGCTGCCTAAAGCTGGCAAGGAGCTTCTTGTCTCAGAAAGGGAGCCACCATATGGGAAGTTACCTTGGATGGCCAAAGGAAAAGTCGGAAATGGGGATGTGTTTAAGCTCTGATACAGTGAGCCTACAGACCTCACAGAATGACCTTATTTCTGTTAAAATCAGCAGAGAGGTCATTTTCTTCCTTTAAAACAGAGCAGGGAGGTGGTTGCCCCTGTGTCCCCCTCCCTTATCTCCTCTTTCATTTTCTCCTTGTAGGCTGTCTGAGCATTTGGCTCAGATCTGGGCTGTGAGGAACGCAGCTTTGATTTGCGTCTCTGCCTAACGCTGCTCCATCAGCCCTCTGCGGGCAGCATCCTCGGAGAAGGTCCCTCAGTGTGTGCCCTAGCCATAAAGCACTGTCCCTCCACAGATTCAAAGAAAAATCTTTAGAGTTCAACTCTACTGCTGCTCCCATCATTTTTGCGTTCCTCTCCCCACTTGCCYGCTGCAGCTACGGGGGATCAGAGAGCTGGGGATTCCTGGGGAGTCCTGACACTCAGGCAGCTGTGAACAGTTGTATCTTGAAAAATATTTTAAAATTATTTTTATCCCATCCTTCCCTGCCCTCAAAGATTTTTCTTTCGAAACATTTCTAATACCTTTTCTTGAATTTGTTCAGAAGAATTTCAAAGAATAAGAATTATGTAATCTAAACATTTTAATCAAGTCTTGCTACACAGTTATAAAAGACAAAAGTAAGGTTTTAAGAAGACTCACTGAGCATGAAAGGACTTTTTTTTTTTTTTTAGCTGTATGCATGTCGGGACACCGATTTTCCTCCTATTTTAATTAGCTGAAATAGTCCAGAGTAATTAAACAAATAGCTACTGTTTGTAGAATTTGAGTAGATCCCTCAAATAGACCAAATAAAAATCTTTGTGTTTATCTGACTTTGAAGAAAATCAACCTTTAATAAACCAAAGTTTAAATAAGCTTTTTTTACTGCTAGTATTTATTTCTGCCAACAGAATAGTRTTATATAAAGCGTAAATTAAATGACTGAACTGACTACTTGAAATATAATCATCATATAGTTCCTTTCCTTCTTCCAGCKCCTCMGTTCCAAGCAAATGGTTAAAGTCCCATGCAATCAGTTTATATATATATAAACTAYATATATATAAACCTATACATATAGGTCTTTTTTGAGTTTGGAACTGGAGTCCTTCACGCAGGAGAACACCTTCACCCAGCCAAAGCCCGCTGCCTGTGCTTTGCTGCATTGGAGGCAATCTCAGCCCATGCCTTCTTTAACGAGGGCGATAGACCAGACTCAGCAGGCACAAGTCAGCCAGTTACACCCTGGGAATGGAATAGGGTTGGATTTGAGCGTTTAGCTTGTGACCTTTCTTCTCTTGATCGTTCAATATGCTGGTAGTTTTATTCTCACCTCCCACTCTGCCTGTTTATGTGACTATTATGTTCGGTCAYGGATGGCTGGGACACTGCAGATTTCCTTGTTGACTCATGGAAAAGARGATTTCCACATCAGGAGAGGGTTGTATGTGGATATTAACACTTTGATGTGAGAAAGCACAGAAGCACATCCYCTCTACAAACAGCTGCTTTGGGAGGACCCTTCCCAGGTGACATGCCAGCCCCTTMAGGCTTTGTGTCTCCTCCATTCTGTAAAAAATTGCTGTTTCTATAGTGTAGAGGACAATTCCAAAGCAATCCCCCAAAGTGGAAGTGAATCCGTGTAGATGTACAGTTGAAAAAGTATAAAAATAAAGCCTTTTACTACTCCATAAGGATGCTCACTGCAGGCATCAGTGAGAGAAAATAACTCACTGGAGAGTTTCCATGGCACTTTTGTCTGGGAAAGAAAGAGGGCTTAGACCCATGGTTAAAGTACRTGTTTCTCCCCCATTTTCAGATGATGCAGTGTCTTCCCTTCTTCTCCACTTGCCTTCCCTCCCTCAGCCATTTCATCCCCCTAACTGTTCAGTGTTTCTAGAAGCCTTGTGAGAAGGAGCAGTATGAATATCCTCCACATAATGGGTAGGGGACTGAGCAGATAATTTGTCCAGAATAACACAGAAATTCTCTATGTGATTTGGGAATGAGTCTTCAATCCCCGAAGGCTGATTCTATCACTTTAACCTCAAGATGATCCCGTCACCCAAAAAGTACCTGGAATAAGCCAKGATTGCAATGTTGCCATGAGTAGAGCAGGTCTCTGCTGGACAAAAGTCATGGCCCTAGCTTCACTGATCTGTTATTTTTTTAAAAAAGATGATCAGGAAGTGACGTTTTTTCTCTAGACCAGACTAACAGTACACCTCATTTTAAGAACCATTAGGACCATTGTGAATTTATGCTTCCTACTAGAGGTGTGCTTTGGAACTATTAAAAGCCAAAGTGTTGGAGTCACCGTTCCCCAAAAGCAGGTATTCTTTTGGGTTCAGACTCATCCTATTATTAGATACCTTATTTTGTGACATATAGATTATTTGTATAGAAATATATGCATATTCTTACTTATTTTCCTCTCCGAAAAAGAGATCCTACTAAAGGAGAGAGTTCCTCTCCTAAAAAATCCTTTGAACCCCAGACATATTAAAAATGATATAGCAAAAAAATGAACCAAAATGCTTGAAACAAGTGAGAAGTGGTTTTTGAGAGCGTGCTTCCTTGCTGTTGATGGCATTCAATCAAGGACAAACAGGACATTACTGGAGCTGGAGGGGAAATACTTCTACCTTAAAAGAAAAATGTGTCTATGGCTCATTTGCTCTACTTGGAGGCACAGCACATTTCTCTCACTAACGCAAAAGGCTCTGTACAACACAGTGTAGCACTGATCTTGCAGTCAGGCACCTCTCTCTGAATCCATGTACCTACCTGTGCCCTATGCATTTCTTCACGTGCATTGGGCTGTGGGATTGCAGCTTGCAGTTGTAAGAAAGCAAATAAAAGAGTGGAGACGGTCYGGTTTTGTGGGAACATCATTTAATCAAGCACTGAAGTGGGAAATACATGGTTCCTTGGGTGGTATGGTAACTTAYGTCAGATCTGGGAAATTTCGTAGGGGTGAATCTGATAATATACTACAACACTGGAGGTTACAAGATACATAATGAACAATACCGTCCAGCTTGCTTATGCAGCACACCTCAACAACATATTCRTAAACCTGAATCAAACCCTGCATGCTTGATTAGCACCTTAGTAACTCCACTGGATTACCAGAGGCTTTTATAAATTGGACTGATAAGATATATTATTGTAATCTTCGCTTTCTATGAGTAAAGGCTGTATCTCTGCAGAAGTTCCTCTTCTCTTCTTCTTGCAGGCRAGAGCGATCCCTGTGAGCAGAGCAGTAATTATGCCACCAATCACAGCTGCGCCTAGTAACCAGGCCCAGATCTGACGAGCTTGCTCAAGATAGCGTATTAAAAAGTCCTGGAAAGAACCAAGTGCTGGGGGGAAAAAAAACAGAAAAAGAAAGATCCTTTTACATACATAATGTATAGGTAGTTTATAGAGGCCAGTAATTATGTAATGGCTAATACTGTAAGACTCAAAGTGMAAAAAGACATTACATTGATGAAAATTGCCTGAAGGTCACAAATAGTTTTAAACAGATCTCTTCAGTCCTTAGAGTTTACATTTTCTCATCTTTAACACAAAGACAGGAACAGAGTTTACTGTTCCCAGCATTCTCTATAGTTTTATCAAAACTGTGAGAATGTAATACAAGAACAGACTGATGCAGTATGGCCAAGGGTCCCACTAGCTCAGCATCCTTCCAGCAGCAACCAAAGTAGAGTACTAGAGAAGAGTTTAAGAGCAGGTCAAACATATTAAGATCCTTTCACAAAATACTCTTCCAGTCTCCACCAGCTTGCAGCTCAGGGATTTCCTGAACCAGGATGGTGTCCTCATACGTAACAGTCACTACTGGATTTTTTTATTCTTTTCAACAGCTTGTCCAACTGCTCTTTGAACGTTTATCACAACTTCTTGGACCAAAGAGGTCCTTTTCTTAACTACATGCTATGTGAAGAGCCACCTCCTTTCACTTGGTTTGAACCTGCCACCTGCTTGTTTCATTTGATGTCTCTTGGGCTGGGAGTGGCAGTAGACAACCATTCTCTGGCACATTCCACACCAGAAACTCCTGAAGAAAGAGGTGGAACTTTCTTTCTTTGCGGGGGGAGGAGGGCTTTCCAGGAAAGCTTCTCTCTGGTTAGAGAATCAGCTACCTCCTTGCTTTCCTGTAAGAGTATGACTTTCTTGCTATGGCCCAACGAGTTATGAAAACCTTTTCATACTGGGCTTTCACTTCGCTGTGTGACCTCTTCACAACGCACCCCACAGCCTGCTAGCTTGTATGTAAGAAATGGGAGTATGTGTCCCATTAGAACAAGTTGGATCTGGAATCCACATCTCCCATATACTATCTGTAACTAGCTATTAAGATAAGAAAAGGGGACATCTATGGGAAGGTTGTGGTTTTCTTTTGAATAATGGTCACGCAGCTGGACTCCTGTAGGTGTACTCAACCACTTTTAGTGTGGTACACTCCCAGAATGTCTCCTTGTCCATCTCCTAGTTTCACTGGTGCAGAGAAAAGTGACCTCCATGCATCTYCTTGAAGCATGGTGCTTCTGAGCATGTGCTTTTGAATGCACTGTGCTCTGAGAAGATGATATTGGTTTGGGCACCCTTAAACAATCCTTAACACTTGATGTCTGAATTACTCTTTGAGATACAATTCCAGTTTAGCCTGAATATAGTTTGCTTTGCCCCTACAACTCCGCTTTGCTTTTGGGAAGTGTGGTTCCTATTGCTCTGGTTCTTGTTTTCCAATTTTGTATTCTGAGGTTGGTTTTGCCACAGTCTGCCCATTCAGCCTTCTGCTTCTAACTGCAGTAGACATATAAATGCTATATAACACCAAGAATTATCAAAAATTTAGGTTCTTAATATTTCAGAGTGAACTCCACAAGCATCTGTGTACAAGGCACCTCATCATTTCTTGTCTGTCAAATGAGGACAGCACTAGCCAGTCAAATCCTTTGTATTGCAAATATAAATTAATATTTCTTCAGGACTCAGCTGCTGCAGTGGTAGACACCAAAGGAAAAGTGTAAGAGGAAACGTCTTCAGGAAAGTGTTTTAAGAGTGGGCAATAAATCATACATTTGGCTACCTACGACTTAACAGAGAAAACCAAAATTAAGGAGAAAGGGATATCTGATTTTTAATGAATTCTGTCCATGCTGTGCAATGAATGATGTGGAATTCTGGGGAAAAATAGCATGTAATTAAAGACAGTGCATACATATAAGGCTGGAGAGTGAATTGTGACTGTATGGACAAGTTTAATGTTGGAAATTTTAACTTTTCATGCTTGATTTCATAACCTCAACATTTTTTTAACCTACCTCTTTTATGGTTATATTATAAACAAGACTGAATTAGACATAAAATGGATAGTTAACTGATAGTTATATACTGCCACAAAGTTCTCCTTGCAGAACTTTATCTGGGATATGAGGGATTTATAAGTGACTTCTTAAATCCATACTTTGTCCTTCAACCATCTCTCTCCTCCATCAATATTAATTGGAGTTCTGAGCTATCTTCTCCTTGGTAAAAAGTAATATGACTTTGAGACATAAGTCGCATTTCATGGCAGGTCCTTTCAGAAGGGATTAATCTAATCCGTTTTTTTATATCCCTGATATTCAGTAAAAGATACCTCTTTCTTGCTCTCTGAACACAATTCCTGTAATTAACTTGAAGCCAACAGCCACTTACTGTCTGTTTTCTGCTTCTTTTTGCTGTGCAAAAGATGTTTGGCATCCCCATCTTAAAGTTACCATGGTAACTCTGGGGCGCCGGAGAATGGAATATCCCAGGGCTCCCTATAATCTGCAAATGTATGACTGTAACACAACAGTAAACCTATGACTGTTCCCGGACTCGTGAGCTTGGCCAGCCTTCCTGCTCAGCAGAAATCTTGCAAACTGGGATTTCAAGGACTCCATTGCCATAATGCTTTAGTTTCTGCCAGTGCTAGACCCATGAGTACGGCGACGGTTTGCTGATGGTAACCCGGGAAAAGCGTTAAGAGAGTGTGTAGAGGACCTAGCCGCTCTGTGGGAGCCATTTGTGTTTTGAGTCAAATGAAGTCATCCTCCCCAGAAGGTGCCATGAACATTGATTAAAACAACCCTCCCAGCCAATAACTTCATGACAAAACAAGAGGAACCCAGGTTTTGTCAGTGTTTGATCTCTAGCCTTCCATTAGTGACTAATACCAAGAAATCCCTTATCTTACTCTCGCCYGCAGAAAAATGACAGTAATTAACCCCAGCCACAGTCTTAGCATCCAACTCTTGAAATTCTTCTCGAAGAGATTTTTAGCTCAACAACAAATCATTTCTTACTATTAATCACCAAATCACTGATTAGTCCATTTTGTGTAGGTTACTGATGTTACAACAGTACACAACAGTGTAATTTTAGAGTGAAGCCATGTGTGTCTCATATATTTTTGGAAATAATACGGACTTTTCCTCCATAATTAAAACAGAAGGAACATGTTACAGCTAATCTATTCCTGGGCATCCAAAGATCTTCCTGTTGTGGTGATCTCAAATTATGTTATTGATATAATGGATCCCAAGGATGAGCAAAACCACCTTAATATTTAAAAAGAATTGTAAATAGTATGTACCTATTTCCTATATTCCTTCTATGCAAACTAAGATGATGGCAAAGCCTTCCAGGGTAAATTCCACAAATTAGAAATAAAACATCTGCCCAGCTGAATAAACAAACAAAACAAATATCCTCTCATTCATTAATTGCCATACACTTCACTGGCATGCTGGCAGAGACTTACCATTCCATTTGATGTGTTTTTCTTCCCCTAATCTGTGTAATTAATGAGCACCAGATTTTAAAGTAAACTTTCAGGCAACACAAACTTATCTAGCTCAGGACTGCAGATTTGTTTTTCTCACCCTGCTAAGACAGTGCTTTATATTTGGTTGTTGTCATTCCTTGGCTTGGTGTGGGTGGTTCGTATGTTGTGTCTCTTTGGCTGATCATGGGAAAGATCACTGAGACTTCTGTAATCAAAAAACTGAGAGAGATTTCAAATTGTGGACATCCTCAGTCTATCCTTACACAGGACCACTTGTCCCTTCAATGATGAGAAGTTCACAGCTCCCACAAACTTCACTAGGGTGGAAAATCTTTCATAATGTTGTCTTCTTACAGTTTAAGGCTTTCCATAATCACGGAAGAAAGTCTGGAGAAGATGCTCAATCACAGTCCACTATCTTTGGACTGCAAGAGCCTCTGTGCAAAGAGTGTTAATGAGCTGTGCATGGTAGAASCACAATATCTATTGGTGTAAATTCAAGCTGCTCCTCTTCAGTCCTGTCTTAAATCTAAGGTGGGCAGCTCAGGAAGCTATGATTCATCCCCTTGCTGCCTCCCTTCATTGTGTGGCTATCTCTGGAAATGGTGAGAATCAGACCCTTTCTGCATGTTATAATCAATTTTATAATCCACTTTTCAGTGCTGAAGTTGGCTAGAGTCATCCCTGCCTCTTACTTCTGCACAGTAGCATTGCTGTGCATTCCCACCCACTCACCGGCAGAGCTGACACATCCGCAGAGTGGATTACAGGCAGAAATGGATTACTTTGCTGTATTGAAAGGAGAGAAATCAAATATTCCTGGGTATATTTACAGAGCAACACAAGTTGTTGTTGTTGTTGCGGTTGTTGTTACTGGATAACCTGAGTTAACACTTGCACTTGATAACTGCTCTTTCACAGTTTGCTTATATGAATCTCTCAAAAAGGAGGTGAAATCTGGCTATAGGATACCTGATATGCATCACCATCACATTACGTGCTACTCGRGTGTTAATAATTCACTGAAAGATGATTTCCTAGGCCTCAAGGGAAAAGGAGGAAACAAAGCAACAAACAGGCAGATTTAAAATCCATGTCTATATTCCTCCACTAAACATCTTTTCATAATAGCCAAACTGTCTGCTTGCACTCTGCTTTCTGAAGAATATGTTTTTACATCCTGTTTTCTTGGTTCTTTCTTTATTTTTTARTTGACCTTATTCTACACCTCCTTATCTCTGCCTGAGGAAAACCCYAGGACCAGGATGCTCTCTTCTCATCTTTTATTTATAAAAAAAAATATTTTTAGTCAAGTGTTTCACAAAGTCAGCATATCCCAGTCTTTAGCAAGTACTCCCACCTTTAATTGCATTCTATTACCCCAGCATTCACATTTTAATGCACATTTCATTATTTTACAGTCTTAAATTCAAAACGCCCTTTCACATTGTACCAACAGCACATGCTCCTGCRTGCGGAGATTCAGCAGAACCCCCCCATCGTAGTACAGTGCCATTTGGTATCTATTTTATTTGCCAGTTTCTATGTTTTCTAATTGCCTGGCTCTCATTTTGCAACAAAATTGCTGAAGATCTRTTAACAGAAATGAGCTACCATCCGAATCTGGATCTGGGTTTTCCTTCTGCAACACACGCATGYGCAACCGGCCAGGGCAGCTCCACTCCCAGCCCTCTGCGTTATAATCACACTGCTATTAGCCTTGCTTTGCCCTCAGTGTCAAAGCTCCCTGATTAAGATGTTCAAAAATTGCAGCTGATGGTTAGATTCCTGGGTTTATAATTAGGTAGCTGCCTTTTTTCCTTCAAAAAATGTGAAACATCCAGCCACACTTGCAGGTGTTGTCAGATTGTACCCACTAAGAGAAGGAGMGTTTCTGAGGAAAAGTCAGGCTGTGTCTATGGTTTTATGTGTTCCTATATCCGAACGAAAAAATTAAAAAGACTTAGTCCAGAGCATTCAATGCAAATGCTTGGAATAACTCCTGCAATAGAATATTGTTTTGACAACCATTGCTAGGTGGTGCCGTTAATCTYCCAAATCCTTTTTATTGATGCCAGCAAATGTTCGTCCTCAGCAAGCCATGTCGTTTTATTAGTTTTTACAGTTCAGCTCAGGAAGAGCTGGGTGTCTGCTTCAGTTTCTGCTCAAGTCAGCACCCAGCCAATTAGACTCTGACATGTCTTTGTTTCCTGAAGGATGGATTTCTGTATATACTGTTTGTGACCACTTCTGTTTCAAGGCTGTCATATGTATAAAAATAAATGAAGCTACAAGTAAAATATCCATATACTCTCCCACACTGGTTTGTTTTTAAGTAGGAAAAAGGGCTCTAGGCATCAACTTCTTCCCCAGGGGAGAACAACAGTATCCTTTAGCAATAAAATACCATTTTCTCATTGGATCCTTTCCCACTTTTATTTTTTRTAACCAGCCTCATAATGCTCTGTATGGAACTACAAATTGCTGTACTTTAACCCAGAACTGCTGCCTTCGTCGCTTTTCTCCAGTTACTCACTTTATAACCTAACAAAACCAAAACCTAGTTTATTTGTTCATTGCTCATTCTACCCATTCCTATTCTTCTGTTTTTACCCTTCCTCCTCATTAGGAAGATCTGCAGAAATTCTGCCTATGCTCATCCATCTAGATCTTCACTGCTATTATTTTTTTCTACCTTTGTAACTTTTTGCTGCACACCTTGTAATTCCTGGCTGCCACTCACAGGCCCATGTTTCTGTTCTGCCATGAGTATGCTGGAGGCAGGCTTTCCTTCTTCAGCTCCTCTACCAAGAATTTCCTATTTACTCTTAACAAGAACCTGGTATTCGTATTCAGAGAAAAGTTTGTATTTAGACACTGAAATACTGAGAAAATCCTTATCTACATTTTGAAATTCTAGACCGTTTTCCATTTGTAACCCATTCTTTCCTTTGGATGAGAAATAGCTTAAGCTCTTTCCTCTCAGTGAGATTAGCAAGAAGTTGAGCGACATCCAAGGATTATCTAGGCTTACTAAATGAGGTTGAATTTCACTCTTTGTGTTGATCTTTCAAATAATTAAAGAGCTACTTTCCTTATGTCTGTGTTAAGAACATGGGCAGAATTTAATAACAATTTCATTTTCTAAGCACTGCATGCTCCCCTAGGAAGAGTGAAGAGACCAGGAGGCAACAGATCTGGATTGTTAAGTGTAACTAGTTACTACTTACTTTTGCAGTACCGGTTCAGTCCTCACTATTTCTGACTGTCAATGATACTTGGCATTTTTTTTAATGGTAAGATTATACATCGTATCATGGGATTTCAGGAACCTAGCACGTTTCATTAAAAATAGGTACGTATTTTTCTAGTCATGATCAAAATAAAAATATGGAAATCTGAATAAAGGAGAAAGATGATTAATAATGAAACCRAAATATTAATTTTGAGATTATATTTTAAGAGTTTTTGAGATTATTTTCCGTTTGAATAATATTGGGGTTGGTCAAATTGTGTATGTCAAGTTAGAAGAAATACTGACTTCTGTCTCTGTGTTGTAGTATGAAATGACGTTAACAGTTATTCATGTAAGTTATTGATTCCTTTCCTTATACATAAAATAATCATAAAAACATGTTTTCTGGATGACTGTAAATCACAAACCGTACTTTACTTAATCAGAGAATCGAATGAACAAGCTGAATGTACATTTGGATAGATTATCAGGCGTGCAGAAACCATGCATCCTCATCATTAAGCAAACTCTTTCATARAAGCAGAGGTGCCCTGGGAACTGTTATTGTCTGATAAAGATGAAAAAGCAATTAGAATGTAGTTTTGCTAAAATGTCTCTGGTGCTTTTGCTATACAGTTACTCGACCTTCAGCTCTCAATTGCCTTTTAACTTAATAATAGATGTTTTCACAGAAAGTTTTTACTTCAATCATGAAAAGTAAACATGCCAGTAACCTACTCATTCAGTTGCCAAYGATGTTTTGCAAAGATGAAAACTCCGTCTCAAATCCAGGATAGATTTTGATAGCATTGAACATCAGAGAGGTGTCTAATCATTCCAGTGGTCCATTTTTATAATGGATTGAGCCAGAGCATCTAAGAAAACTTCTGTCCAGACAACTTTATATCTTTAAAGTAAAGCATCCCTTCTCTTAGATAAGAGTACTTGGGTACATTGCCAAAGTGAAATTATGAARTCCCCTACTCTGAACACAAGACCTCAGTCTACCTGAAGTACTATATCAGCTAAAGCTCCAGGGTCCTCTGTTCTTGCTGTGCTTGAGAGGATGGCTGAAGCACTCAAGTCAAAATGAAACAACAATGCAAGTCAAAACCCTTAGCAAACAGTGCAAAATCCACTTGATTCAACGAAAAAGCATCATAAATGATTCAATTTCATTCTATATAAATAACMATAGGGCAAGCACAAGGTCAGTGGATCACCTAGTTTTAAGTGYGGCACAGACCTTGTGTTGTCCTTTGGTAGAGGTGAATTTTGCTCCAGGTACTTAGGAGATCAAACTGATTGCTTTTGTAAACCAAAAGGAGAGCTTTAGATCTGCCTGCCCRTCAAACAAAGTCCAGAATCTGAAAATCCCACTGGTTTCCATCTCTGTTGCACAGCATCYCTGGGCAAATAGCAGACTCAAAATCCAATCCTTTTTCTCCCTAGCTCTGATCACAAGCTGATTCACTGAATCAAAATCTGCTCTTAATGAGTCTGTGTAGTTACACAGCACAGACAGAATAGGTAGGATTGATGTCAGTTACTAATTTTGGTTTTGCACTTTTCAGATAGTATCATATTGATTATACATATAGTAAGACCAGAAACATGAAAACAAGTAGGAATATATTCAGGGAAAAATCAGGAATAAAACTATTGAGGATTTTTTAATCTTATAATTCCACAGACATAGTTCAGGTAGAAAGCAGCAAATTTGACATTTACTTAAAATTGTAATGTTACCTGGTTCTTCCAGATACTCATAGTCATAACCCAGTTCTCTTGATGGAATAAAAAATTCTCCATTTCGGTAAAGAGGGATAAAGGGGACCATGTAATTTTCTCGATTGTGCCCAATAGGCGCATTAGCTGCTGGGTAAACTTCTCGCAGGGGCCTGTGTCTTCTTAGCCACTGCTCAAAAATGCTGTAAAAGAAGAAGTATGACTATTAATGGTGGAGACTGGCAGAAATTTTATTTGTGAAAATATCAGCAGTTGTCAGTGCGGCTTGAACCCTGGGGACTGATTGACACACATTAACTTGTGATTGTGTGTGTGTAACACTTTCCAAAAAGTCCTGGATTAGTTACCTCGGTTATGATTTCCTATGCAAGCCAATGAAAAGCAAMAGCTTGCAGTGCTGTAGGGAGGCTGAATATGCTTTTAAATCCCAGAAWGCAATTCACAGTGTCAGTATGGTCTGGCTATAGTTTCTGCTCAGTAATTCACATAGTTTTGAGGGATACAGAGAAAAAGATTGACGATCCCAGTCCTTCCTCTTCAGAACCTTTTATGGCCATTTTTGAGCAGTCCTGTTTTCAGCTCCTCAATTTTGTTCCTTTTCCCCTGTTCTCTCTACATTTATAATCAGAGGTTTCCATCCCTCCATTAAAATGTGGCTACACAGTACTTGGTTTAACATCACCATGGAGTTCAAAACATCTGAGGAAAAAAGAATAGACTAGATGAGGCCAGAAACATGATAAAGTAGGTCATCCATCAGGAAAGATGTTTTCTCCAGCAGTAGGTGTTACCTATACCTCTGACTTCAGCTTCTCCTTTCCATTTTTCCTTGCCAAAGGTTTCTGTCTTTAGCTGTCTGTCAGCACTGGTTTGTATGTCTGTTCTTTAATTTGGAGAGAGAGGACTTAAACACTGCAGGGTGGAAAGGGAAAAAAATTTTGTCAATATTTTCAAATCAGCTACTAGATGTATTTGGAAGACAAAAGTGACAGCCTCCAAAACATACTCAGTACTTCTCCCTGCGTGTCCGAGCTCTGTCTGCTCAATTCTTCACTTTCTCACTTTTTTTCAATTCCCCAGTTTTGTTCCTGAAATCCCCTGCTGCTCACACTGTGATTTCACCTCATCAGTGATGATGTGGCTGTGCCAGATTGGAATGAGGACAATGACAAGATGCTGTAAGAAGAGCAGATGTACATATCCTACACATGAAGAAAGGAAGCTCCATGCTTGCTTGGAAGGTTTTGGTAGAAGCGGATTATTGACACCAAGCTCAGGGAGGGACAACTAAATTCATCCACCAGTTATGAAAGATGGAAATTACGGTGTAAGGAAACCTGTAAATTGTACTTTAATTGAGATTCTAGCTCAACAGGTGCTGAGAGGCTTTGGACTTGCTTCATGCCCTGGCTGTCAGGCCTGGAGGGCACTAATAGCTGTTAATGGCCCTGACGAGCAAAGGGCCTCCTCTGCACCCTGCTAATGGCCMAGGAGCCCCATTTCAGCTCAGCTTGGACCATCACTCCCTTCCCCAGTGATGCCTTGGTGATGCCAGTCTCCATCCCCATTCTTGAACCCCATTTACTTTGGACTGACCTTGGACATGCCTTGTTCCCTTGCTTTTGCCTGATAATCACTGGACTGTTGATACTACCTGCTGCTGTCACCACTCCACTCTGCTTGTCAGGATCAGGTGTGGTGGGACTGTACTTTCTCTAGGGAGCAGCCCTGCTCTTGCTGCTTCCCAACACTGGCCACAAGCTGGAGGATGCAGACACTCCTCCAATGTAATTAATAACCCACTGTTCAGGGATTGATGTTCTTTTAGAAACACAGACTCTAAATCCRAGATCTCTACAGCATCAGGATCTCTGCAGAGCACCCAGTGATTCTGCAGGTAGACTTCATCTCCTAACTTTGGGCAGAAGTGTTAAGAAAAAGCCTGCTTTCCCATCAAATTAAAGTTTGCTCAYTCTCACTCATCAAAACAGAACTGGGGCCAGAATCCTAGTTATTTTTTAGGATCAAAAGATTTAATAGATGAAAGCATCAGTATATTCATCCACGTTGTCAGCCCTTAACAATGCAGGTATTAATCTTGATTAAATTCTTCATTTGTGGCTCTTTAGTTAATTTCATCAAACCTGTCTAGAGAAACTCTTACTAGAATAATAATGTTCWGCTGAAGCTTTCAGATGGATAAATTTAAACAATGATATCAAGGTTTTAGTTGTAGTTATCACAAGAAAGTTTGAACAGAAACTCTGTAATCAGATTACAKCTTTGGAGAATAGCATAGAGAAATTCAGTAATCATTACACAAGGCATAGGATATAAAGGAAATTAGGGCCTTAGTTTAGACGGGGGAGGATGCTGGACTCCAGTCTTACCAAGCCTGGCATTTACCCTTGCCTTAGGTAAGGCACTCTGCCCATCTGTGTGTTTTCCTACCTGTAGAAGATGGGACCTGAGACTGCTCTTCTCTGTGGCACTGCAACATTAGAAGTGACGAGACACTTTAGTTCTGGGAATATAGTAACATTTTAGGAAGAAGACAGAGGTAAGACTTAGATCAGTTTTTCAAAATCTAGTGGTGCTCTATAACTTAATTTTTGAATGCTCAATCTGAGATGCTTCTTAGGGCACACCTTTTAGAGAAGGCTGAGCACTCACATTCAGAAAATCTGGAGAGCTGATGAATGTTCTGAATGAGAAGCCATCACTCAACTGAAATAAGTTCATATGATCCCCTGAAATTCAGCATCYTATCTGGATGACTTAAATGTTGCAGTTTCATAGGCAATTTCARGAAGAATTCTTAGGTTAGTAATCTTTTACATAGAATGGAAATGCAAAGCATTTCTATGGAAATGAACATATACACTTTGGTTTCTTTCATTTGCAGTGTGGTTGCTACATWAGATACCAAGCTTTTCTTAGCAGCAGCAGCATTGAATTGTCTGTCCTTGCAGCTGATTCTTAGATCCAGATGCAATCATATGCTCTTAATTACTGATATGATGAGTTCTGCTGATGCAGAAGCTATACTGCACATTTTAGTGAGCTGTTTATGAACAGTTCTCTCCTTAGTCCTATAGCACCAGCATAAAACCATACAATCTTTACTGAAATCTGTTCCATCTACTACAGCTGTATTGCTCTGTGGAAGTCTCATAAATATCCCTGTGGATTTCAAGGCTCATGTKTTCCACTGTTTCTTCTTAAATAACTGACTTTGTGCATTTATCTTGACTTTTCTTCAGCCACTATGAGATATTAGTATCATATTCTGCTTGCTAACAAAGTGATTGGATGAAGTTGTGCTCATTCTTTCCACTTAAAGGCTTATTCCCRTCTTGTTCAACAGGATGGACTTGCAATAACTAGCCTTTTCTTGGCAAGGTAATGCATGCTGCCCAGTATTTTCTTGAGGATCTTTGTGTTTTTCTTCTTTTGCTGGAGAAAAAGTGATTAGAGCCTGACAGCTCTAATACATCACTTATGTTTTTTACATTCTCATCTGTTTGTTTTATCCTTTTAAAAGAAAGGCATTGATATTTCCTGCCTTAGTTAAGAGAAGTTATGAGAGAAAGAACCTTGCTCTCACCTTGTAAAACTGATTTCCCAGCTGGGTGGGAAAAGAAACCTCCAGCTTGCATCTGGTAAGRAGGAAAAGCCGGGGAGAAGGAGCAAACTTAAGCTATATCTCTGTTGTGAAGTACAAGCAGTACTTGCTGGGACCTTAGGCCATTTCATAWCAAAGAGCAATATTTTGAGATTCCCAAACTGAGGCCGTCAATTCCCTCACATATTTTTAAAGAAAACTTGAATCCTAATGCAGCCTATGGCTTGTGCTATCAGTCAGGTAGTGACATTGCCACAGTGTTTCTGTCCCTGGGAGACTTGCCTTAGCTGAAAAGACTTTGGGCACAACAGTTGTAGATATGGAAAAAATAATTACGCTGTCTTTTACTTCAGCATGCTAGGGCCAATGAATTACAAATTCATTGGGAGGAATAGGAAAAGGACTATTTTCTTTCTTTTTTTTTTTTTCCTCAGTTGAGGTGCAGCAAAAGAATTAATTTTTGGTTGAAGAGATACCTTAGAGATCAGACAAGTTACTGCTTTTCAGCTGATCTGTGGTAACTGTCCCCTCTTAATCTATCTCTTAATTTAAGGCAGTTAACATAAAAAAAATGTTCTCATTCATGTAATGCTATCCTTTCCTGTAGGCGAAGAGAACACATCTGAACATTTACCATGGATCATCTGACAGTTTGTTCATGTATCTTAGWCTACAAAAAATGCTAGCTCTGTCAGATAACCGTTTTCTGTGGCAAAGACAACTCAGTACTGCAGTCATCAGACATTGATCTACTCGCCGCTGGTAGAGCTTTCAGTTTTCTTTTGTAGAGAAAACCGTTTGTAAGTTACTTCATTTTAGTACCTTGAAAATATATACTTATTTTCTGTACTTTGTCCAGTAGCTACACACTTAGAAAAATAGTTTAGGATTGCAGAATTAAAACTACACGTGTACACACGCACACACAGAGAGGCAAGGTGTGGTCTTACGACCTGATCCCTCTGCGTAGGGATGATGTCCTCTGTAGGAAAGCCAGGTGTGAAGCAGAAGGGCAGACTTGAACCATCTGTACTGGATTGCTTGGTTATCTTGGAAAAACTAACGTGTATATGAACCCCTGCAGCCTCTCCTAGCCCTGAGAGTCTAACAAAGGAAGACTTGAAAAAAAAAAAATGACAACTTCCTTGGTATAGTGAGACTAAGATTAATAAAAAGACACCCATCAGTGATCCATGATATACAACTTCCATATGTCTTCTGTGAAAAAAAAAATAGTACCAAACAGAGGTTCAGTGATGGAGCTAATTCCTACATCAATCCTGGTTACTCTTTCTCAGAATGTAGGCAAAGAGGGCAAGCAGTTAATTAGTTTTTTGCACAAGAGGGGTGAYATTCTCCAGACAAGGAGACTTTTCTTACCACTGCAATCCTAGCTAAACTGACATCATCTGGGAGATGTTGGTAGAGTTAAAGAGAGCAGATGGGACCTGAGGGTGTTGAGAAATATAAGGTGGGATAAAGGAAAGAAGAGAAGAGCTAATCAAAAGCCTTTGTGAATTAGATTCAGGGGATGAGAACAGGGAGAACATGACCTAGAATCTAACAGAGATAGACCATAAATTCTTATTAACAGTGAGGAGGAGGAGGAAAAGGAAGAATAGTTACTGTGTGAAAAACAAAGGTTACCAACAGGTTACCAGAAAAGAAGAAACAAACTTAGGGACACAAAATTGCCCCCGTGTGTGTGTGTGTGTGTGTGTGTGTGTGTGTGTGTGTCGGGGGGGGAGGGGACACACCGAAGACTTTTTTTCTAAGCCAATTCCTTCATTATCTTCTTCCCAGGGTTAAAATATTCAGGGCTTGGGATCAGCTATCAGTAAGCATTTGGAAGAGGGAGGGAATCCGTTGGAGTGGACTATCCTGCTTGGACTGARGAAAACAAAGCCTGATTATCAAGGGGCTCATTTCAGTACAAGGTCAGACACTGAAAAAAAGAGACATTCAGAAATGGTATCTTTAATTTTTAGCACCCTCTTCCAAATGCCAAATTAACCCTTTGAGCAATTGTGGCTGGTGGCCAGAGTAAATTACCTTGGCTGTCTGTGCCTCAGTGGCTTAAGATTCCTTCCTGACAGTCACTTTGCACATAAAAACCACGATTACTGTCGTAAAAAAAAA